>NC_088684.1:33378671-33690737 GCF_028017835.1 Emys orbicularis
CCCACTTTAATGAGCGGAATTGTACACATCTTCATATTAAGATCTTCCCTGCGTCTTCCAACAGTGAAACATTTAAATTATTATAATTGGGTAGAACTGGTTTGAAATTTTTGCAAAATATTTTCAAAAATTCTCATGAAAACTGTTTCCTGTTTTTGTGATTAGTCAAAAATTTTCAGAAATTCTATGAAAGAATGTAGCAAAAAAATCAAGTGTGTGTGTGTGTGTGTGTGTGTGTGTGTGTGTGTGTGTGTGTGTGTGTGTGTAAATTTTCTGCACTTCTTGACCAGTTCTGTCAGTGGGTTTCTGAATTCATAAGGACATGAATGGGAGAAATCAGTCTTTCCTGACTGATCCTGAAATGAGCTATCATTTCAGGCTCTGCAAACTCACACAGACATCACTGCACTGGTGGCACTTGCTTCATGTTTTCAAAGTCACCTTTGCAATCATAAGAGCCAGAGACTTATTTTTGTAAGTGTTTCTGGAACATAAGATGGGAGACCGGAGGAGGTGAAGTTATGCCAAATACTCATGTTACCCCATAAGTTAGCACCATCAATCAACCCAGTTTGGCATCTCACAATGGCTAGCTTAGGCAAAGAGCCACCTAGCATGCTGGCTAGGTTAAAGGTCAAAGATCCAGAAATAATTCTTGAATGATCATGCTTTTGAAAAATAAAAATTTGAAAAGTCAAAATTATTGGTTTAAATTCGGACAAGGTCAGAAGTAGGTGTAAATTACATCAGCTCAGTGGACAGTGCTGTGTTTCTCCTGAGCATCTGATGTCCAACTGTTGTTACAAAAAAGTCATCCAGGTTATCCAAAAGGGGAGCCCTGATCTACAAGAGCTCAGGCCAGTGCACTCCCCACAAAGAAAGACTAACAACTATGCCACTCCTGTATTAAATAATAAATTGAAGTAACCTCTGGACGAAAGTAAACTAACTTTTTTTTAGATTAAAGAATTAAGCCACTTGAAGAGGAATTAACAGGATGAAAAAAACAGCACATTTTGAAACCATTTTAATCTTATATGTTTCATTACAGGCTATGAATCTATTACATATTGAGTGAGCAACGTTAACTGCTACAGGAATAATAAAGATCTGGGATGAGATCAGCAGGGAACATACCACTTAAGGTCATAGTCAGCCTGCTTTAATAGTAAGAATCTTCAACCTCTTCATACTATATAACTCTTAACTAACCAGTTCAGTCTCTTGACCTACAATATGCATAGGATCTCTCCTCTAGATTCACAAAATCTCTGAATACCTAATTAAACAATTCATTGGAGCCAGGGGACTGGATCCTGGTTCTCCTACCTCAGTGCACTATCTAACCACCAGGCTATAGACTCATTCCCACGCTTGCTCTTTCTCTCTGGCCCAATGATTCTTTCATTATTTATCCCGACTGGAACAGCTTCAACCGAAGAGACTGAGGGAGCCCCACATCAGAATATCCTGTAAGCACAGGGGTTAAGGTGCTCACCTAGGATGTGGCAGATCCCTATTCAAATTCCTTCCCCCCCTCAAGTGGAGGAGGGACTGGAAATGGAGGTCTCCCACATCCCAGGTGACTACTTGAACCATTGGGCTAGAAGTTACGAGGGAGGTTCTCCTCTTTTCCCCCACCCCAGCTTTTTGCGAAGAAAACTACACAGGTGCCTAACGCCAAGAGAGAGTTTGCAGCTGAGAATCCCAAGTAGCCTCCCTGCAGCCCGGAATTGGGCACTTATCTTGGAGAGAGGGGCAGGGCTTAGCGCACCCCCCACCCCTGCTTAGTTTGGCATCTCCTATTGGCTAGCTTTGGCATGGAGCCACCTAGAGTGTTGGCTTTTCTGAAACCCATTCTGATATGTTTCTCTCTCCATTCACTGAACGCACGCTTTGTGAATCAGCGATTTTCTAGGCTCCTAAAAGTTTGGCTTGGTGACGCTCAGTGTCACCAGGCCTAATTTTCTTTGTGAATTTAGCCCTCTTTGTCCTCCAGTTGTGAAAATGTAAACTATAGGCCATGACGATCCTTTTTAGTCAAAATTGTATAAGTGATGCCACCACTTCCCCCGCACAGTCCAGTAATAAAATTCCAGATAACAGAACCCCCGAAATCAAACTCAGATGTCTGGGCATAATGCCTGCTAATGAATGTAGTCATGTGACATTTCTACCAGGGTTCTCAAAGAGCTAGTTTTCCTACATGCTAAAGGTTATTGTGGTAGCTATTATGAATACAATCTGCTAATTTAAAACAATATAAAGAATTCTCAGATATTTGCATTTTTAATGGATGCACATGGAGGAGGAGGAATGCAACTAATACATTTTAGGTTGATATTGGGAAGACATCCAGGGATGGTGCTTTTCGTTTATGTATATTCCACTCTTTCTTTTAAAATCTGACAGCAAACTGACAACTAAGCCCAGAAAACACTGAGCAGCTCTTTTGTGCTATTTCAGGAGTTTAATAATCTGTCTCTTCAGTGCAGCAGGTTAAACTCCCACGCCTAGCCTTAGAGTATGTCTACACTGCAGCTGGGAACGTGCTTTCTAGCCCCGGTAGACAGGCACACACTAGCTCTGCTCAAGCTAACAAACTGAAAATATGTGTGGATGTTTTGGCACAGGCAGCAGCACAGGCTAGCAACTGGAGCCCAGCTCCGGGGGAGAGGGGCGGCCTTGTACTTGGGCAGCTAGTCAGGGCCACAACATCCACTCTGCTATTTTTAGAGTGCTAGCCCTAGCAGCGTGGTAGCTTGAGCAGAGTTAGCACATCTGTCTACCTGGGGTGGACTGGGAGACATGTTCCCAGCTGCAGTGTAGATGTATCCTTAATGAATTGGTCCACGAACGGGGCCTGATCCAAAGCCCTTTGTGTAAATGGGAGCCCTATTGTCTTTAATGGGGATTGGCTCTACCTCCTATGGGTTACTGCTATCTGAAAAGTTAACTTCATGCTTTGCATGGCTTCTCCAAAGCACATTGTGAGTCGCCTTTCTCAACCTGGTCTCTCCAATAGAGTCCATGCCCCGTAGAGTGTAAGCTCAACTCCTTCCTTATATTCCCCAGCAATATCAATAACTGCTAACAGTGTGGGGTGTTTCAAGTGGACATTCCACTTCCGCCTACCAGATACTATACAGGTTGTATACAGACTTTTGGAGATGTACAGCAGCTTGTGCATCCATTTTAGTTAAAATCATCACGAAGTTTAACTTGGTGAGAGATGCCTGGGCTGTTTTACATCATTGATGGCAAAATAGATTTTGGACCTCTGTCTTCCTGTGTTTTGCTCTTATTACTTTTACTAAGGGAGGTGGGGAAGAATGGGTAAGTTAGGGTTTTGCCTCAGAGTTTGCTCTGTACAAGGAAAAAACATATTCATTTTAATAAACCCATTGGTGTGTATTGTCCTCTACTGGTTAGAATTAGATCAGTTCAACTGTAAGTCATGCTAACTACTAACACCTACTGGGGATTCTACAGTAGCTCATGTGCTTGGGGCCTGTACTTCTGAAATTAGAGGTTAAGTACTCTGTCTCTGCTGCTGCTGCAATGTTCCAAATGACTCTGCTTTGCACTATAGAGATGAGCGTGAAGTGCTAGGTGGCCATGAAATTGTTACAATATGTGTCACATATTCAGATCACTCTAAGAATTACAGATTGCAACTATGTGAGCCCTGAAAGAGTTCTCTTTGTTTATAGATATTTCAGTTTGTTCTGACATCAGATAGGGGTGAATGTGTCACATTCATTGAGTGAAGAGGAAACATGATTTATGAAACAATCCAAATAAAACAGTGTGCCTGTAAATCACAACTTTTACAAAAAGTTATTCTGCACTTCAAAGACTTTTGTGAGCACCAAAGAAACTTTATTGAGGGCTTTTCAGTTTTTGTTTTTGCCAAGACTGGTTGGGGTACATCTGATATAATATTTTCTAATAACATTTTGCCTTTTATAGTGTTTCAGGCAAAGATCTTTAAAAAGCTTTACAAACATTAATGAATTAAGATATGGATATAGTCAGAAAAGTGACTGTCAACATGATGTCTTTCAGAAAAAAATCTGCTCTCACTGTCACTGTTATATCAGCTTAATTTTCTGACAAAAATAATTTTAAAATGCTGTTTACTCCTAGTATCATTTCAGAGCCAATACAGCTATGGGAGAATAAGCAGTTAGGTTATTTTCCCCTGGTAATAAGTTCCATAGTCTTGGTTTGGCTCCTCAGAATTTTGCCTCCCTATTGTCAGCAGTTTCATTGCTTCAGAGGCATGTAACACACAGGAGGTTGTGGAGTGAGACAATCCTTCTAATATCTAGGACCAGTTCCATGGCAGGCTCGTAGCAGGACAGAGAAGAGCACAAGGACCCAGTTCTACAAGGCTTGCACAGGGGGTGTAAGAGAGGGGAAGTATACTTGTGTCCTTTGTGTTCCTCTTCCCCCCCCTCCCCACACCTTCTCACAGCCATGAACAATACAGCCTTAAATTTTTCTTAACTAATTTTTTTTGTCATCCTAAGCTTTTCCCTAGACTCGAAAACTTGAAAAGATTGTTTCTCTTTAAGTAAAGACACCCAGGAAGAGATTTTAAAGCTTTCATAATCTGCAACCATGACTTTTTCGCTTTAAACACATTTTCTCAATTGAAAATATAAGTAAAGCTCTCATAAGTTCAGTGTTGACAATCAGAAGGTTGAGTTGTCTATGAATACATGAATATCGTCTTTTTGAGATTATTGTATTAAGTTTATTTTAGTTGTAGCATTAGCTTCTTTTATTGTTTCATATGAGGGAAAAAAGCTGGAAATGACCACAAAAACATCCAGTTGCAAAGAACATGAGTTCTATTTCACACTGTCTCACTCTATCTAGTGGTCAGTCATGCAAATAAAATACATACTAAGGTTGTATTTTAGTGGACTTTCACTGACTGGAAACTTCAGGAATCAATGTCTATAAATTCTATGATTTTATTAATTGATTTTTTAAGGTTCCTTCTCTTTTCTTGTCTGCAACTATCCAGAAGGTCTCTGTATTGCCAACTCTCACAATATTTTGTTAGAATCTCAACTTTCATTAAAAAAAAAAGTTTCTTGCCTTCATAGTTGTTAACAAAAGCATAGAAATATGACATGAGTAAACTGAAAGGCTCAAAAGTCAGAAGCCAAATAAAAAGGACCCGAACGTAGTATTTTTATCAATCTCATGGGAGGGAGGCAAAGGTGACTTGGCTCATGATTTTTGCTTGGAGTGGCAATTTCCTTCTTCTCACCCTGGCTCAGTCCCTCTATTTTTAATGCCTTCTCATAGTCTCCAACCCCATTCTGATAGTAGCTCCAGAATGGCACCTTCCATATAGCTTTCCATATAGTGTGGAACCTACCTGTGTGGGTGTTTAATTACAACCAATACAATCCCACAATGTTATGATAGTGACTCAGTTCCTTCAGTTACATTTTCCAGACAAAAGCGCCTTCATTGTTCAGGAGACACATCCTCAATTACAGCTCTAATGCCTCTATTTTCCACTTAGTTTCAGACTTCCTTTTTGTCTCCACTGGGCCTGAACCCGCCTCTGATTGCTCCTATGTCTTCTGAAAAATTGCTCCTTTGTGCCTCAACATTGACTAGAACTCTGCTGAAATAGTCATCCAGATCTTAGTCTTGAAAGCTGTTCAAAGGTCTCCATATATCTTACATGAAGTGTAGTTATATTTTACAAACCAGCTATTGTATGATTTCATATTTCATACTCTCATACAGCAAGAAATAAGAGGTTTGTTATTTCTTTGAATTCTGATTAATCTCCAGTCTACTTTGTAAAAGGCTAGTAGTAAAAGGCTACATTGCATGCCACCAAGATATGTCTTCAGTAACCTTACCAACTTGGCTAAGGTCTGTCAATGGCTACCTTCCATGAACTTCTCATTTATTTTTGAACCAGTTATACTTTTGGCCTTTACAACATCCCATGGCAATGAGTTCCACAGGTTAACTGTGTGTTGTGTGAAGAAATACTTCCTTATGTTTGTTTTAAACTTGTGCCTATTAATTTCTCTCAGTGATCCCTGGTTCCTGTGCTATGTGGAGGAGTAAATAAGACTTCCTTATTCACTTTCTCCACATCATTCATAATTTTATAGATCTCTATCATATCCTCCGTAGTCGTTCCTTTTCTAAGCTTACCAGTCTCAGTCTTTTTAATCTCTCCTCACATGGAAGCTGTTCCATACCCCTAATCATTTTTGTTGCCCTTCTCTGTACTTTTGTAATATGTAATATATCTTTTTTTTTTTTTTTTTTTTTTTGAGATGGGGCGACCAGAACTGCATGCAGTATCCAAGATGTGGGCATACCATGGATTAATATAAGTGGCATTATGATATTTTCTGTCTTATTATCTATCCCTTTCCTAATGGTACCTAACATTAGTAACTTTTTTCACTGCTGCTTCACACTGAGTGGATGTTTTCAGAGAACTCTCCGTGATGACTCCAAGATCTCTTTCTTGAGTGGGAACAGCTAATTTAGACACCTTCATTTTGTATGTTAAATTCAGATTGTTTTCCAATGTGCATTACTTTGCATTTATCAACATTGAATTTCATCTGCCATTTTGTTGGCCAGTCAGCCCCTGTTTTCTGAGACCCCTTTGTAACTCTTCACAGTCAGCTTTGGACTTAACTTTGGATTTTAAAAATATTTCCTGTCATAATTACAACTTCATGGGGAGAAAGGAGGCTGGCAATGGTATTCTCTAAGTTTTACTGCCATGAGAACCACCACACTCCTCTCAACACTCATTTTTCTTGCCTTAATGTTCCACCTTCCTGAAGCTCCTTTGTTAAGCCAACAGGAAGCCAGCATGAACACTGTGAGCATTCCAGTAGTGTGGGCAGTGTTATAAAAGGACACTTATTGTATAGCAGAGCATACTAGAATACTACAATCCTATGGTAAATTTAACTAGTGCAGCATGTAAATATGCTGCCCGCCATCTTTAATTAGCCAGAGGAGATATTGTTGAGAGTCAACATGCTTTCAAAATAGACCTATCCAGTCTTGTATTTGTCTGTCTATAACACTCCCTTTTCCACTTTGTGAAGCTGCAGAAATTCATAGCAACTTTCTGTGCTTTTGGGATGTCCCAGATGTTTCATGATATGGGCAATTTTACTATCACCTTTAAAAAAAAAAAAAATCTCTGTGCAGTATCCTCCCAAAAGAAGCAGAATTCCTCTGCCTCTGACCTACTGGATGTCACTTCATTTCAGCCGCGATCGTTCTGTCTGTAATAATGTGTTCTGAATGACACTGTCCTCCCATAAGTACTATGTCTATACTCCTCAGATGGAGTGCATACCCTGTGTCAGTTCAAATTTCAGCACTCATCTGATTTCCGTATAGATGCCTTGAACTTGTCATCATTAGTGAAATAAATCCACATTCTTTGGCTCTTGACTAAAGTTTTGTCAAGGAATTTCTACTCCTGTGCCTTTGACGCTCTTCCTATCCAGCTGCATGTTTCTAACTTTATAACCATTTTCTTTGTTCTTGACTGCTATTTCTTTTTTCTGTCCTTTGACCTTTTTTTTCTTTTCTTTTTTCAATAAAAGCATTCCTTATTTTCCCATCCTGGCTACCCTTGGGAATCCAGTGCCTATTGAAATCAATGGCAGTCTTTCTTTCAGGATTGAAATGCATCTCATCAGGGCCTTTATGAACAGTTGAGATGTTGGGTGGTTTAGGTAGTGGTACAGTGGATTATGCTTAGGTATTGCATTGACTGGGTGCTTTATAAATACCATCTAAATCCTGATTCTTCTGGCTAGTGAGGAAGGATGGGACCACTGGTTCGGGAACTAGCGTGGGAGACCTGGGGTCAGTTCGCTGCTCTGCCACAGACTTTCTGCTTGACCTTGAGCAAAACACTTGAGCATTGCTCTGCTCAGTGTTGCAAAGCCTAAGTGACATAGATGGTTAAGTCCCATTTTCAGAAGTGATGTAGGCACTTAGGAGTCTAAATCCCCTTGATTTTCTGTGAAACTGAGGCTCCTAAGTGTCTACATCACTTTTGAAAATGGGACTTAGCCATGCTAAGATACTTAGGTCTTGCCATGCTGAGCAGAACAAAGCCAATACCTTTAAAAATCTGGGCCTTAGTCTCTGTACCTCAGTTCACCAACTGCAAAATGAATAATAATAGTGCCCTAACTTCACAGGGGTGTTGTGAGGATAAAAGCATTAAAAATAGTGAGGTGCTCAGACACTACACTAATAGGGGCTACATAACTACCTATGATAGATTCTCCATTCATTGCTTTATATCCTGTGTAGACATTTATTCCCACTTTGCACTGATGTAAAGATCAACCCAAGGTGCACTTTACTGGTAATCAGACTCTTGAATTCTATTGCCAGATTTGCCACTGATTCACTATGTGACCTTGGGGAAGTCATTTAACTTCCTTGTTCTTTTTACCTATCGTGGGATATTGTAAGACTTAATTAATACTTGTAAAAATGTTTTGAGAGCTTTGGATATGAGCCAATTTATAACTGGAAAGTATCATTTATTCATGCCTTATCTTTGTCATACAAAAATCTTGAATGCTGTCACTTCTAGCAGACAAGAACTATCTGCACTTCAAGATCTATCTGGATTTCCTCTCTCAATAACGCAAACAGTGACATTGAAAGACAGGAGTTGATTGTTTTGGAAATGTTTATTACTTGTTACATTGAACCATGTGTCCTACACTTCTCAGACACATTTGACACAGTGGCTCTTTAAAAACAGATGTGCAACGCATCAATACAGAGCTATTTACTTTTTCATTACTAAGTCAGGCAGAATTCAGCTGCATGAGAAGATATGGATCCCAGTGTTACGTTTGTCAGACCATTCACATGTGTCTTTTAAATAAGTCAAACATTAAAATAAAAAGCACTTCCGCATCCCTTTCCCTTTCAGTCTGACGGACAGTTGGGATGGGTGAACTAGCCCTTCCATAAAAGCTGCCCGCTTTGAAGATGTTTTGGGGGAGGCAAAGACCGAAGGAATTCAGAACCTGCTGTATGTAGTCACTGAGTGTTATTCTTGTACATCTGGATTAGTTCAGAATGTTTTTGTAGCAACAGAAAAGCTGGTCCCTAGAACAGTCATCAAAGGCCCTCCTAACAATACATTTACATGAATTTATTAGACAGAACTCAATGTTACATTCAAGCTGATGAAGTGATAGAGACCCACCCCCCCACACACAATCTCTTAGGCAAAAACTATGTTAAGATGGAGTGAAGACTATGAATACATAGGAGTAATTTAGAGTAAAAAGACATGAAAGAGATGTTTGCAGTGTTCTTGTAGCTCTGTTGATCCCAGGATATGAGAGAGAAAAGGTGGGGGAGGTGATATTTGACCAAAGTCTGTTTGTGGAAGAGACAAACTTTCAAGCTTCACAGAGTTCTTCTTCAGATCTGGGAAAAGTAATCAGAGTGTCACAGCTAAATTCCAGGTCAGACAGATTGTTAAGCATAAGGGGTTAACACATGTTTTGGGAGACCATTTAAAAGTGGGCAATTAACACCTCTGCAGTCAGAGGACAAAGGAGGCTTAGTAGGTTACAAATTGTTGCAATGAGTCATAAAACCAGTGTCTCTGTTGGGTCCATGATTTTTAGTGTCTAGCAGAGTTATATATTTAACTTCCCAGTCTCGTTGTTTGAAGGTGTTGTGCAAGTTTCCTTTGAGAATGAGGACTGAGGTCAGATGTGATCCTTTTGTGAAAAGTGTTTGCCCACAGGTGATAGGGTATTTTTGTCTTATCGTTTTTCTGTATGAGTTCATTCAAGAGCATAGTGACTGGTTTCATTCACATAGTTATTGTTGGGGCATTCGATGCACTGGGTGAGGTACACCACAAGTTGTGATAGCCACGTGTAGGACCCATGGATCTTGAAAGGTGTGTTGTGGATGGTGTTGAGCATCAGAACTGTAGCGATATCTGCAGGGTTTGCATCTGTTGTTCTGGTTGTGTCTGGTGCCACTTTGAGTTGGTATATCCTAGACTGTGGGGAGCTTGCTTCTGATGATGAGTTTGGGGAGGTACTTGAAGGCCAAGAGAAGTGGTTGGGGAAGGATTTCTTTCAGACACTGGCCCCCATCAAGTATGAGTTGTAACTGATGATACCCAATATGGGTTCCAGTACATAGTGGTTACTAGGAGCTATCATGGGATATTCATTCCATCTAGGATCGTTGGGAGGGAGAGTTGAGGCTGGCTGGCTGGAGGTGTTTTTTTCCACAACCTGGCTGAAGATGCCTGGAAGGAACTCTAAATTACTTTGTTCCTGGGTTTACTTGCAAGTAATAAAGTAAAAGTTTGTTAGCCAAGTCTGGGGTTGAGCTGTGGCCAAATCCATTCTAAATATGTTATTGAGTTGGATCACATAGTCCTGAACTTCCCACTATGCCACTTATCTACTCCTGATGTCAGAATTGCAAGGTGTTTTGGCCCTAGCTTTTAGGCTCTGATCCATAGAACTGGCTGTGGAAAAAGTAGCAATGAACATATCTAAATTGAACAAAACCCCCTGTGAGGTTTGAAAATGTTTTGATAATGATTCCCCATTCTCTTGTATGTGTGGGTACCTCTGCATCCCTACTATCTGCCCAGTTTCGGGTACTGGACCTCTCACAAGAGGTCCTGTTCATTGTGCATTTCTAGTCCAATTTTGCCAATCCAAGAATTTCTGATAAACATCCTAACTTCTGGGGATCAGATTTTGAACCCCTAACTTTCCCATTGGTCTGAACATTTATTTGCATGCACAGTCTCACTGCAAACAGTGGGACTACTGTTGTGAATAATATCTCACTAGGAGGAATAAGGGGTTCACAATATGGCCCTGAAACCAAGCTAACTCCCTAAATCTCCTTAGGACCTCTCCACTGTGAATTTCTGTGTAGTAGGTTGCTCCATCATTGATCTTATTCCTTTATGAGATGTGGGAATTTTTATAAAGGACTTAACTGTCTTCTACAAAATCCTGTTTCCATATTCCTACATTTTCCAGGTTCCTAGATGTGGCTCTTAATTGTAAAAATAAGTGGCATATCCCAGCACTGCAAAAAATGCTATGTGTTTTCTAAAAAACAGACATTAGAGGGCAGTGTGAGAATGACTAAGGTAGTCACAGAAAATGTAAACTGTCCGTAGTTTTAACACTGTGGCTAGATCAAATCAATGGTATGAAGATTGCTATAACCAGTTCTTGCACAGTGATTCCATCACATAGGATTTTCTATTCAGTGCATGTTAAAATTGTTAAGATTTTTAATATGATATATTTTTACTGTTTTCAGTGCAAGTCAAACTTCTTGTTACTATGTCGATTGATTGATTTACCTCACTCACACTAGCAATTTCTGTCATTCTTGCGATACTCTGTACATACTGATTAGAGGAAGGTATATTTGAATAATGGGAGGGGGGAAGGGAAGCATTAGGGAGGGAATGTTATAGAAAAGTTCTAGATAATTTAACATGGATGAAACCAAAATGGTGTATAGAAACTTAAATAGGTTTTTACAGAAATTACTCTAAAATGGGTAGGATCTAAATCTCTATTAAATTCTTCGAGCTGGAGTAAAAATTGTACAGAAAGCATACTTTTTCTATAGAATTTTAAAACCAATGTATAGAATTTAATAGTTATATAGGCTTTTGTAGAAAACTTTGATAACTTTTATAAATAATTATCATATATAGGACTTTCCCCCAAGGGAGGTAAAAGAGCCTGCTCTCAGGAGTGGAACACCAACAAGTATAAAATGGAATTCTGAGAGCTGGGGAAATTGATCACATTAATTATCATTAATGCTTGGCAACTTTAGCCTCTAAATTACAGTAGGTCCCATTGAAGGAACACAGAATTTGGCCCACTTTCTGTGTCTTTCTTTTTTAAAATTAATACAGATCCTAGAAATCACCTTATTGATCAAAATGGAAAATAGACCCTATTTAAATTCAGTTGGATTTCATTCCATTCTTATTTGAAAACAAAATTTTGAATTTTCAAACGTAAGTTTTGATGAGAACATTTCATTTCATAGCTTCTTTGGGAAGTCTTCATGCCCTCTCCCCCCCTTTCAAGGGAGTTCCACAGGGCTCCATCCTGGCCCTCCTCCCCACTCTGTTTCTGGTCAATCTCACTCACAAACATGACTTCAACTATCATCTTTATGCTGATGACTCACAGATGTACCCTCCACTCCAGATCTCTTTTCCTGTCCAAACTAAAATCTTGGTCTGTTTGTCTGAAATCTCCTCATGGCCATCCAGACAACAGCTTAAGCTCAATATGGCCAAAATAGAACTCTAATCTTTCCATCTATCCTTTCTCAGTTACCATGGGATAACACCACTCTGTCACTCAGACCTGTAACCTTGGGCATTGTCTTAAATTTGCTTGTCTCTCTAGAGCCTCACATCCAGCTGATATCTAAATCCTGCAGCAATGTCCTGCTTGGTGTCACAGCTAAAACTCTCATCTAGGCCCTCATCATCTCATGTCTTGACTACTGCAACCTTGACAAATTCCGTCTCACCATACTTACATCCATTTAAAAGGCTGCTGCAAAGATCATTTTCCTGATTTATCACTTTGACCATGTCACTCCTCTCTCTGTTCCTCCATTGGTTCCCCTTTCTCCACTGCATTTCATTTCATTTCACTGCATTTCATCCACTAGAAACTATTTGTTTTCACTGTGAAAGCCCTTCATGGTCTATCCCTGACCTGCCTATCCTCTTACAAGCTCTTGGAGTGTCAATCCCCACTTTGGCTCTGCCGGTGATACCGGCTTTCATTCCCCCCATTTTCAATCATGCACCTTTGTGGTTTCTGTCATGCCACATATGGAAGGATCTCCCTGTAAACGTCTGCAAAGCCACCTCATTCTCCGCCTTCAAATCCCTCCTTAAAACTCCCCTCTGCCTAGCACAATAGGGCCTGGATCCATGATTGGAACCTCTACCTGCTATCTGAATACAAATACAGAATAATAATAAGCATTAAATTATTACATTATATCTTTTAAATGTAGAATAAAGCTACATTTCTGTAGTTCTAAAGCTTAGGACAAACCAACAAACAAAACTTTATTGTCCACGTATTTATTCTGTTAATAAACAGGCATGGAGTTTTCCAGCATACAGATTTATTGAAACATATAACATCTTCTTGGAGCTTTTTGGCTTAGTGTAACAACTATTAGGATGGTCTGTCTAGTCCAGTATACTGTATCTGACATTGGCCAGTACCAGAGCTCCAAACATTTTTGAGATTGATAATTTTTGCTAACCTGAACTGGGATGAAAATCAAAATCTCAAATGTACACAAATAAAAAAACAAAACAGAAAACAAACACAAAAAATTGGGTTGGGTCAACTGAAATGTTTTTAGATTTTGACCTTTTTTCTTTTTTCTATTTTTTCTATTATTCAGGCTAATTAGTTTACATTTCTAAATGAAACATTATTTTGAAACTTCCCCCCAATCTTTTATATGCCAGAACTATTGTAAAAAATGACCCCATTTTGCAAACAGTTCTAATTTGATGAACTTGCATTTTTTGATGAAAAAAGATTTGATGAAAATTTCCTGAACAGCTCTGCTAGTGCCCAGTATTTTGGAGGAAGGTGGAAGATACTTTGCAGTATCTAGTTGTGGAATAACTTGCCCACAGGGGAAGTTTCTAATGCCATGGAACATTGCAGAGCTGGGGGCAGTTCAGAGAAGGATGACAAGAATGCTCCAGGGGTCTGGAAAAGCTCTCCTGAAGAGAGACTGAAAAGATTGGGATTGTGTTTAATCTTAGAAAAGGGATGCGATGGTACATAGGCATATGGGGTCTAGAGAAGGTAGACTGGGATCTTTTGTTCTCCCAGTTTTTCAGCACAAGAACCAGGGGACAGTCAATGAAATTATAATGTGGCAAATTCAGAACAGATAATGGGAATTTTTTTTCTTGTATGAAATTAAACTCTAAAACTCATTGCCACAGGATGTCACCAAGGCCAAGAATTTTGCAAAATTCAAAAAGGGCTTAGACATTTATATGGATAAAAAATATAGCCAGAGCTACAATAGTTAATGCTACTGTTAACATAAATTTTGGAAGAAATATTAAAATTCATACCTCAGGGGGCGTAAACTAATCTCTAGCTACTAGGAATTAAGAAGTTTCTTGCACCTTCCTCTGAAGCATCTGGTGCCATTCACTGTCAGGCTAGATGGACCACACGTCTGATCTAGTCTGGCAATTCCTATGTTCCACACTTTATATCCACTCCAAAACACTTGGTGGTTGTAGTTTTGTTTTCTTGCTATTGTAACACTCTCTTGATCCATATCCAATCCTTTTTAAAATTCAATATTTTAGTTTCATTGGCATGTTATGGCAATGAGTTCCAAAATTTAATAGTTCATTGCTTCAATAAAAACTAACCAAACAAAATAAGTATTTCCCGTTATTAGTTTTAAATTTGCTGCCTTTCCGTTTCATTAAACGTCCTCTTGTTCTTGTGTTCTGAGAGAGGGCAAACAGAACCGTCGATCCATCTTCAGCTATAGAATTAGAGCTGGCTGGGAAAATTCTGACTAACCATTTTTTTGGTTAATTTGTTGATCCATTAAAATCAAAGCATTCAATGGAGACAGTTCAATTGCAGTGAAATTCTGAAGGAATGCAGGTGGGCATCTGGTAGAACGCTGGGTCTGGCTTGCCTGTTCACCCACCTGGCTTTTTGGCTGCATGCCATGCAGATTGCTTTGGAGTTGGGGACCTCTGGAGTAGTGAGTGGGGACCCATGTGGACTGCTGTGGAGCCAGGGATCCCCTCCCTTTCATGGAGAATTTTGAATTTTGTTGTTGTTCTGAATTGGAATGAAACCAAATATTGAAATCCTTCATGAAATGGAATTACTTTTCTCCATGTAGCTCTAATTCAAATGTTACACTTTTTACTGATTCTATGCAATAAAGTAGTTTAGAAACTAGTTCAAGTCCCATATGATTTAGCTGGTGCATAGGCAATGTACTGTTCCATACGTGTGCAAAACTAATCAACAATATATTTACCACTAGCAAGCAGTTATAAACTGGAATGTAACTACATAGTCTACAAAAAAGGAAGGGGAGGGGAAATAAGAGTTGCACAAGTGTTTTCTGATCTGGGTAACCTCATGATCTTATTGTTTTCTTGTTCTCCCTTCTGTCTTTCCCTTTTTATTAGTATTTATGACCCTCTTTTGTCATACTGTATTTAGATTGTAAGTTCCTTGAGGCAGGGGCTGTGTTTGTAGTTATTTGTTGGAGGCACCTATTGTGATGGGTTGGACCCCCATTCTGGGATGCAACCTGATGTACTGGGATTTCACTGAGCCGCCTCTGCTCAATCAGCCTGGGTTCCCTCTCCTGGCTTTGCTGAATTAGGCTCTCTGGCCTCTTGCAGCACACAAACAGGTAGGGCCAGACCCCACTGCAGACACAGACTGAAGTCGTCTCTGTGTGAGAGGACTCCTCCAGCACCCATGTGCACACCCCTTTTTGGGAGATAAACCCAAAATAATACTGTCTTGTGCTGTATAGAAAAATCTGCACAGCGCAAGCTCATAAAAATCTGCCCTCTTCCTCAATGTGAAGAGAGACGTGCACGACTTCTTGCCCCCCCCCCCCACAATTAGAAATTGCATAAACTGGGTTTTATTATAAACAAGAAATAAATTTATCAACTACAAAAGGTGAATTTTAAGTGAATATAAGAGATAACAGACAGAACAAAGCAGATTACTGAGCAAATAAAACGAAGTATGCAAGCTAAGCTCAATATACTTAAGAAACAGGTTACAAAATGTAACTTCTTACCCTAAATAATATTATAGGCAGGTTGCAAAGTTTCTGTGGTTCAGAGTTCCAGTTATATTTCTTTTCAGACTGGACCCCTCTCTCAGTCTGGACTCCACACCTGCCTTCCCTTCAGGTAGCTTTAGCAGTCTTTCTTCTTGGGCAGACAGAGGAGCCCCATTTGCCTTCCCTCCCCACCTTAAATAGGATTTACATAAGGTGGGAATCCTTTGTTTCCTAAACTTGACCCCCCCTTCCCTTCCAGTGGAAACTTACAAGTCGTCCTAGGTAATATTTAGTATCAGATGACAAGAACACCTGACCTAGTAGTGTCACAGTTACATCCCGGATGCCTCCCAGGAGGGGGAGAGATTGGTATCTTTATAGTCTTGTTCCTTCCTGATCGCCCATCAAATCTAATGGCCTGTTGTCTGGTGGGTGTCTTCCCAATACACACCCAGTTGTAATTGTTACATAGTCTATATTCCTAACTTCAGATTCAGAAATGATACAGGCATACAAATTGGATAATCACATTCAGTTAATCATAACCATTCCAATGATACCTTACAAGACTCATCTTGCATAAAGTACATCTCAGTTATGTCCTATTCATATCATAAGCATATTTTCATAAGGAATATGGACTGTACATCACATTTTTAGGTGTCTGAAAACTAATAATGACAATATACATTAATTATTTCAAATGACAGAGAACGTGTTTCTTCATAGTATTAAAAGACGACTATAGGCCAAAGGTTTATTTTCTAGTTTGTTTTCTTCTTCTTTTTATTTTTCCCCATCTAGTGGTATGAGATACTGGACAGACATCACTTTTAATAAAAGTCTACTAAGTGTTTGCATTTCTTAGATGTCCTTTCTTAATATAATATTGGCAAAGCCCTATCAACTTTCTGCGAAAATATTGGCACAGCATCCATTGGCACAAGTGTTAAAACAATATTGCTTAGACAGAAAGCAAAACTGGAACAGGGATTATCATGAGAGATTAAAATAACCTTGTCCTTTCATTTGTTGAGTGTGCTCTTTATATTTGACCACCAAGAATTCCCCCCCCCCCACACACACACACTTTAAATTTGTAATAAAAATGGATGATTTTAGAACTTTTTTTTGGATAAAGCCATAAAACATCATGGATCAGATCCTCAGTTGGTGTAAATCAACATAATCTTCTGACTACAATGGAGCTACAACCAGTTCAGTTTACACTAGCTAAGAATCTGGTACTATCATCTTAATTTATATGATCCCAGTAATCACCAGACCTTTTTACAGTGGATTGCTCTCTGGAGCATGTAATCAACCTTGGGACAATTTATCTATGACTCAGTTTTTTAAAATCAGAAATACTTCATTCCAATATCTTCAGAATTAGCAAAAACTTGAAAGCAGACTCCTTCATTCATAAACCAAGAGCCCTTACCTGCAAATATCTTTCCACCAAGTTTAGGCTCCAATCCTGGAAAGACAGGCATATGCTTGGTTTTTTCCATATGAGTAATTTCATTGACTTCAGTGGACCTACTTGTGATTAAAGTTATGCAAATTGCTTAAGAGTTTTGTTGGACTGGAGCCACAGGAGTTCAATAGTAGTAATCAGTATGTGTGGTAGTAAAGGTTTGCAGGATCAACTTCAGCTTCCCAACACCACCCCATGAAACATTGCCACCAGTAATCTAAAGGTGGTGCCTTTTACAGTGAGACAAAATTCAGTATCTGTGCTAGGATACCCATTATTATCCAGGTGGGTTCCACTAGCTATTATTCTAACAACTGTGACTGAAGATGGTGGTAGCTTGTAATCTGATCTATAGCCTTGGGGTACTTTGGCTCAAACCACACAACTCATTTCACACTTAAATTATTCCATTAACTTTTTAAGCCAGTGTCCTGAGGTTTAGTGTTTTTAAATCTCTGATTATTAGTTATTTCAAAATTATGCCTCCATCTTTCTTTAACACCAGACTTGGAACTCAAGCAGTTTGAATATTTTTATCAGGTGTTGTTAATTATAAAGTAGGTTAATGATCGAATTTATCCAAAGAGCCAATAACTAGTAGTAGTCTTCTGTCCGAAAGACCAGGTGTGGCCTTAAATGAGGATGAATTTTGTTTTTAGTTTAGTCAGGGTAGCCCTGTTTTTAACAGTTAAAAAAGAATAGTCTCTTTATAAGGGGAGAGAGGGGGAACAAAGTTTTTTAATGAAATTCAGTGAGGAGGCTCAGCTCACTGGCACTTCTTAATAAATGCTCAAAGATTTAGAAGAACATTAAGATAAGAGTAATATGAAACAATTCTAGAAGCAGACTCAATGCCTTATTCAGCAATGTACAGAAACTAGACTGAAAATCTCCTTTCATATTTTTAATCTTTCAGAAATTCCAATATTTGTTTACAATACGTTCAAAGATCTTTTGTCTCCTTGCTTTGAACCCCCTCCTCCCTCCAAAAATCAGGAAAATTGTTCCTAATGACTGAAGTCTGTTTATCTTTAAGCCACAGGTACAATGAGGGTGGGCGTAATGTGATCGCTTCCTTATTGCTGTGCAAAGGCACCTCACTCACAGCATGGGAGGCCAATCTGCTATGGACTCAAAGGGTAATTCATTTTTATGCTTATTTAGTCCTGTGGCTTTTATTAGCTACAACAGCTTATCATGGTGTATTGTGTAGCCACTTGTTCAATAGCAACTGAGATAACAGCAGTGAACTTATGGCCTTAGTTCAAACCTGGCCCAAGAGGAGTGAAAGGTCAGTGCATAATACTCTATACCACCCAGTCTATCGTTTCTTCTTTTTTATGGACAAAAGGCAATGAGCATTAGATACTGGAAGTGAACCATACAGTAACCTCTTGTAAAATCAGCTTATCATGTCAGAAAGGAAGCTGGCTTGGTGTATCAAAAAGATTTATGATGATCAAAAGGAAGAGTGTACACATTTTCCCTCTGTGGCATTCTAGGCTTTATTCTATTTTTATTTTTTTCATAATCAAACATTTCAGTTCATTCACGCACTGTGTACAATGCTGAGATTGGAAGTCTTGTTTTCTGCGGGTTAGGTTCAGTTTTGTCTTGTGCGTACCTTTTAAAAAAGTGGTACAGGCTAATCAGTGAACAGCCCTTGCGGAAGGAAGGAAAGATCATCTGTGTGCCCCACACCAGGCACAGTCCCATTCCTTGCACTCTAATCAGCATGGAGACTGCGCCTTCCATTTACCCCTAGTAGTGCATGTACCCCCCAAAGGGGCAAAGAGAAGCTGGGATAATGATATCCCCATACCTTGAGCCACAATCCCTCTCCAAGCTTCCTGCATGATGTAGTGCTGTGCCAACTCCAAGCAGTCCACTGGCTCAATAGCACAATTTGGCCTTATGTTGTGCGTATGCATGTGTGATTGTCTGTGATTTCTATTGTTCATTATGGGGAATTTTGGCTACATTTAACAGTATCTGGGATGGAAAATAGATTAGATAATAGATTATACTCTGTATTGTTTCCTTAATACTGCCATAGAGCAGAATGGTATTAATTATTTACTGTGATTTGATGTATATCTTCAAAGTAAGGCACGCACGATTGTGTGCATAGAAAGATGCATATCTAAATTAAGAATGCAATACCTAACTTGCATATACGTCATGTACTTCCATGTATACATTAGGCGTGCACCTAACTTTGAAAAGCTGATCCCTGCTGTTTCTTGTCTCCATTGCATAACTAGAAAAAAGTATTGCAGGGATAACTCCTGCTCTTTTTTACTTACATGAGTAATGTAGGCACCTTGACTTCAATGAATGTTTTTGCATGAATAAGGCAAAAAAGATTTGATGTTACCATTGATGAATGTTAGATGAGAACATCTACTGGGTGTAGGGTATATTTTATGCATATAATGACTGTTACAGTGTCTGATAAAGTCAACGGGGTCCTTTCCATTGACTTCAGTGGGTATTGGATCAGGCTTTGAAAGCATTATATTCCTCAATAATATGAATACAAATAAAAGTGAAATAGATTTAACTAGAGACTAGTTGTGGGGTCTCCAGGTAAAACATAGCAAACCTAGGCAAAGTTTAAACCAGTTTTCTGAGTCTCAGATACCACTATTAATATAGATAGTCTTTTGTTCATCTCTTGTCAAAGTCTATTTAAAATGAATGTTGACACAACAAAAACAATACTTTTAATTAACAGTCTTCTTATTGAGCCAGTCCAGATGTGTTTTTTTTTTAATATTGACTTGATAGTTTGAATGAATGGAATTTCTCATATAGTTTTAAGATAAAAGCTGTACAACACCTCCAACTGTACATAATAAGGATGTAATTTCAGGGTGAAGTGGCACAGTGGGCTTCTGTGTCTGTTTTTGATCTCTGGAGATGTGAACTCACATTCTGACTTTGATCTCAAGTGAAAATGGGTTTGGTGAGCTCATCTCAGCCTTGGGTTTTCTACAGTACAAACCCTCCCACAGTTCAGTACAATTGGTATTCTCTGCTCAAGAGAGGCCCTAGGCCTAGTGGGCTGTGGGGGCGGGGAGGGAGGGAGGGAGGTCCAACATTGAAATTTACTGGCATAGCTGAGAGGGGAAGTTTGCAAAATAGCTTACATGATATCTAGTTTATCGTAGTGTTATTTGTCCCTCACTTTCACAAGTGAAAAATTTACTCACGGTTTTAAACAAATGTTGTAATTTCATATGAGGATCCTGGTGACAGCAAGATTCGTTTGATTTGTTCATGTCAACTGCCATATAGAATTATATACTCTTATTGTGTGTATTTAAAAACTCCTAGCTTCCATCTGCTTTTTCTTAAATTAAACGACAGTATCTTAAGTGACATTTTAGGACTGTCTGTAATGTATTCTTGCCTGATGATAACACTCTGGTAAGCCTACCAGGAACAGTCACTCTGTGTATTTCCATCTAAAGATTGATAAAATGTATCATGGTAGGTTCTGCGCTATCTGCTGAATGTACAACGATGTGTTTGCTAGCTTTACACTTACCTCACCCCTTTGTATGTCTTATCCATATGTTGTGTGCTGTCATAGCCTAGGCTCTGATCCTGTAAATACTCCCACAGTCAATGAAGTCCTGAGTAAAGTTAAATGTACTTGTGTTTGCAGGATTGGAGCCCCAGTTTATGCGCTCTTTGGGCAGGGGCTATTATTTTACTGTGCGTCTGTGCAGCGCCCAATAAAATGACCCTGATCATTGATTGATGCCTCAGGTACTAATGCAATACATATAATAATAATACAAATATCAGCACCCTTTGTTAGCCTTGTACAACCTTGATTCAGTTAAAATCAAGGTAGTGGGGGTAGGTGGTATAGCATGATTTCCAGTTCAGTTTGACAATTGATATAAATCAAATGAGGTCTACAAGCTAGAAATAAGGAACCAATATTTGAGAGGTTATAGAGTAATGCCCATATACCCTCGGTGTCCATATAGCCACACTTTGGATTCAGTTTACATTACATGGTTAAGAGACTAAATCTGGCCTTGGCACAAAATTGAGGCTTGATTGGCATGACACTGGGAGCAGAAAAGGTCAGGTGGATGTCCAGTTCCCAGTGTTGTGCACATTTGTATTAGCGGAATCCAAAATATGGGGTATAGTTTGGCCTTATGTGATAATGGAGTGATGTTTTAAAAAACAAAACAAAAAACAACCTTTCCTACATCCAGTATAGCACACAGAGCAGCTTTTGATATTGTTACCCTTTTTTGGCCCAAGCAGTTGGCCAAAATCTGGGGGCTCGCTCATTGTTTCCATTAAGAGGACAAACTGGTGATGGAGCCAGATATTTTTGATGCCATCCTGTTTATTTACAAAGAATGTACCAAGTCTTATTTATCTACAGGAATCTAACAGCAGGAGACTGTTTCTTTGCTCACAGCTTTAAGCCTCTTTCCAGCTAGCTGTTGGCCCAAAAGCTTTCTCTTAGCTTTTTCTCAGGGCCATGCTACCAGTGATTCTATGTTTGTATCTGGTGCTTCCTTGCTGCCTTCTGTCTCTGTTCTCTAGTCTTTTTGTAGTTTCTCACAGAGAGACACATCTTCACAAACCAGTGCTTAGAGAAAACCCTTCACCCACATATACCTGTGTTTTGGGTGGAGGCTTCTATTGTTTCCACTATCTGGCTCCACAAAGGAGCTTAACAGTTTCTTACATTTATCCCAACTGAATATCAGTGGTTACAACTACCAGTTTCAATGAGGTTTAGCCCAGCCTATAACAATATGAAAAATTTATATGCCGTGTCACTGCAGCCAGGAAGTTATTTTCTTACTTGTAGTAAAACAGTTATCTTGTTAGAAAGAGGAAGCCAACCAAGACAGCCTCATCTCATCATCTTCGAAATAGAAGCAGCAGCTAAAGAGCAAATGTAGGAGTAAAGGTTTAACTATGTCAAAAGGCAGCCTCTAGAAAATCCGTATAACCCATGACAGTAGGGCATTTTTACATCTATCCTGAAAGCACCCGTTAATGAAAGCACACTGATTTCCTCGGGAGTAGGATGTGTAACAGTTCACCTTTTGCATTTACTAATGAATGCAGTTTTCAGCAGAATGTCTTCTTAATTAATCATGAAACTAGGCAATGAAACCATCATGCTGGTATTTTAGGACTTGATTAGGGCAATGTAAATGTTTAAGTAGTCTAATCTATTAGCCATTATCAAATTACCTTGCAGCCTATTAACAATTAATTATAAAATGTTATACGCTTTGTTCACGCATATTTACAAAAAAAGTTCCTCTAAGGTGGGGAAAGAATCCCCACAGACTGTGTTTTAAAGAGTAATATAGTTGTTTGACATGTTCAATGGCAGAGTTAAAAATCCTAAAAAAATGAGAGGGAAGGGACTGTCTTTCACTGAATGTATTTTCTGTAGCATGTAGGATGGAAATGACTTTATTAACCAGTATTCAATGGACATGAATGGACCAAAAATGCAGATCCAAATATCTCCCCAGTTTTGGAAAAACTTAAGCTCACACTGCGTGCTAAGCACCCATTGAAATCCGTCTACCTATCTTGTGTAGCCTCTATCTGTGCAGTGTCTGAGTGCCAATGGATGCTCTGCTTGAAGAGTGCATGCAGAATTGGGTCCAGCCCTATATTTCTGTACATGGTGCTGTTGGTATAAAGCAGTGGTGGGCAACCTGCGACCCATCAGGGTAATCCACTGGCGGGCCACGAGACAGTTTGTTTATATTTGCACGGCCACCCACAGCATCCAGTGGCCATGGTTCGCCGTTCCCAGCCAATGGGAGCTGTGGGAAGCGGCACGGGCCACAGGGACGCCCCGGGAACGGCGAACCGCAGCCACTGGGAGCTGCGGGCGGCTGGGCAAATGTAAACAAACTGTCTCATGGCCCGTCACCGGATTACCCTGATGGGCTGCGTGCAGCCCGCGGGCCGCAGGTTGCCCACCACTGGTATAAAGTGACTGTAGCTTGGTATTTAATGTTTTCATTGCCAGCTTACTGAGGGCAAGATTGTCACTTGGATTGTTTGTCCACTTAGTAGAGTAATCGGGAGTATGGCACCCCCTTACTCTCCTGTGTGGGCTTTCTTCACCATAGGTAACAGTAGCAGGTGAGGGGAAGCTCCTCTGTAGGGCAATGGCTCTTCCTCCTGGCCAGGTGATTGGGGGTAGACAGGAAGGGGAGGAAAATGTGCAGAGCCTTAACTTTGCTCCTACCTCCAGCCGCCCAGTCAGAGCAGCTGGGCTGACACAGAGGGAAGGAACTATCTATGCCTGGCAAAGGGCTGGTTTAGATTATTTCTTCCCTGGAGCAAGGGGAGAATGTAGTGAGCTTCTGACTTAGCTTGTTTCTGCCTCTGATTTGCTTCTGGGCAATGTAGCTTCTCACTGCCCCTTGCACTGGATAGGTGGCAGTCGATTTAGCCCTAAGTGTAGTATGGGTGAGTTGACAGTCTGTTGCACTAGGCAGTTAACCTCCATTACCAGGAATTGCTGTAAAACAAGCATGTTACAGGAGGTTTTTTTTACAAATGAATATTGATTTTGTCCTTACGTTTTTGACACTGAGAGTTTAATATGAAAGATACTTAAATGCCCACTGTCTCCATGTTTCCATCACGTTGACGTGTTTTAATACTTCCAGAAATAGAGATAAATATAGCAAGGGTGATTGTGGTGCCAGGTGAGTAAAGAATAGGAAACAACATACTTGTCAGCATGTTGGAAGTAGAATGTACAGCTCCTAATCAGACAGATCTTTATAATGTGTCTTGAAGGATTTGACAGTGCCAGTCATGGTTTTGTTTTGTTTGGGGAATAACATTAAATGTCAATTTCTGATAAACACAGATTATGATCAGGCATATTGTCCGTGTTCAGGCTTTGGCAGAGAGAAGGTGAACAAGCACCCCCTGAATACAATAATGATCACAACTGATATGCCCTAGGCGCAGGTGTTGTCCAAGTAACTATCCATGAGGGACGTGTGACTGTGTAGAAGCGTGGGGATATTGCATCTAGGAGGAATGTTCTTTGAAGAATCTGGGCAAGTTGCTCACGGGAACCTATCTTTTCATACAGAGGAGAGGAAATACTTGCTAGAAAAGCCCTCTTTTGAGGCACTTTGGATGCACATGGCTATTCTTCCGGTTAATTTTACTTAGGAACCAAGCTAAAAGAAGCAATGTAGAACCCTTAGTTTAAAACTTGTTGTGGAAATCAATTTTTGAACAGGCCCTGAAAAGTTCAGTTACAGAAGACAGATGGATTTTATCCTTCTTGGGTATTGGTCCCACACCCAACCATGACTCACATTATCTGTTACATTGTCTTAATTTCTTGTTGGTTTTTGTAGTTATTTTCATATTGAACTGATTCTTATTTTCTGTATGATATAAACCAATTTAAAATAAAATACACAATATTCACCGCAGGATGGGCCTGACAAGTTAAATTACAATAGAAGTGAAAGTTTTGAGAAACCTGAATTAGGCCACTTGCAAAAATGTGTTGCCAGTACTTGGTCTTGTTAGAACTTAATACCCAATGGGCCTACCTCTGACAGACTCAATTTTATTAACTTTTCATATTGGTTTGCTCAATTCACCTCATCTGCCAGGACTGGTCAGGGTTCATTCAGACGAATGTACACAGTCAAAGGCAAAAAATATCTTACAATATATGTTGTGATGTGAAAAGCCAGAATAACAGGAACTAATGTTTATAGTTCTATTATTTTTGCAATAAAGTACAGCAATATTTAAAAATCATTTTCTGTCATCCTAGATATTTTCAAGATGCATAGAGGATGTTTACCTGTGTAAAGGTTAGTGCAGTTATACTCTGAAAAGCGACTATGTGGGGGGAAAATGGCATTGTGCGTGGGCGGAGTGGGGGTGTCCATATTTATTGTTTCTCAGGGATGCCTGCATCCGATTTGCTTTCTTTACAAGTAACTAATTGTTCTTCTAACAGCCAGCCATGCAAACTCAGCCTAGGATCTGAAAATCAAGCTGGGTTCTTTCTGGCTCATGTGTCCATAACAAAATTCTGCACCAAGGAGCATGCTTAATAATACTATGGAGATGTGTGAATCCCATAGGAATCCAAGTCCCACTGTTGGAGGCTGGATTTGAAGGGCTAACAGCAGTGAAACAACATTTGTCAGAAAAATAAGCAGATAAGAGACATAATAATATAGAGGGAGCAGATTCGTTGAATGAGAAAGTGCCATTTACATTAAGTTCCAGAACATAAATGCGCTTTAAAATTGAAACAATGAAAACTTATTTTTCCCATAGTAATTTATTTTAATAACCAGAAATGTCATTTTCTGCAAGTGGAGAGAATGTCTCCTGGCAAATGACTCCTGGAGAATGCCCTCTTGACAACAAGGAATAGAGAAGTATATGCTGATAAATTGTACACATACTTATACACACACACTTTTTTGTTTGTTGTGTCTTCTAGAGTCTTTATCTTTGAACCCGAGTCTTACTGTGTTTAACTTTTTCCTCTTCCCAGTTCCACTCCTTATTTCATGTATAGATTGCACTTTCTATATGGAGTAAGGGTCGCCCCATTTGAACCATCTGGTCTAGGAGTAACATTTTTAAAATTGCCTGCCACTTAGGAGCCTCTGACTCATTTTGAAAATGGGACACTCCTTGTTCATTTAGGCCCAGATCCTTTAAGGCATTTAGGTGCCTAACTCCCATTGATTACCTTTGAGGATCTGGGCCTTAGGCACTTTTGAAAATCCTACATACTGTTTTTGTTCATTATCTCTTGAGTATGAAAGTAGATGTATTGCACAATTAACTTTTCTATTGCAACTCGCGACAAACAATGTTTGCTATAAACTTCTATTTAGATTCTTAAATCATACCCATCACACTGGTATCTTGGTGCTAGTGGCTTGAGTACCCCAGATTTATTTTCCTTAAAAAATTGTTTTAAAACTCTTCTGCAATGGACTTTTGACAATTCCCTGCTTGTTAGAAGACAAAAAGAAAAACTTGGAAAGGGTCAAAAGTTCATGTAGTTCATGTTGTCTCACATATAAAATAGAGTTGGTAGTCACCTGCTAAAAGGTCTCAGACACCAGGTAAGCTGTACAGAAAAAGGGAAAGAGTAAGCCCATGCCAAGACATAAGAGAGGGAAGGATAAAGGGTAGCGTTGGTTAGGCTGCAAGTAAGGAGAAAACTAATTTGAAAGTGAAACATTAGTACTCTAGTATACCAGCATAAAAGGGATCAGAACACAACACCAAAACAATATCAGAATCAGAAAACCGTTGGGTGCCCGTCACTCTCCAGAAGTCCCCTTCTAGTCACATCATTAGTAAATATCAGAGCAAGGGTTCACACACTCTACAAGATCTTGTTACAGATCATAAATCAATGTATTCTGAGCCTATCAGTGTCAATGTTACAAAATGGAACTAAAAGGCTTTTTAAACATAATATGATCTGACTTAAGATAAACACAGAAAGGCATAGAAAGAATGTTCATCTAGAGGCAAATGCAACAGGGCAAATGCATCATATTTTCATGAATCTACTTTCATGCATTAAGATTAAGGCAACCAATAAAAAATCTATTCATGTGGAACAACAGGCATATTCTACTCTTGAAACCACATGGCATGGCTTCAGTTTAAGTAATAATATTAAGGGAAAAATAAACAGCACAGTAAAAATAAACATGTCATAAAAATCAACATAGTTACATAAATCAAAAACAAACTTTGGAGAATCCTCTTCCAGTTGTGTGCTGAAGGCTGGCCTGCATCAAGATATGACCAGTGTTGCTTGAAATCTGTAGCGGGGAGCTGGAAAGGAGCAGGTTGGTGAAGGATGTAGAGAGGGAGAAAGACTTAGTTTTAAATAGCAACAGAGGGTCCTGTGGCACCTTTAAGACTATCAGAAGTATTGGGAGCATAAGCTTTCGTGGGTAAGAACCTCACTTCTTCAGATGCAAGTAATGGAAATCTCCAGAGGCAGGTATAAATCAGTATGGAGATAACGAGGTTAGTTCAATCAGGGAGGGTGAGGTGCTCTGCTAGCAGTTGAGGTGTGAACACCAAGGGAGGAGAAACTGCTTCTGTAGTTGGATAGCCGTTCACAGTCTTTGTTTAATCCTGATCTGATGGTGTCAAATTTGCAAATGAACTGGAGCTCAGCAGTTTCTCTTTGGAGTCTGGTCCTGAAGTTTTTTTGCTGTAAGATGGCTACCTTTACATCTGCTATTGTGTGGCCAGGGAGGTTGAAGTGTTCTCCTACAGGTTTTTGTATATTGCCATTCCTGATATCTGACTTGTGTCCATTCATCCTCTTGCGTAGTGACTGTCCAGTTTGGCCAATGTACATAGCAGAGGGGCATTGCTGGCACATGATGGCATATATAACATTGGTGGACGTGCAGGTGAATGAACCGGTGATGTTGTAGCTGATCTGGTTAGGTCCTGTGATGGTGTTGCTGGTGTAGATATGTGGGCAGAGTTGGCATCGAGGTTTGTTGCATGGGTTGGTTCCTGAGTTAGAGTTGTTATGGTGCGGTGTGTGGTTGCTGGTGAGAATATGCTTAAGGTTGGCGGGTTGTCTGTGGGCGAGGACTGGCCTGCCTCCCAAGGTCTGTGAAAGTGAGGGATCATTGTCCAGGATGGGTTGTAGATCACTGATGATGCGTTGGATAGGTTTAAGCTGAGGGCTGTAGGTGATGGCCAGTGGAGTTCTGTTGATTTCTTTTTTGGGCCTGTCTTGTAGCAGGAGGCTTCTGGGTACACGTCTGGCTCTGTTGATTTGTTTCTTTATTTCCTTGTGTGGGTATTGTAGTTTTGAGAATGCTTGGTGAAGATCTTGTAGGTGTTGGTCTCTGTCTGAGGGGTTGGAGCAGATGTGGTTGTACCTCAGTGCTTGGCTGTAGACGACGGATCGTGTGGTGTGTCCGGGGTGGAAGCTGGAGGCATGAAGGTAGGCATAGCGGTCGGTGGGTTTTCGGTATAGGGTGGTGTTAATGTGGCCATCGCTTATTTGTACTGTGGTGTCTAGGAAGTGGACCTCCTGTGTAGATTGGTCCAGGCTGAGGTTGATGGTGGGGTGGAAGCTGTTGAAATCATGGTGGAATTCTTCCAGGGTCTCCTTCCCATGGGTCCAGATGATGAAGATGTCATCAATGTAGCGTAGGTAGAGAAGGGGCATGAGTGGATGAGAGCTGAGGAAGCGTTGTTCCAGGTCAGCCATAAAAATGTTGGCACATTGTGGGGCCACGTGGATGCCCATAGTGGTGCCACTGGTCTGGAGGTATATATTGTCACAAAATTTGAAATAATTGTGCGTGAGGATAAAGTCACAGAGCTCAGCAATAAGTTGTGCTGTGTCATCATCAGGGATACTGTTCCTGACAGCTTGTATTCCATCTGTGTGTGGGATGTTTGTGTAGAGAGCCTCTACATCCATGGTGGCTAGGATGGTGTTTTCTGGGAGGTCACCAATGCATTGTAGTTTTCTCAGGAAATCTGTGGTGTCACGGAGATAGCTGGGAGTGCTGGTGGCGTAGGGTCTGAGTAGGGAGTCCACATATCCAGACAGTCCTTCAGTGAGAGTGCCAATGCCCGAGATGATGGGGCGTCCAGGATTTCCAGGTTTGTGGATCTTGGGTAGTAGATAGAATAACCCCGGTCGGGGCTCTAAGGGTATGTTGATTTGTTCCTGTGTTAGTGTAGGGAGTGTCCTGAGTAGATGGTGCAGTTTCTTAGTGTATTCCTCAGTGGGATCTGAGGAAAGTGGCCTGTAGAATTTGGTATTGGAGAGGAATGGCAATATACAAAAACCTGTAGGAGAACGCTTCAACCTCCCTGGCCACACAATAGCAGATGTAAAGGTAGCCATCTTACAGCAAAAAAACTTCAGGACCAGACTCCAAAGAGAAACTGCTGAGCTCCAGTTCATTTGCAAATTTGACACCATCAGATCAGGATTAAACAAAGACTGTGAACGGCTATCCAACTACAGAAGCAGTTTCTCCTCCCTTGGTGTTCACACCTCAACTGCTAGCAGAGCACCTCACCCTCCCTGATTGAACTAACCTCGTTATCTCCATACTGATTTATACCTGCCTCTGGAGATTTCCATTACTTGCATCTGAAGAAGTGAGGTTCTTACCCACGAAAGCTTATGCTCCCAATACTTCTGTTAGTCTTAAAGGTGCCACAGGACCCTCTGTTGCTTTTTACAGATTCAGACTAACACGGCTACCCCTCTGATCCTTAGTTTTAAATGCAGTCTGTGAGCGTAACAAGTGGCACTTTTCAATACGAAGCGCACCTCCTCTGCAATGCACTTTCTCCGCCTATAAATTGGGATTGGTAATGTTTACTCAGTTTAAATATTTAATGGATAAACTGAAGCTCAGAGAGGACAAGCAGTGTGCTGAAGGCAACATAGCAAGTGAGGGTATGGCTACACATGGGAGCGATCCACCCAGGCTGGGCACACAGACCAGTGCTAGCTTCATTTGAGTTGTCATGCTAAAAATAGCAATGTGGACATTGTGGCATTGGGCAGTGGCTCAGGTTAGCCACCCGAGTTCAAGCCTGCCTAGCACCCTTGGTCTGAGCACAGGTGGCTAGCCTGGGCCAGTGCCGGTGCTGCAATGTCCCCACTAGCTCAAGTCTGTTCACCCAGACTGGAAGGCTTGCTTTGTAGACATTCCCTAAGTGTCAGCTCAGGAGTTAGAACCCAGAGCTCCTGACTGCTAGATTCACGCCTAACCTATTAGGCCATAATAACAGCGCAAGCAGCTTAAAACCAAATTTTCCAATCAGCTCAAAACATTGGGTGTCCAACTTGACATCCCTAGCTCTGGATTTTTTTGGATGTGCTGATCTCATAAAGCTGTGACTGAAATCAATGGGAGCTGCTGACTATTAGCAACTCTAAATATCAAGCCCCATGCAATTCATGTTGGGCATGTAAAATTAGTAAACCCTTGAAAATATTGGTCTTGACCTTTGTCTTTCAGTTTGCCATCTTCAAATGTGGATGATAGTGAGAACACTGACCAATTTCAGGGGGAAGTTTTTAATGTCTGTCAAGCAGAATATCAGTGTCAATAAACATTAGGTGCCCTTTTCAGCTTTGGGAATAGCTAGTAAGTAGAAGAATCCTGTGTGAGCCAAAGTTTGGGTCCCTTGGATGGAATTATATGGAACGAAGGGAAGCCAGTGACTGTCTGTAGAGTCTTCTTTCTCCTTTCCATGCTCTCTTATTCATGGAGCAGAACTCTTCTAAAAGTTGTTATGGTCTCTTACCAATTATTTTGTTGGCAATCAATGATGGGGAGGAAAATGTTCAAAGTAAAAATGAGTCTGTTTGCCTAGAGACAATAGTGACTAAAAGATCATGATGAATGGGGAGGAAACAAAATAAATGGTAGGTTTTTAATACACATGGAAATAATACAGAATTTCAGTCCCTTTGCGGAGTTTTAGTAGAAGAAGATACTTTATTACAAAATAGAGATGTTGGGGAAATAATGGCAGCAATCCAAGAGAATGCATTTGAAAATGTGTTGAAAGATAAGATTCAGCAGAGGCATTGCTTAAATCACTGGAAGCTTTGGTATATTTGATCCGATTTGAATGTTCAATGTATATTTCACATCCCTATTGCATATAGTAAGTTTGTAGTGCACTTAAAGATGAAACAGAGTTGAGTTAAATAGACAGTGGAACACTTGTTTCCATCCAGTGGTGAATGAGATTATGTTCTGGTTGAAACATAAAGAAAAACATTGTTCTCGACGCAAATGGTAAAGCTGGGTGAATTTTTTTTTAAACAAATAGTTTATTTAAAGAAAAAAGGACACCCCCTGAAACCATTTATAATCTTTAGCACATTTACCTGGGTTATGGCAGACCCAGGTTTGAATCTACTGTACAGCAGGGACTTGAACTCAGATCTTCCCAGTGAGTTCCTAACCACCAAGCAACAGGCTATTTTGGGATAAGGTGTTCTCTGTCTCTCCTATCGAAGCTGATCCACTTTGAATAAATATTTGAATATTCCTTGGTCCAGAGAGTAAGAGTATGACTCTAGAGCCTGATGATTAAGGCACTTACCTGTGAGGTCAGAGATGTGGATTACAATCTTTCTTTTGAATCATGCAGAGAAAAGATCTGGATCCACAAATCTTACCTCCTAGGTGAGTGCCTTAATCATCAGGCTCTATAGTAATTATCTCTCTGTCTCTCTTTGGCCCAAGGAATATGATTCAGTCACTAGAAGGGGAAAGACTGTCTTTACTGAGACCTGAAGAAGAGCTCTGTATAAGCCCTAAAGCTTGTCTCTCTCACCAACAGAAGTTGGTCCAGTAAAATATATTGCCTCACTCACCTTGTTTCTCTATACTTCTGATCAACATTTCTGCAAGTCACACTCTTCTCAACATTCAAGACTTAGTTTGGAGTACTGTGACTTAAAAACAAAATAAATCAAGAATTATTGGACAGTGCACACTCAGGAAGAGCACAGATTATCTAGAGTTTCTCTTCCTCTTCTAGTAAAGAAATTTTAGAAGCCATTAAAAGTACACTCTTCTTCTCCCATGCTTCTTTGTTCAACACCCCTATCTACATTCTCACACATTCTATCAATCACTCCACATCCATCTTAATAGAGTCAAACTTCACTCTCCTGCCTTTCAGCACCATGCATACTCTACAAATTCCTGTAGGTCATCAACTTTCCTAACTATCTTAGAACTTAAAACCCTTAGCTCAACTGCATTTAATTGTACAACAGCATAAAAGTCACAGCCAGTCATAATCAGTTACTTTGCTTCTTTTTTATTTGAAATCAGTGAAGAAATGATGCCAGACTCCCACCATATTTTAAACAATCAATGTGATGATACTTTGTTAGATCCAGAGCAACATCCTGGCAAAGGGGACTTTTTTTGGCCCCTTCTGCAATACCTCTAAATCGACAGCAATATTAAATATACCGTTGTATCAGGGTTTTTAAATCTCTGATATAATCTGTCATTCTATTGATTGTACTATGTTACTGAGATACCAGTGATAGCTACCTATGGAGGGATATGGACAGACTGCTAGAGAGAGAATGTAAATTAGTTTGAGAAAAGCAGAAAAGTGGTGCAAATGTATTCATTTTCACTTGTGATGTCATTAGAATGTGATTACTAGTTTATATGATTGTTTGTAAATGTAGTTCCACTAGCTAAGTTACAGGAGGAAACTCATCCAAAGGCAAATACAGACTCTGCTTACTAGAGAGGATGCAGTATTTCCAGACAGACATGTTTTTAAAGGAGAGCAAGTCCCATTTAAAACAAATATCAGGTGCACAGGCACCAGCCTGATCCCAAGATACCTCCATTACTTGCTATAAAAATAAAGTTTATAGGTCCAGAACAATCTTGTCTTTCTATTTTATGAAAGAAGCAGCTATCTGGTTGTTAACACCTTCCGTGAGTTGTTTGGCCCACCCAGATGAAATGGCCACAAATCAAAATGGAACTCACATTATGCTGTTAAACACTCCCAGAAGATAAGAGTAACAGGCCTGTTACATCAATTATCTCTCCAGTAACAGACAGCAGTAGGGATTCACAATATCGTGTTCCTCTGGCAGTTAGTGGCTGTAATGCTAAAATAGAACAGGTAGTGCGGCAAAGTGTGTTGAAATTTTAGAATAATACAGGAATCTGCCTGCTTACTGTACATATAAAATGAAGCAAATGTGATTCAATAATGTGTATGTAAACACACTAGATCATACACCCATAATTACACATATATTACAACACTAAGGATGCTTCAGAGTTGGTTTGTCAGGATGGACTGCAATCTCCATTATCTTGCTTTGCCTCTGCCCAGTATCATGGCATGGCATATTCACTTAGCCAGCCTTGGGGTTATATATCTATTACAGGTGGACAGGCAAAACAGCTGAATCATTTTCTGTGACTTTTTTACAGTCTGTTACCCCTCAACTTGTATTGCATGACCTTGCAGTCTCAGTGTTGGGGTCTATAAAATAGAAAGGCCTCAACACTTTTCCCGGTGGATCATATGAATACTAGAAAAGCTCCTTTTGTTTAAAATGCTATAAGTTAAATTCAGATAATTATATTTACTAGAGATGAAATCCAAAAATGTACAGATTGGAGATGTCCAGAGTCACAGACAAGTACAGTATCATTCTTCTCCCATCCTCACATTTGGCCACAGCTTGCCTTTGAGCTGCTTCTCCTGACTTTCCAAAGATGCTGCACAGTCTTCTGAAAAGAAAAAATAAACGGATGTGCGATCCTGTCCCTTGTCACTACAACTGCCATAGCTTCCTCTCGCAACTAGAGCGTGGCAAATAACAGACTTTTCAGTTCACTGGCAGTTAAAAAAAATTGGTTTGGGTCAATCCGAATCCCAACATTGTGAAAAATTTTGCTTTGGGTCAAAGAAATCAACTCAAAACAGATTGGAGGAAGACAGCTTCCTTTGTAACTTTTAGCCCAGTAGTTAAGGCGCTCATTTGGGGTGTGGAAGAGGTTTGGATCTCCCACATTACAGGAGAATGCCCTAGTCACCGGACTATGGGATAGGCTGATGTGGGGCTCTCTCTAGCTCTCCTGTTAAAGTTCTACCTTGTATAAATGATTAAATGGTCAATGGAGGAGGAGGGACTTAAATTGTGGTCTCCCACCGCCCTAACAACCAAGCTATAGTTTCATTCTCTCTCGTTAATTGTGGCAATTCGTAATCATTCATAATCACAACAAATAGTCCTCTTCCTCCTCCTTCCTCGCATCTGAGACCCAAAGATATTTTTTGTTTTGTCAATTTTGTGGATAGTTTGGGGTCAACCAAAACTACATTTTTTCAGTGAATAAACTGTCTCCAAAATGTCACTATTTACTAGATGCCAAGGGTTTATTACCAGCATCTAGGCTACTCCGGAGTATAGGGTTTAGCAGTGGGTTCAGACTGCAGTGGTACTTGCTGCCATTCTCAATAATGTCAAAGGCTTGGTTGGGTATTGGGAATGGTGTGCTAGGACTCCTATGGGCAACTTATGTAGTACCACTGCTTTGCCTCTTCCTCAGGCGCATTTACTCTAATATACCACACTAGATTAAAGGAGCATCTCCTTCCCTGCTGCTCTTCCATGCCATAACATTTTGAATCACGTACAGACCAATGCTTGGGCTTTATGTACGTGCTGAGTGCTGAAGCAATCCGTGTTTTGATATCAACATAACCATTGCATGACACAGTGAATGGGTGGCACATTTTGAATTACAGCTGGAGGAGGAAAAAGAATCCTATGCCCAGGAATTCTGCTTTGGACTTTTGTACATGCTGTGTATTTTGTCGTGTTGCTGATACTATTGTTGGATGCCTTTGAGAGGTAGCCAAAGGAAACAGCTGGAATTGCTACTCTTCTTGCTACTTGCTGTGGTCTCTGTTCTTCCAGCTGTAACTTCTGTGCCTATCCAATGCTGTGTACACAAGAAATAACAAATCTTTCATAGATTCACAGATTCTAAGGCCAAAAGGGACCATTGTGATCATCTAGTCTGACCCCCGGTATAGCACAGGCCATAGAACTTTCCCAAAATAAATCCTAGAGCACATTTGTTAGAAAAACATCCAATCATGATGTGAAAAATTAGTGATGGAGAATCCACCATGATCATTTGTAAATTGTTCCAATGATTAATTACTCTCACAAGTTAAAAAATTATGCCTTATTTCCAGTCTGAATTTGTCTAACTTCAACTTCCAGCCATCGGATCATGTTATACCTTTCTCTGCTGGACTGAAGAGCCCATTATTAAATATTTATTCCCCATGTAGGTACTTGTAGACTTAATCAAGACACCACTTAACCTTCTCTTTGGCAAGCTAAATATATTGAGCTCCTTGAGTCTATCAATCTAAGGCATGTTTTCTAAACCTCTAATCATTCTCGTGGCTCTTCTCTGAACCATCTTCAATTTGCAAACATACCAGTAACAAATTATCAACTCACCACATTCCAACAGCCTATGAGGAATAATAAATACTTTCCCCCTCCGTTCATTGAACTCATCTATACACGTAAGATCTTTGGTGATTTTTCTTGAAGTTCCTGGAATCATGTAATTACATGAGAATCTCAGCTTTCATTTAGGGGAAAAATAAGTTTCTAGCCCTTATGGTTGCAAAGAAAGCTTGAAAATGTGACCTAATGGTCCAGAAACCAGAAGGCAAATAAAACAAATCCAAAATAAATCTTTTTTAAATCTCATTATTTTAAAACCAATTTAACAATGTCCTTGACTCATGATTTGTGAATGTTTGAGTTTGGTAAATATTCCTGATGTGACCCTCAAAATACTAATTCACAGCAATATTGCATTCTTTATCAGCTTATCTGCAAGATCTACTGCTCAATTTGTGATTCTATATTGTAACCCATAAGTAGCTTGCTTCTACTTCTGTATATATTAATAGGATGGGAATACTGTGTGATACTTTCATCAAAAGCAAATAGTTTAGTGCTAAATTATTTTAGTCATGCAGAAGAACAAAATAATCAGACATTGACATTGCTTGATATTCTTTGAAACGTATTCCAGTCTTCACAACTGCAATGAAAATGTTCCAGACATTAAAGATGTAATGTCACCATCTCACTAGCACTGAATTATTCTTTGCTAAATTATGACCGCGGCTATCAAAATGACAGGTTTGGGCAGCCCCTGAGACCTCATTCACACTCTTTCTAATTGGCAGGCTCCCCTTTGTGCTCCTATGTAGCACTGGTAACATTTCTTTAAAAAAAAAAAAAAAAGACAACTTGACACTAAATTTGGCTTGCAGCCTGCTACAGTAGGATTTCTTTGCATCCTTCCTCACTTGTCAGCATGGTTCTTACCCTCCAAATTCCAAATCTCAACAATGTACGTAGCCTCATAAATCACACGTCAGTGTTTCAAGTCATAGTAATTATAGTTGTATATAAAGCACAAGCTCCTAGAGGCTGTATTAAATAAAAGATAGCAGCCAAAGGAAAGAGGCTGTAGCCAAAGGAAAGAGGCTCCTAGAGGCTGTATTAAATAAAAGATAGCAGCATAATTTTTCATGAAAAAAACCATATAAACTTCCTATCAGTGTTTCTGGTCTGCATAACACTAGACAGCCGTGTGACTCTCCACTTTCAATGTGATTTTGAAGGCAGGCTCTGGAAAGCTGATAACATATTTCATGACCTTTGTGACTGGAAGCAGTTTCCCTGATTGAAGATATATAAGTTCAGCTAACTTTGAGTGTGTTGTAAATATTTATCTGGCAGTCTGACATGTAAAGTTGTTCAGAAATTACAAAGTACATTCCTGTCTTTCATGTATTACTACCTCATTTTTTTTCAATACTCTTATGGGTGATATTATGTAAAGTACCTTTTATAAGTGACTTATCATTGCTTGTTAAAGTTCTCACACTCAATTGTAGGGTAGGTTTTTTTTAAGATGGTAGTTCTGGAGTTGTCACTTTCCTATCTTAAAAAAAAAAAATTGAGACTGCTTCAAACCTGTCACAAGAAATCTACTTAGCACTGAGGAAAAAAATTGCTGGTGCATTTAGTTTTAAATTTGTTTTTGTAGCATTTTATTCCACACTGATGCTCCAGCTCTTTTCCATTCCTGGAAGGTTTGATCTGAAGGTTTGAGGAGTTCTGTTATCATTGGTTCCTTTGCCTGTCAAATAATTTGTCAGTAAGCAACTCTCTTGGGGCAGCATTCTTCCCCAGTGGATTTTCAGGTTTTTACTTATTTTTTAAAGTGAATTGGGTACTACTGAAAGGTGTTGGGTTGACAGCCTTAAAGTCTAAAATTCAGCAGAAAGCTTCCATGCTAATGTCTGCAACTTGATTTGGAAGGACTACTTTCAAGCAGAGAGGATAGTTCACTCCCTGAGTCTGCTCAGTGCCTGGCCTCTGAACCTGTTCATAGGTACCATTTGCAAGCAATTTGTGTGATATGGACAAGTGTCCTCTAGGAACTGGGCTGACACCTCAACTCATCTCGTATGGACAAATTTCACTGCTAACCATATTAGCAGAATCATGTAGTTGATAGGCTAATACCAGAAATTCCATGTCTCTTCAGGTACCTAAATCCCCAACAGTCCCCTATGCGGCTGCATAAATCTCCATTCTTGCCACTGACAACTGTTGGGATGTAGTTATTGGTTGTTAATCCAAATTTCTGAGAGACACTGAAAATGGGGGTGCCATCACATTGAATATCAGAATAAATAGCGCAACAGCTAACCACTGGGATGGATGTGTGGAAGGCTTTGACTCCATTTCTCATAATTTGGCTTGGAAGGATTAGATTTTTATTGGTAAATATCAGTAAATGGCAATTTCACTGTACACACACAAACCAAGGAAAAAATGTTCCCATTGATAATAATCAAAATGTACAGATAGGCAAAGTAAGAAAAAATGCTGCTTGAGAACTTTTTCAAGTTGCATTTAAGGATACTTACTCTGCATGATGTTGACAATTTGTGCTTTAGTGGTTATAAAGCTATATCTTTTTGAGTCTCTAAGCCTATGGACATTAAATATTTACTGTCTGATAACACCCCCCCCTCTCCCCCAATTTCCTGCAACTGAAAGTTTGAATTGATAAAAATAGAAACACAAATGCTTAAAAGCCATAATTTTGTGGAACTGTGAAAATATTAATAGAAAAAATGCTTAAAAATAAACCTGTTGAAACCTGTTATCTGTTGAAATTGCATATACACATTGAATTCTGCCAAGCCTACTCATGATGGGTTGAAACCATTTTTGTCTATTCCATTCCAAATAATAATTTCTCAAAATATTATTTTTAAAGTGGTTTACAGAGCCAAGTTCATACTTGCAATGACTGGGGCATGGGCGGTCAGGCCCACTGATCAGAGCAGGGGGTCACAATCAAAGATAGCATCAGGTATCAAGCCAAAGGTCAGAGCCAGAGACAAAGTCAGGTACCAGGACAGGGGTCAAAGCCAGAGACAGCACCAGGGCTCAGGCGGAGGAGCAGGGGCCCTGCAGTAGGGCAGGACAGCACGAACTGGGATTAGACAGGGATCTGTGTTGTGGAGACAGGAGCCAGAAGCGGGCAGGGAAGCAGGAACCGGGAGCAGCCAGGAATGCAGGGATCAGGAGTAAGGTAAGGAGTGGGGTCTGTTGTTGCAGCCAGCCAAGGATTCCTCTAGTTGCTCAGGCAACTTCCTGGTGTACATGGATCTCCTCAGCCAATTGGGGGGCTGAATATTTCCCTCAATTGGGAGTTTTGGGGCCGGGGCCATCTGTGAGCTAACCCTTCCCTGGTTACTCAGATGAGCTGTTGGGTGGTAGTTGTGGCCTGGGCACTGCCTATGGACATGTGTCCTGGGTTCAAGGCCTGTGATCTCTCACAATATTCTTGCAATAGCTAGTGACTATACTTGAAAACCCCATATCCCACTGAATTAAAAGCATAAATATTCCTTAGAGCTTGACATGTAGGAAAATATAAACCTCTCTAGAAAAGTTAGGAGACAATATCTACATCAACATGTACAATACCTGTCTCTTTCAACATAACAGTAAATCTCATCTGTAATCCAATTAGTTGTTTCAAACTAGAGAAACCTGATGAATGAGTACAGCATGAGCAAATCATTAAAAACAAAGCCAACAATTCTGTAGAGCAGGATCACCAATCTATCATTTTAAGGTTACAACTAGTTTAGATCTGGCCAAATATCTCCCTGAAGAGTTTGTTGCTTAACTGTGTTACCTTTCTAAAGAAACCAGACCAGTCTAAGAGTCTAATAGGAATTAAATGTGCTATCAAATGGGGTTTCTTCTTCAGTCATTTGCTGTCAATCTCTCAGAGACTGGAAGGGCTTCGGAAATAGAGCATTTATTCCCTGACTGAGTGTGAGGAAGTGCTTTGCACTGCTGTCTGGTGATTCCCTTTTGGGTGATCTATGACCATCATTCACAGGCTTTGAAGAGACTTGCATCTGACTCTTTCCTTCCAAAGGGAGGATCTCCTGGTACAGGACCATTCAGGAAGAACAAAGTGAAAAAACAGCTAACAATTTGAAACGATGAGAAGGGAATGGGACAATAAGAGAACCTGATTGAGGAGAAAATTAACAGCAGCTCAGTGCTCACCATGAATATCTCCACAATGTTTAAATAGTCTGTGTACTACGTGGGGAGGGTACATTGAGTGGTAAGCAAACAGATTTCAGATTCAAGATTCCAAAGAGAAAATATAAGCAACCGTGAGAAAAAGATTTTAAAATTCTAAAAGCCACCTTGACCTTGTGTCCTTTTAACAACTCAAAATAAAAACAAAACAAAACAAAAAGATGGTGCTCAGATAGTGTCTTCTGGATTTAATGGTGTATTGAGCATGGGAGTCATTAAATGTTCTATTCTGAGTCCATCTCCCTAGACTAGACTGTCTTAACTTATCAGCCTTCTGAGCTATTAGAACTCTGGATGACCTCCTTCAATGGCAGGGCTCTGTGAAAACCTTCATGATGCTTTATGGGGATAGGAGCAGTGCGCATCCAGGTTTTATATTGAGTAATCCCTCTGGAAACAACTTAGTCGCTTTGCAATCATTTCAGATATACCTAAAGGGAACCTTAAAACAACACGTGCAAACACACACACACACATATCTAACAATCTCTGAGAATTTAATAGAAGACATTGAAAGAATGTCAGGCTCGGCTATCTTCACAATTGTCCATGTGATCTTAGGCTTTTGGGGGGATAGTCTGGTTGTTTTCAGCCCTGATGAGGAGATCATGTTTTGGTGACAGCATTTATTGTTGTTGTTGTTGTTGTTATTTTATTTATTTTATTATTATAATTTATTTTAAAATTTATTTTATTATTTTACTATTCTATTTTTAATAATATTTATACTTTATAATGAGAATGAAATAATGTATACAACAAAAAATAAAAACTTTTTTCTAATAATGTTATAATTTATGACATATATTTGCCTTTAAGACCCAATTCAACAAGATATGGACACGTAACTGTAAGCATATGAGAAGTCCCACAGAAGTCAATGGGACTGCTCAGACACATGCACTATTATGCACATACTTCAGTACTTTGCTGAGTCAGGGCCTTAATGTTTTGTCAGTAGTGTATTATAAACAGGTAGTGCATTAGCAATATGGACGATGGTTAAGCATTTAGCCCAGGGATTGACAACCTTTGCCATGCAGCCCGCCAGGGTAAGCATCCTGGCGGGCCGGACCTGTTTGTTTACCTGCCGCGTACACAGGTTCAGCTGATTGCGGCTCTCACTGGCCACAGTTCGCCGCTCCAGGCCAATGGGCAGGGCCGGCTCCAGGCACCAGCTTAACAAACAGGTGCTTGGGGCGGCCAAGGGAGAGGGGCGGCATGTGCGGCAATTCGGGGGTGGCAGGTCCCTCACTCCCTCTAGGAGCGAAGGACCTGCCGCCGCCGATCGCGGCTTTTTTCTCCCCCCCCCCCCCCCAATTACTGCCGCCGGTCACGATTGCGATCGCTGCTTTTTTTTTTTTTTTTGCTTGGGGCGGCAGAAATGCTGTAGCCAGCCCTGCCAATAGGGGAGGCGGGAAGCGGCGTGGGCCAAGGAATGTGTTGGCCGTTGCTTCCCGCTGCCCCCATTGGCCTGGAGCGGCGAACCGCGGCCAGTAGGAGCCGCGATCGGCCGAACCTGTGGACGCGCCAGGTAAACAAACCGGCCCGCCCCGCCAGGGTTCTTACCCTGGCAAGCCACATGCCAAAGGTTGCCGATCCTTGATTTCGCCCCTGATCCTGCAAAGGGAACCACGTGACTGATTCCTTCTCCCATTTGGTTCTTTTTGCAGAACCAGAGCCTGTGTGTTGAATGTCTTTGAGTTCTCTATCTGTTTGTAGTTTACATGTGCTTGAGGAAATTCTAGAAATAACCCCTGTAGCGGGGTGGTCACCCACTCCTGCCCTGAAGGGCTTGAAAGCAGCCCTGAAACTTGGGCTGATTGGGGAAGTAGCCACAACTGGGCCATGCCCCAATCAGGCCTCAGCTGGCCCTATATAAGAGGCTGGGAGCCAGGAGCTCAACAGTCTCTCTCTGCATTCAGGGAGAGAAGGGCCTGGCTGCAGGGAGTTTAACCGAGTGCCTAGGGTGGAGCAGGGCTGGGGAAAGGCCAAAGGAGCCGAGGAGCTCCGGCCTAGGAAAGCCCCAGGCTGCAGGCCTGGTAAGGCCTATTAGATATTGGGTTGCAGGAGGCAGCCCATGGGTAGGCAGAGGCAGCAGGTCCAAATCCCTTTGCCTGTGATGAGTGGCTTATACTGCAGTCTGTCCCAGTGAATGGGGGCTAGATGGAGACTGGGCAGTAGCCAAGACTGAGGCGAAGTGGGGATAGTGGGTGCGGGTTCCCCTGTGAGGGGGAGACCCAGAGCTGTGAGGGGTTACTGCTAGGGGGCAGCACCCCAGACAACAGGGCACCAGGTCCGGGAGGGACACGGGGGCCAAGCAGCAGGGGACACCAGCCTGCAGAGGGCGCTCCAACGGCTGGAGAGCTAATTCCCAAGACACCAGCAGGAGGCACCGCAGGGGTGAGTCTCGCACCCTTACCCCCCCACACACACACATATAACCCACAAAGCTGTCATGTGAGCAGATGAGGATGTGGAATCATATTTGCAAGAATGTAGAATTTGCATTCTGTTGTATTGTATGGCCTAACAATAGATGTTCCACAGGAAAAATAAACACAAAACCAGTGTATTGTGGTGGTTTCTATTTTGATCATGTAGGCATTGTTCAATAACACAGACATCACCACAGTAAATAAAACAGGAACTGCTTTAATCAGAAATTCTTTGTTTTGATATTATTTCCAAAAAACATTGCATACCATGAAAGGTATGGGTACCATGAAGCAAAGCATGGCCTACAGGTTAAAGCACAGGATTTGAAATCAAGTGGCCTGCCTCCTATTCTTGACTGTTTCACTGAGTTGTTATATAATCTTGGACAAGTCACTTAACTTCTTTATGCCTTTTATTACCCATTTTGCAGATGGCAGAGTAATATCTCTGTCTGTCATAGGGATGTTGGGGTATGTTAAATAATGTTTGTAAAGTGTTTTGCAAACTTCAGCTGGAAAGTGGAAAACTATAGAGCTATAACTCTGGCTAAACTATTAAAGATCAGGATGAGACCTAATGTGGGAGCGGATTACCCACCTTTGCCTACTGCAGGGTTCTTACACCTTCCTCTGAAGCATCTGTTGCTGGCCACTATTAGAGATAGGATCATAGACTAGACAGACTCCATGTCTGATCCCACATAGGAATTGTTATGTTCCTAAAAACAGCTTTTTATATTGCAATGGGGAAGGTTAATGCAATAAGTTAAGATTTTCTGGGCCAGATTCTCCATGGCCACGATGATTCCTTTGATTATATTGTAGTTATACTGGCATACAATTGATATAACAATGGAGAATCTTTCCTCCTTTTATATTTCCTTCATGGTAGTCATAATGTTCCAGCTTAGTCGCTTTGCTGTAGCCTAATATACAAACTCTGTCCGGTAAACATGCATCTCTTCTACTACTGAATGTGCTCACTATTACCTTGAAAATGTGTTGATTCAGCCAAGTAAGGCCTTGGCTACACTGGTGCTGTACAGCGCTGCAACTTGCTGCGCTCAGGGGTGTGAAAACGCCCTCCCCCCCGAGCGCAGCGAGTGCAGCGCTGTAAAGCGCCAGTGTAATCAGCGCCTGCAGCGCTGCACGCTCGCTCGCAGCGCTGCAAGCTACTCCCCTCGGAGAGGTGGAGTACTTACAGCGCTGCGAGAGAGCTCTCGCAGCGCTGGCAGCGCGACTACACTCGTGCTTTACAGCGCTGCCGCGGCAGCGCTGTGAATTGCCAAGTGTAGCCAAGGCCTAAGTGGCCACTGAAGAATAAATATTCTACCTCACGGGTTAATTAGCAAATTTGTGTGTGACATTATCATTATCACCCTGAGCCTCATTTGATTCAGGAAGAACAATGGAACTGAAACATTTCTGTCCTGGTCATTAGATACACAAGCATTCTACAAAGTCTTTTCATCTTGACTACTGGAAATGCTTTCCATCCTCTGACTTGAACTTTACTGTGTGTTATCTTTCTGGAATCATCTTTTGCCAGAACAGGCAGTTCATTTATCACTATATATCATGGAAAACCATTAGTCTTAACTTCTATGGTTTTGTAGTTAAATGCCTTTGTATTCTTCATTCAGGCCTTGATTAAGGACAACGCCTAAGCATGTGCTTACAATTAAGCACATACTTAAGTGCTTTCCTGAATTGGAGTCCACAAGGATAGTTTCATTCTCAGATATAACTGTTTACAAATACTGTCCTTTTAATGGCAATTAATCTACTCTGACAGTGTTTAAATTCTCACTGTTGTGATCGTCATTTAGATTTACAATTACACATAATTTTTGGCTGTATGCGCTCATCCTAAATCCCAGTTCTTTAACCTGGATCTTGATTACTTAAATATGTTTAGGGAGTTGAAAAACAGTCTTGTCACCTGTATAATTTTGGTAGCATAAGGTTCTCGGTTGGTTGGGACATCCTTCCCTTTCCATTAAAAAGCAATTAAATTGTATAGGCAAAGGCAACTGATTGAGAGTTCTGGTGTAAAGTTTTTCTCTAGCTGCATGTTTCATTTTAAAACTATCACTGTCATCGTTGAGCTTAACTTTTGTTTGTAATAGTATAATAACTAGAAGAATAGAGAATTGTGTTTTACAGCAATAGCAGAACCCAACAGTTGTATTATCAGGACACAGTAATTTGTTTTGCTTTAGCAATCATCATTTCCAATTATGTCTTGTGACAAACAGATTTTACGGGAAAATTGCTGAAAAAAATTATTCCCAACTATCCATAATATTGGAATATTGAAACATACTTATATTAGAAACATCAGTGAGCAAAATTCACCCTTGAGACTATGCTGCTGTTCATAAACCATGTGATCTGGCAGTTTATAACATAAGCAGCATGCCAAGTAAATTTTAACCTTCTAGTTGCCGAGGGAGCTGCTTTCATCCTATGTAATGAATATATTCAATGCCGAATGCAGTGATATATTCACACCGCTTATTGTCAAAGGTATATACTGTAGATATCAATTTACAGTACTTACTTTTGGCCAGATCCTGAAATTCCTACTTAGTTTTTATTCAGCCAAACGTGTACTGACTTCAATGGGAGTTTGCCTGATAAAATTAAGTAAGGATTTCAGGATTTGGCCTTATGTTACATGTCCTGTGAATCCTACATATCTTTTTATTTTTTCCTTTTAAATCAAGTAAGCTTCATTTAAAAAAAAAAAAAAAAAGGAAAATCCCTACTGGGTTTGGGATCACATCAAAATGCTGTATATCACAGGTCTGGTCCTAATCCAATTGGAACAAATGAGAGCCTTTGATGTCAGTGGAAGCAGGATCTGTCCCTAATGTAAACTGTCCACATGGATGCTTATCCCAGACAGATCTCCAAACCAATAAAATATGCCCATTGCTAGTAATATGTAACTGCAAATCCTGGCATTGAAATACTGATCAGCTCTTTTTAGATGTCTCCATTTTAAGCTCCCTATTTCAGCTGCTATAACAAAACGAAACAAAGCATGTAAGCCAACCTAAACGCTATTGTAACCAGAACAGTACTCCAAACTGGCCAACATGGAGATATGTAATTATGCCACACCCATGCTTCTCAGAATGTCTAAGCACCACCTTTTTTGCCAGGCATAAACTCCCACACCCCTGCCCCTTTACATAATATTACTGGCTCCTGCCTCATGCCCATAAAATATATACACTTACTCTGGGTCACAATGATTATACCAATTTTGAATGAATGTGAAGTGCATCCTAGAGCTGTGAACCGACCTGGGTTCCTTCCCCTCCTCCGACCCCCAAAGACAAACAAATTTAAGATTATGCTTTTGCGAGACAACTGTGACTAACCAATGGTCTTTAGGTGAAAGCAGTGATCAGTTTGTATCAATTTACATTGGTTTCCATTTTCAAGGCTATCTGTGCAAGGGAAAGGGCTTGAAGCATACTTTGATTATTTAAAAAAGGAAAATTGAGGTTCTCCTTTACCAGAATAGGCCTTTCAAGTTAGGAAGAGGACCGTGGAATCCAATTTGTGGCCCATAATGTCTGGTTCTGCTGGTTTTGGCAAAAAATACCTTTGAGGGTTAACGAGACCAAAATTTTACCTTGCCCTGAATAAGAAAAATAGCCTATTATTTCTATAAACAACCCTTAACAGTCCCTCTGCAGCTGTCTTGGTGAAACTTAACAGGATAAGAAATGGGTTTTGATTGCTGTTAAAGATTAGATGAAAACATATTGGGGAGTCTCTTCTGAAATCAGAGACTGGTTCATTTTATTCTGTATTATAAACAGTCCTGAATTATGCATTACTGCACAGTTCCCAGAGGATTTAGTAAAACTCCTGGCAGATATTTAGATGGATGTGACAAAGATCTAAGGTGCACAAAGGGTCTTTTCTTCTTTAAAAAAAAAAAAAAAAAAACTGGCGGCGTCTGCCTTGAAGATTTAAGTGTGAAGTTCTGGGATGTTTCTTTATCTGCCAGAATATAATGATCTACAATTTTTAGTGCTACTGTGCTGTTCTGTTTGAGATAGAATAAAAATATGGCTTTCCTTCCCTTGTATTTGATGTATATTGTACATTTTAAATGAGTCTGTGCATGTGCACACGTGGTTAGGAATGAGTGAGGACTCAGAAGTTGGCACAAAGGGAGAGAAACAGCTTAGCAAAAGCTAATCGTGTAATTAGCAAAGCGTATTGTTCCTGTCCACAGCTCTTCTACCAAGATGCAAATAGGTAATGTTTGGATGAAAGTTTTTTGTACATGATTAACCTGCTTTCAGATAGAGAGCAGTCAGATTGCTAATGTTTGGGGAATGTTGCTTCAAGTGGTTGTTGTGTTTTATTTCTTAAAGTTTAACTGTCTTATTGAAATAAATATATGATACACTGTGACACTTCATCTGTGAATCTGGCTTTGTCTGGAATGTTTCCCAGGACCTACTTAGAAACAAGAATTTTTTTTAAATGTCAAGGGATTCCTTCTCATTAAACAACTCTAAATATTGGAAATATATTCATTAAATGGCCATATGTCATGATGTCTCATTATCTAACAGATGGTTTAGTGAAAATTTGGTGCATTGCTTTTACGTCAAATCAAATTATAAGCAAGAGCTAATGGAAATTGGGTCTGGAGAGGTCATCTGAGTATGTGCTCCTCTAATTAGATTGATGTTTAGATAATTTAATGCTGAGGTAGCCAAGCCATTTTGACCTGTGGGCCCATGCAACCATTGCATTCAGGTTCAGAGCTGGCTTCTCTCTCTGACTGATAAAGTGGAACCTCTTTTATATGCACTGGAGACAGCGACACCCACTGCATATTACCACATTTTGTGGTTTGAAAAACATGGGGGGAAATGTAGTTTAAAAACCTCCCATGAATACTGTATCATGGAAACTGTGATGCTTCCCAGGGTTGAGCCATCTTGCTGCCACCTGCTCCTAGCATAACGAAGTCTGGTCTGTGCCTGCCAGGAGTCAGCTCCTTGATTCCAACAGCCACAGGTGACACAAGCACTCCCCTCCCAGCCAACACAGGCTCTGCTGTCCCACTGTAGGTTAAAGATAGGCATTCTCCAATCCCTGAGGCCTCTAAGCGTCCTCCTGGAGCACCGAGCCCGTGTCCGACTGGGCACTCTCAGTATTTACAAATGCATTGTTCCCAAAGGAAGAGTGCACACCAGCTTACCTGTTACATCTTAGAACATAGCTCTGCTTGCAACATAGCACTTGGATATGTTTATAGTGAAAACACGTAAAAGTTTATTTAATGAAATATTGAGATTTGAATAATAGCAAGTCACAGGATTGGAAACAAATGGTTACATCTCACAACCCTCTCAACTTGTCTTCTAAGTAAAGGATCCTGGTAGGGTTGCCAGTTTTGTAATATTCAAAAACCGGAAACTCCATCAGGAGTGCTGGAACCTCCGCTGCCCCTCCTCTTCCCCTCAAGGCCCTGACCCCATTTGCTCCTCTTCCCCCCCAACCCCTATTCGCTCCTCTTCCCTCATTGCTCGCTACTTTTCTCTTCTCTCGCCTGCCCGGGTCGGGAGGGACTCGCTTGCGGAGCCACAGCTGGGAGCTGCAGCCACCTGACACAGGTAGAAAGTGGCCCTGGCTGAGTAGGGGCTGGTGCAGGTTATGACCTGGTGTCCTGTTCTCCCGCCCTCCCCAACCCCCTCGGCCCCCGTCTCCTCCACCAGTAGTAACCGGACTTTGCATGTCCAGTCAGTAGATCTGACCAGACACTGTCAGGTCCCCTTTTCAGTCGGACTTTCCAGTTGAAAACCAGGCACCTGGCCACACTAGATCCTGGGTGTCTCTCTGCATTCTCTTGATATACCAGACTAATTCTTTGATCTTAGTCAGAAACAGTACACCCTCCTGCTGTGTGCCCCTTCCTGTTGATTTTGTGATCTCATGTCAACTTCATAGTCTTGATTAGCTGGTGGCTCCATATACAAATAGACTTACATTGTAAGACACAATGAGCCAGGGAAAGAAAAATGTCTCCTATCCACACCTGAACAGAACCTATTTATCACCTTCAGGTGACCTGTCTTAACTTATCTACCTTAAGAACATTGTTTTCAGTATAGATCCATAACTCCTTAAATGATCTTCTGTACATACATCTCTGAATGATGAGGAGAACCAGTGCGTTATTGGCTGTTGGTAGAGACCTCACATGCCACCCTTTGGCACACTACTATGTAGACATCAGATCCAGGGGATCCCTGCAAACCCTTCTGCACCCCTTATGCCTCTGCCGGATGGCACCAAGGGGTTCCTGGGTCATAGAAACATAGCATAGACTAGAACCTCATTAATAGGGGACAACTCAGGGTGGTAGATTATGGAATAGCAAGTGCTGGAGGTGGGGAGAAGCACTAGTACTACTGGCCAATTAAAAGGCTATTACTGAATGACAATGACAGGGTATGGGCAAGGAAGTGCTCCCTTATTGGCCTGCGGGGAACATGACATCAACCACACTAGCCCTGGCCCTGCCACTGCAGCAGAATCCCATCAGTCTGTGATTCTGCAACCAGCAAAGACAAGCAGGTCAGAAATTTTCCTACAAAAAATAAATGTAATGAACATTTTCACTATTTCCCCCCCCCATCCCTAGCCATTTTCCTACCAACTCTACATGATTCATGATATTCCTTGTGGTTTGGGCATGCCACAGTCCAATAGCTCTATATTTGGCTCATTTTAATTTGTCTACAAACTCCCCACCACCACCACCACCACCACCACCACAAACTCAGTTATCTGTGTCTATAACATGTTGCAAAGGCATGAGCGAATAGTATCCAGTAACAACATGTACAGCTGTTATTCCATGGTGAATTTAGGGAGCAGAAGGATTCAGGAACATTTCTACAGCATTATTAAGCTCTGTTTGGGGACATATTTGGACCCAGATCACGCTTTCACCATTCCTGATTTGGAAAATAAAAACTATATACAATCCTTAAGACTCTCAGAGCACAAGGCTCTCTCAAATCCTCACTTGGCTCTTCTTAGAGAGTGGGATTTGGTAAGGGAGGGTTAAGGAGTCATCTCTGTGGGCAAGCGAGAGGGAGTGAAAGAAAAGAAGATAAAGGCAGGAATGGTGGGAAAAGAAGAAGAAGAAAAAGGTTGGGAGCTGATATAATTCTGTTCCCAACCTTCATTTTATAGCCTCAGTCCTCAGCTTAGTGAATGCATCCTTTTTATTATTTTTTAATGTAATGTATTTTTTTAATTCTCAAATTTAATTTTTATATTTTCAAATTTAATTTAATTTTTAAATTACAGCTGTTTTTTAACATCAGGAGTGCTTATCTTATTCAAAATATCTCCTGTTTGATGTTGTAATGACTAGAGTAGAGCTGTTTTTAATATCCTTATGTTAGCCTGGAATCATTTTTCTAAAATATTAAAAACAGCTGCTAGTGTAATTGATCCACAGTGTCAAACTGTTTCATTACAACATCTAATAGGCTACAATTTGAACAAGAAAATAAGGTAAGAACTCAGGATACTGAAGACAAAATAGCTGCTGTTTTGAATATTTTTAAAAAGGAAAGGAAAGGAAAATATAATGTAAAAATGAAATAATATTGAAATTGTAAAATTTCTGAAGACGTTGAAGTTGTGTAATTTTGAAAATTTTCAGAATTTTGTTTCAAAATGTTCCTAACAAAATGTTTTTATCAATGTGAAGTGAGTTTGTTTGATTGATTGGCTTTTCTGGAAGTTTTATTTGGAGAATTTAAAATTTTTCAGGTTTCATTCCAGTTTGGAACAAAAACAAATTTAAAAATTTTGAAAGCCTCCTCAAAGCAGAATTTCTGTTCTCTGCTTAGCTTTAATAACTAGCCAGAGTGAGAATTTTCTAAGGCTGTACTGTGCTAAGGTAGAGTTTACGTTGGCTCCAAGTGCATCCCAGGGGATAATCAATGTCCTTCCAGATACCCATTTGCTCAAGATTCGTTTTTCAAGCTACATTGTTTTTCAATTGTACATTTGCTAACGCGTTACCAGCTCAACACATATACTTTTGAAAATGGTTGTCACAGATGGCAAGTACCTTGGGATGAAGCTCATGAAAAGCAGGCTGAGTGAAAATGAATAAAATCTGGAAAACTGGAAGCTTTTACTGAAACATGGAGAACTAGCTGTGGAACATGTTTGTGTTGAAACTAAAAGCCTTTGTATGATCATGATGTTTCCATAATATATTCACTGCATTCAGGGGAGACTTGTACATTGGTTGTGAGTGTATGTGTATATATGCTATTTACTTACAGGTTTGAATCCCCACTCTGGAGCAGGGATTTAAACTCAGATGTCCACGCTTCAAGGTGATCATCCTAGCTATCAGCTATTCTGGGATGAGTTGTTGTCAATCTCTTCTACTGGAGGTATTCCTGTGGTATTCCAATAACTTAACGACCACTCAGGTTTAAATGCAAACAAGAATAAACTTTTATTCCAGAACTCTTATGGGCACACCCTTGCTAGGTTTCTCCATGACTGGCCAGGGCTCCTCCTCTTCCCCTTCTGGGCTCCACTTCCGGATTTTTTAAAGGAGCCATGCTTCATAAGAAGCCATTCCCAAATATTGCTTCTCCCCCCCCCCCCCCCAACACTTTTTTTGGTACAACCATACAGTGACAAACGTTACAATTTTTCAGTAATTCCAGTAACTCCTTTGGATGTTAGACCACACAGCCCTTCAGCCAATGCGGGGCCCACAGGAGCATAAAGGTCTGTGTGTCACCGTTGGCACACCAGCAGCCAGAGGAGGTGGGGTTATAAGCTAAATTGGAGTCTTTACTGGAACAGGCAAAATCTCTGTTGGAGAAGGCAGTACCCCTTCATAGGGTAGAAACACAAACAGCGGATGCTATGGGCACCTATATCTCTACACATGTCTAGCTGTATGGACTGCTACAGCCCAGGATCGGGATAGGGATCATGGGTACACTGATTGCCTTATAGGATTTACCACTAAGTAAACAGAGTTCACAATTTCTGACCAACTCTTCAATATGATTATAAATTCCTGGCCACCATACCACTGTGTGACACCTCTGCTTCATACATATCTCCCCAAAGTGCCCTTTGTGGAGGGCACTGGCTAGCACCTCTACCTGAAGGGCCTCTGGTACTACCAACTGGGAGCCCAGAAGTAGACCATGATGACCCTAAGGGGACAATTCATGTCTCTCACAAAAATAAACCCCCAAATAATCTGAAATCAATTTTGACCAACACTGACAAAGATATCCGGGAACTTATTGTAACACTGCATCCCAGGGCAGTGCCTTTAACAATGATTTGGGACCAACAAGAGTGGGTCAGTCAGGCCATTATTATCCTAGTTTATAACCATCTGACTGAGTTTACCTGGATGATACTGTACTGAGATGTTGTACTGATGTAGACGATCAGCCCATCTGTATATACAAAGGTGTTGGTTCCATGAGCCAGATGGCATTAACAGTGTGGTTGGTGTGTAACATGAAAATTCAGCCGTACCAATAATGTTGCCACCTTTCACATGCCCATATGCATGCTATGGCCTTCTACTTCCCTGCTGAGTAGTTCTGCTTAGCTGAGGACAGTGTTGGGGAGGTGAATGCCCCTGAGTATTCCATCCCCTGGTGGATCTGGGCTAGCCGAGAGCTACAGCTGAGTCATCATAAATGACAAAAGTAGGTGCTCGTAAGGTGCCAGTGTGGGAGCTGATGTAATATGTTGTTTGAGCTGACACACTGCCTGTGAACACTCTGGAGTCTAGTTCTAGACAGCATCATTGTGTAACAAGGCCCATAAAGATGCAGTAAGCAGAGCATAGCCTTGCACAAACCAAAGATAACAATAAACCCCAGAAATGATAGGCGTTCCGACTTGTCCGTGTGGCTCTGGCAGTTGAACAATGACATCCACATTGGAGTGCAGGGGGCTGATTCCATTTGCTGACAGATGATGGCCCACAAAATCCCAGTTGATCCCAATGAAAAACTCACTTCTGCATGTTCAGGGTCAGATGATGGTCCTTAAATCGGGTTAGTACGGAATGTAGGGAAGTATCATAGTCAGAATAAGATGATCCATGAACTATATGGTGATGTCATATAGACAGATGATCGCCTCAGCAATGCCTTCTAACACTGAGACTGTGACTTTTTGGAAACAGCTAGGGGCCAAAGATAGACAAAAAGTCATCCTTTAAAACCAAAAGAGTCCCATATGGGTGAGAAAAGCCTTGAGATTCCATGAGTAAAGGGCTAACGGTATCTGGAAATATCCCTGGTGTAGAGCCAATTTAGTGAACATGGTTGAACTGTGGCATTGCGTTGCCAATTCCTCCACTGTTGGAAAAGGATAGCTGTCAGGTATGACTGCCTTGTTCACTTGGTGCAAATCCACACATAAGCATCCCCGCCCTTTTTAATTTGTTGCAACAGCGAGGCAAAGAGTCAATCACTTCTATAATGTCCTCCTTGAGCAAGCAACAAATCTCTGTGACTACAGCATCCTATAACACCATGGGAGGTCCAGGGGATCCACCTGTGGAGAGGCTCAAAGCTACAGCAACAAGCGAGATCAGAGGAGACCTCGGGGAGTACATCAGGTCAGTCGTTCCCCACAAGGCAGATTTCTGTGTTCTAGGAGTCTAATGCTTTAAAGACCAGTGCCCAGAATCGATCCAGCCAGAGAAGGCTGGCCCCAGAATGGATCATGTAAAATGGGAATACTCCCGTTTCTTATTGACACTATGTCAAGAGGAGCTCCACCATCCCCAGCAAAGCGATTTTTGAATTGCCATATGTGGATAGTGTGGACTGTGCTGGTCTCAAGGCAAAATAGACAGCTATCTATGGTATGTGGTGTAGTTTATTAATGAGACCCATTCTCCAGTGTCCACCAGCAGCAGTATCTCTACACCTGCTAAATGGCAGGGGCAGATTTTAAAACTCTCCCACCCAGGTCCTTGTCACTGAGTTGATCCACTAAGTCATGGAATCTTCCTCCATCTTCTGGTCATCCATATAGGTGATGGCTGAGGCAGAGCAACACCATCATGTCGTGGCACATTTGTCCCTGGGCTAGACATTCCCAGAGCCCCTGATGGTGACAGGCTCAGCCACAGTTGCAGCCGCGAGGACCCATGCCAGTACTCTGCTCCTGTGTCCTTCAATGATTGGGGTGATACCCTCTGTCACCCTCATGGTTACCTTAACCTCTGTCAGTATGCTGGGATGGCTGCAGCAGTGGATTGTGTGAACAATGCCCCTGAATTAGAAGAGCGTGGAGGGGTCTGGATGTGAGGAGGGGTCTGAACCTCTTGGATTGCAAGTTCAAAGCGACAACCAATCTCCACCATCCTGTTAAGAGTCAGGGAATGTGGTTCCATCAGGAAGGTGCTCTCACAAGTGTGGGGATGAAATCTGCTCCATAAACTGATCCCGAACATCTCATTGGTTAGCAGTGGCAGATTGGCAGACTGATTCCCTGGGGAGTTGTGCTTGCCACAAAACTTAATGTGTTCAAGCACAGTATTGGGTGTGGGGTGAAAGTATGCTGCTCATGCCCTTACCGCCTGCTGGTCCGATGTGCCGGGCTCCAAAGAGGAGAAGATCTGAAAGTTTTTGGTTCCAAGTGCATGAAGTAGGAGTGCTCACTGGCGAGCTTCAGGTGTCACTTCCAAATCAGCTGACATCAAGTACAAATGCTGTGATCCAGCTGGTCCATTTGCAAGGGTGGGTCCCCTGGTAGCATTAGGAATGGGGCAGATGTAGTCACAGAGACTGGGAATTGCACAGTAGCATGTGGCACACTTGGGTCCAACATTCTCGTCGCTACTGTGGTATTCCAATAACTTGAAGACCACTCAGGTTTAAATGGAAACAAGAACAGACTTTTATTCCAGGGTTCTTATGGGCACTGCGAGGTGTCTCCATGACCCCCCCCCCTTCCTCCCATGGCTGCTTCTCTTCCCCTTCTTGGGTTCATGTCCTCATTTCTTAAAGGAGCCATGCCTCATAAGCAGCCATTATCAAGTACTACACTTCCATTTCATATAAGTGCTTAGATATTGGGCCAGAGAGAAAGAGTGAGCCTGGTGATTAAGACATTCAGCTGGGAGGTAGGAATTGTAGATTCATATCTTCTCTCTGCATGATACAAAGACCTCAAGTCCCTGCGCTAGACTGGGGAATCAAATCTGGGTCCTCCACTGTGACATTCTATACCTTGGGGGAGCATCCTGTAACCTGTAACCGCCATATTCCTCATTTATATATAATTGTGATATTGCATATAAAGCATGCTATGTAAGGTATCAGAGGAAAGGTTATGATCTGCTGAAAGTCACTGTTCTATCTAAATATGTGTATCATTAATGCATATAAAATTATAAGAATTGTGTTGTATAGTTTTCACTAAAATATGCTGTGGGTTTGGGAGGCACCCAGATACTAGCTCTCCAGAGATAAAGACAAAGGAGGTAACCAACACCTGGGTGGGTGCTGAAGAGACATCAACAGCCATTGCCCAGCAAGGGACCTACAGTTCAATTACTCACCTGTATAAGGCCACACCAGGGGAATTGATCAACCTTGCCTGGGGACTCAGCAGTGCCCACCAGACATGCCCGGACTTGTGTTCTCCAAGCACATGGGACTGAGGGTATAAAACAGACCACAGGGACCCATGCTTGGCCTTAATCCTGTCCCCAGTTATGCTGAAAGCAACAAAGACACTCAGAAGACTGAAGACTCCAACAGAGGAGACTGGCCCAGGTTTAAGGGACAAACGTGTATATTAAAGACTGTAAGATCCAGCGGGGTGAGAAAAACTGCTTAATCTAGATGTTGCCCAGTCTAATAGGGTTAAGAGTTTAGACTGCGTGATTATATTTTATTTTATTTTGGTAAATAACTCTGATTTTTTGCCTATCACATATAATCACTTAAAACCTATCTTTTGTAGTCAATAAACTTCTTTTACTGCTTATCTTTACCAGTGAGTTTGCCTGAAGTGTGTGGTAAATCTGCTCAGATTTGCAAAGGCTAGTGTATATTCACTTTCCTTTGATGAAGTGGTGAACCAATTAATAAATTTGCACTGCTCGTCTTGAGTGCAAGACAGTATATTTCTGAGGTACAAGGCTGAGAGCTGGGGGGAACTGGCTGGTGCCTTTCTCTGTGTGATTCATGAGTGGCTCTGGGAGCATTCATGCAACCTACCTGGTTCACATTACATTCACATCCCAGGTAAGTGCCATAACCACTGGACTAAAAGTTATAGCTAGTAAAGGATGGACAGATGGAGCGTTCCCCACACACAAAAGTGCCCATGCATTGCTGTGAGGTTCCCAACTCATGGCAAAGTGTGGGTTTCAATATTAGGTGAAATTTGCACATAGCACACTGCTGAAGTAATTTCTTCCATTATAGGCAAAATATATGAGTTGCTTTATCATCTTACTGACACAATGAGATACTATTACATCACCAGAAATAGCTCACATGCATGATTTGTTAGTGCACTCTCTCATCAGAGCAAGACAACTCTCATAATGTGTTATTCAGACGGGATCCTTCTCTAGGAAGAAATATTCCAGCATAAAATGAATAACTTGTTTCTTGGTAATATAATTTTAAAAAATGGACACGGCAAAAAGTACTTTTTCATCCTACATTCTTTTTTTAGAGAGCAATACAATCATGAAAGAATATCTGCATTTAAAACCTTATGCATTTTGACACTCAGGGAAATGCGTAACAGACTTTCTTCCCATTATGCAGCCAGCTGTCCAGGCAGATATAGATAATCTAACAAAATAGAACTACAACAGGAAGGAAGAGATATGACTGGAAAAAAAGCAAACAAGTGGGTCACATTAGTTGGCTGCAAATAATTTAGCCTGTTGCCCATATAAAAAACGATATATTTCCTGTACCAGAGAATCATTATGTGATGATATTATTTATTATTTGTGTTACTGCACTTAGAGGAAGGCCTCAACCCCTAGTGCTCGATACATTATAGACACTTAGTAAAACACAATCCCGGACCTCAAGCCTACAGTTTAACTAATGTGATATTTGTCTCTTACTTAATTGGCCTCTCAGAGTTGGTAAGACAACTCCCACCTGTTCATGCTCTCTGTATGTGTGTGTATATATATCTCCTCAATATATGTTTCACTCTATATGCATCCGAAGAAGTGGGTTGTAGCCCACGAAAGCTTATGCTCTAATAAATTTGTTAGTCTCTAAGGTGCCACAAGTACTCCTGTTCTTAATGTGATATTGTAGATGATCAGGTATGATAGTCAAATTTGTAGTCTTCCATCTACACATAGGCTGTACTTATTTCTTTCAGATGCAGATCTTCTAACTATCACCCATGCCTTTGTCACCTTGAGATTAGATTACTGCAATGTGCTCTATTTGGGATTACAACGTAATCTATTCAGAAACTGCGTCTGGTGCCAAATTTGGCAGCTTGCTTGTTAAGTGGGGTCTTTTGCCATGAGTAAACTAATCCTGTCCTCTACAATCTGCACAATCTTTTTGTGGGTTTCTGGATTTATATTAAGATGTTGGCTTTGACCTATAAAGCCCTAAATGGACCGGGACCTACCTGTCTAAGAGACCACCTTTCTTGCTGTGACATACTCCTGCAGTTGTCACCAGAGGTGCCTGTGCTGAAGCCCCTTTGCTATAAGAAAGAGGGGATGTCTGCCTCTCTCTTTGGGTCCATAACACCTCAAGTTTATCAGCCTTTAGAATGCACTGCAAGGGGCTTTCTCCCTGGCTTGTTGGGTAGGGTAGGGCACAGTGGTGTAGGACTCTGGTGGAGATCATGTGAAGAGATTGATTATTTTTGTTATATTAATGTTGGCACTGGGTTATATGATCTGGAGTAACTAGTGGCTCTATCTGGCACTGGATGGACTCTGTCTTAATCAACCACTCAAGAGACTGACATCCTTAGTCTCTTAGCAGAGGTGGCTTTTTACTAGCAATGGAACAAAACTGTACTTGGTACACTTGGAGATGTTGCAATGTAGTTTAAGACAGGAAGAAGGTTGGTATGATGTGGAGGTTTCACTCTATGGTACGTTTTAGACTGTCCTAAAATGCATTTCTACTTTGAGAAGAAACCCTATAAAAATGGTGGTGTGAAATTCCATTTTTATTGTCCTTCCTTGGTTTCAAAGGATGCTCCCGAAAGATATTTCCAAAAGATGCTTCCATCATCCACACACAAAAATTGTTTCTTTCTAACTGCCTGCCCTGTAAATATTGCCTGGTCTGTAAGACTCCAGCTGGACTCTATCCATCCCACCTACTATTACTAGTAGTTAGTAATAAAGGTTCTATTGACTGATCAAATGAGGCCCCCCAGTTCCACCTGTGCAACCTATTGCCTTCATTATCATGGATCAAAAACTGACTAGGAGTCTGGAAAACAAGCAGAGGAATACATGGCCAATTTCCATTATAGCAAAAGGTTAACAGTGGAGGCCCTCCCTATTAGTTCTGGTGTTGTTTAATATATTAACAATCTGGAGAGGGGGGTGAGAAGTGAAATAATCTCAACTTCTAAAATGTCAGAATGCTTACATGCAGTGTTGTTGTCATCATGTTGGTCCCAGGATATTAGAGAGACAAGGTGGTTGAGGTAATATCTTTTACTGGACCAACTTCTGATGCTGAATGAGACAAGCTTTTACCGAGCTCTTCTTCCTCAGGTCTGGGAAACGAACTCAAAGTGTCACAGCTACATACAAACAGGGGCAGCTCCAGGCACCAGCGCAGCAAGCGAGTGCCGGGGGCGGCGTGCTGGTCGCCGTGAGGGCGGCAGTCAGGCAGCCTTCGGCGGCATGCCTGCAGGAGGTCCGCGGGTTCGGCGGCAATTCGGCAGCAGGTACGCCGAAGGCGTGGGACCGGCAGATCACCCGCAGAAATGCCACCGAATCCCCATGACCAGCGGACCAAAGGCCGCCTGACTGCTGTGCTTTGGGCAGCAAAAAACCTAGAGCTGCCCCTGCATACAAGGTTTGAACAGATTGTTTAGCATAAGTAGTTAACACATATTTCAAGGGACCATTCAAGGGGAAGTGACTTGTTAACACCTCTCCAGTCATAGGCAGGAAAGGAAGGGATGGGGGGAAGTAGCCTGGGTGCAGGCGGAGGGGCTTTTTAGAGGGTTACAGATTGTTGTAATAAACCATAGTTTGTGTCTCTATTCAGCCCATGATTTTTAGTGTCTAAGAAAGTTATGAATTTAAGCTCCCAGGGTCATCTTTTGAAAGTGTGCAGGTTCCCTTTGAGGATGAGGACTGATAGGCCAGATATAGAGTGACTGCTCTGTGAAAAGTGTTCACCCACAGGTGATGTGGTGTTTTTGTCTTTTATCATTTTCCTGTGTGAGTTCATTCGAGAGCATAGTGATTGGCTAGCTTCAGCCACATAGTTGCTATTTGGGCATTTAGTGCACTGGATGAGGTACACCACATGTTGTGATAGGCATGTGTAGGAGATCGGGTGAATCCATAGTCTGACCATCTTTAGGAAACATTGCAAGGACTTCCTCTTATAAAAAGCCTTTCCACAATACATGATGTTCACAATTAAAACACAACAGCACCTGAAAAAAAACCCTATCCCAAGTAAAGTTTTGACCCAAAAAAGGAAGAAGTGGCAGAAACTTCAGGACTTCACTGTTGTTATTGTTACATGGAAATCACTCAGATACTGTGGTGATGGCTGGCAGTATGAAATCCTAAAATAGATAAGTAACACAATTTGTAGATGACACAAGATTATGCAGGTTAGTAAGATCAAGAGAGGACTTTGAGGAACTTCAGAAGGACTTAACCAAACTAGGTTAATGGCCAACACAATGTCAAATGAAGTTCAGTGTTGATAAGTGAAAAGTAATGCACATGAATAAAAAAATTTGAACTACTTATACATCTTACAGGGTTCTAAATTAATGGTATCCATTCAGGAGAGGACCAGGGCACCCCTGTGGACAGCTCAAAGAAGACTAATGCTTAAGGTGCAGCTGCCTGGGGTGTAGGGTGTGTGTGTGTGTGTGTGTGTGTAGAGAGAGGAACCAAGGTATTCAGATTCATAAAAAATGGAGCGGAGAACTAGATGGGAAAAAATGTATTGCCATTATCTAAACTGATGGCAGATTCTCATCCAGAATATTTTGTGTAGTACTGGTCACCTTATCTCAAAAAGGATATTGTAGAATTAGGGGAGTGTTCAGAGGATGGTGATGAGAATGGTTAGGAACATAGAAAAATTCTCATAAGAGATGGAAAAGATTGGGATTGTTTACCTTAGAAAGGAGTCAATTAAGAGAGAACATGATAAAAGTCTATACAATAATGAATGGTCTAGAGAAGACAGATTGGAAACTTCTGTTCTCCTTGTCTCAGAACACAAGATCAAAGGGACAATCAATAAAATTTAAAGGTAGAAAATTCAGAAATGATAAAAGTAAATATTTTTCACATAGTCATAGAATATCAGGGTTGGAAGGGACCTCAGGAGGTCATCTAGTCCAACCCCCTGCTTGAAGCAGGACCAATCCCCAGACAGATTTTTGTCCCAGATCCCTAAATGGCCCCCTCAAGGATTAAACTCACAACCCTGGGTTTAGCAGGCCAATGCTCAAACCACTGAGCTATCCCTCCCCCCTCGTGTATAATTAGACTGCAGAACTCACTGACACAGGATGTCATTGAGCTCAAAAGTCAGGAATATTCAAAAAGGACGGCATTTTATATGGTGAACAAGAATGTTCAGAGTTATAATAGTTAATACAATTTTTTTTTTTAGACCTTTATGATTGGGCAGTTTATCTCACATCTGCCTACTGTGGGTTTTCTGGACTATTTATCTGGTGCTGCCCACTCTTAGAGACAGAATATCATATGTCTGACCCAGGAGGCAAATTCTTATGTTCCTTTGCCAGGTGTAACTGATTAGAACTCAGTAAATAATTAGTGTGATGCACAAGATGGAAAAGAATCTGCATCTCCCTTTTAGCTGTGTTGGCTATACGTGGAAAACAAAAGTAAAAATAAGTAAGAATTTATTTTTGTCATTGAAGCCAGGAGATATGACTTTAAATCCAAATCCCTCTACAAGATCCACTACTACCATGATGCCAATAGAAAAACACCAATAATGAAAAGTAAGGATTAGTGGAAGAAATAGTTTATGCAACTGCAAATCCGTATTACTGTAATCCTAATCCTCCCTCCTATTATGTGTTATACTTGCCAGTTGCATCTTGTCTTAAATTAACCTGCAAGACCTTTGAGACAGGAACGTCTTCCTGTGTCTTCACATGTCACCTAGCAATAACTGATCCTGACTTGCCACAATATAAATAATAAATTCAGTGAATCATTTTACAAGTACCCCCTCTTGGCCACTCACTAGGACTGCTGTTAGGGGAACCCAAGCCTCAGTGCTCTGGATTTCCCCTGGGGTGCATTGAGTTTCTGGAGCCTGAACAGAGTCCAGCTACTGCCCCAATCTTGGGTTCCCTAGACACGCTCTCTGGGCACAGACCTGGTACCTGGCACCCCTCTTCCAAGTGTTAGAACATGCTCTCCAACTACTTAGCCCTTTTGGGCACAGCCCTAATCCTTCTGACTTCCCAGTACTTAAACACATACCTGTCTCAGAATGCCACCCATGCTTTCCCTCCCAGTTCCCCCCCCCCACCCCCGGAGTCCCCTTATAGACTCCTGCTGGGGCCACATGCTTCTTTTGTTCTCCTCCTGGTAACTTTCCATTATTTCCCAAACACCTTTCCTTCAGACAAGAGGAGGAAGTGTCTTCTCCCAGCTAGAGCAAACCTATGGAGCCAAGGTATTTGACTTTGAATAAATTATCCTTAAGTACTGATCACTCACCATTACACAACCCTGTTAACTCAGAGTGGATCCACATACATATAGGCTTTCCATGACAACAGTAATTACATCATACAATTTCATAAAATCATCCACAGTTCAGAAATGCTGCAGGCAGAATCCTCAATTCATCCAAAGTGTTTGGAGAACTAAAGCATATCTGAATAACAATATTGACTTTGTCTCATGTTATGGCATGTTAAAAGTGGAACTTCATCTATTCGTAAAACAGTGATCAGATAAGGAATTTCCCCTGGTCCCTAAGTCATATCTGCAGACCCCAATGAGCAGGCAAGAAAAAAGCCCATCTAAATTATTTTTCACTGTTTAATAGAATTCTGTGCCAAGTCTAGTCATATAGGTTTCCAGGGGATACAAGGCAGCCAAATCTTTCTTCTTAAGTAAATTATTCTGAAATGCCTGGTCTGTAAATAATCAAAGTGATGCCTATCCCCCTGCATTACATTTTCTCTGTGATTCAAATGGGGTATTTTAATTGCCACACACAGAATCTTTGTAACATGAAAGCCTCTCAGCTTTGCCCACTCTGAGTTCTGTGCTGACAAGTTCAAATGAAAAGTGGGATTTCCAGACATACTTGATCTTAAGGAAGCAAAGGATTTCAACCCTTTATACTAATACCTTTATACTACATTCCAGATTTGTAGAGTATAAGATTATGTCTACACTACTGCTTAGATTGGCAAAATTTATGTCGCTCAGGGGTGTGTATGTGAGAATATTTCACCCTCAGAGCAATGTAAGTTACACCAGCATAACTGCTAGTGTATGTCGGTGAGAGCTTCTCCTGCCAACATAGCTTCTGCCACTCATGGAGTGGGTTTTTTTATGCCGACAGGAGAGCTCTCTCCCATCAGCATAGAGTGTCTTCACCACACACACTGTACCAATACAGCATCGTAAGTGCAGACAAGATGCAATTTTGCAACACAATTAGGGGATTCGATCAAAGGACTGGACAAACAAATTATTTCGTGTTAATGGCTAGGCAATGTCCCACTCATTCCCAAGTTATGCGAGATCCCCCATTTTAAAGGAGCCAGCTTAATATTAAATGGGAAACCTGGCATAGCAAGAAGTGGAAGGTAAAGCTGAGAAGTTAAGCTTTCTTTCCTCTGAGAAATGGAAGTTTTCCCAAGGATGTTGGTGGGTGTTTTGCCCTTGCATATAAAAAGGTAAAAGCTGAATATAACTTTGAGACAAGCTCTGAGGTAAATCTTATGTGAATTATCTAGTCATTTCTATGAGAAGTTTGTCCAAATTTCAGTATAGTACTTGAAGTAAAGAAGCAAAATCCAATTGCTATGAATTTTAAAATGTTATTTTTTACTGTGATGTGGTATATAAATCATAACTAGGAGTGAAAGGGTTAGGGAACAACTTTGGGCCCAAACAACCCCACCCAGCTGCTCCTGCAGAGCAGGTGGAGGTAGGGCTTAAAAGGTGCCCAGACAGTTCAGAAGAGGGATGACCAGGCAGGGAGAAGGACCTGCCCTGGGAGCTCCTGAGGAAGGATACGGAAGCTGCTCCTCTGAGAAGAGAGGAACTGACCTGATAGAACCCGGACTGTCTAAAGGTGCTGTGTGTGTTCCACATTACCTTGGTTACAGACTGAAAAGTGGAGGAATAGGAAGTGGCCCAGAAAGGACTGTCTTAAGGTGCTCCTGCATGCCTGACCTTGACTAGCACCCAGTCCGGACTCCCCTACCACCCTGTGACCATTAGGTGCCAACTCTGTCAAGTACCAACTGTTACACTTATTTTGATGCCCAAATATTTACCCTAACCTGCTCCCACTGTATCCTAATGTAGGGTATGTACTGGTAGAAGTTCCTGAGTTGAATACATCTTGCTGTCTTACTAAATGAGCTGACCAAATGCACCCTTGTTGATTTATAAGAGAAGTTAAATCACCAGCACAGAGGGAAACTGTATTCTTATTACCAGTTTCGCAAATGGCCAATATATCACACTGAAATTCTATTCAACATGTTTAGACTAGTAGTGCCTTTGGAAGGCAAATTGTATGAGTAAGGTGGGCAGGATCTGGCTCCTGGTGAGTTTATTACTTCAGTGATGAATTCAGTCATTGCTTTGAAGAAGTGAGGGAGTGTAGCTGTTTTATTCCCACTGGTAGAAATAAAAGACATTATTTACTGTAACTGACACTAATGGCTTCTCATAGGCTAATTAATCCCCTGTATGGAAGGATAACATTGAAGTCAAGCTTAGGACATGCCTTAAAACCTTACTACTACTCTATGTGGCAGAAGGAATCATTTATGTACATGGATCAAATCAAAGACTCTTCCCCTTAGAAATTTTTTTAAAAAATCATTAAAAAAATCCAGTTAGAGTTGCTAACTGGCAATAACATACTTAACTGTATGCCAAATACTTAAAAACAAATAAATGAAGCACTAATGACATTATACATCTTTCACTGCCCACATCATAAACACCACCATTGTTAATAAGTGCAAGGAAATGTCTATTTCATCACAACACAACCTTGACTCTGACTCATTTATTGTTCTTTTAGGCTTGGAGTTTCAAAGGAGCCTAAGTGAGTTAAATGTCCAGTGAGTTTTGGGCACCTACCTTCTAGAGAGTCCTTTGAAAATATCAGCCTTCATGTATGATGTTTGTAATCTTGATTTCTGTATCGAATGTTTTCTTTTAAGGAATAATATTGAATGGGAAATATCAGTTGAAGTATTTACCAACCAACAGTAGAAGATTTTGGTAAAGTACCTACAATTGCTGTTTCTTGAGAATAACTTTGTATGTGTTATTTAGTAGGAAAGCATAGAAGAACATCAGTTTAGGTACAATTATGGTGAACACATAGTTCTTTTTACTTCTGAACACTGATGTTTGTTTTTTATAGGCCATTTCATGGTTGACCCTTGCGTAGCTGGGGAGTAAGAGTAAGACTCAGCCCTGCACAGCTGTGTTAGGAGGACTGTTGGGGGGAGAGGGGAGAACATGGTGTGCATGTGAGATGCTTTCCAGGGGCACCCAGGGTTGTGAGGCACTTTGCTTCCACCTGCCCTCAGTGTGAGGAAGCCTGGTCTGTGCCTGCCAGGGGTCAGGTTCCTGACACCTAGCCACAGACATCCCCTGTCAGCCTATTCAGGCTCCGTTGTCCCTGTGCAGGTTAGTGATAGGCACACTGCAACCCCTGAGCCGTCCGAGTGTCCCCTGGAGCGTCCAGCCCCTGTTCTGCTGGGCACTCACAGAAGTCACAGATCTGCTACTGTGCAGTATGCACAGCTTACCAGTTATGCACAATTTACCAGTTACACCTCAGGATCCCTGTTCCACTCAATGCACGGCACTTAGGGTTATAGTAAACAAGAAAAAATTTCCTTAATGAATAATAGAGTTTCAAGGAGAAGCAAGTAGTGGAAACAAATGGTTACATATAACACAAAATCATAACACATTTTCTAGAACCTCAGCTTAACTAACAAGACATTCCCCTGTCTCATCAAAGTTAGCTCACTCAAACTTTGTCTCCCAGCATCCAATAGCCAGACCAGTTTTGATTCTCCTTTCATAAAACAATCCAGCTGGCAGCTTGTCCCCTCGGTGAATGATAACTGGGTATACCTCTGCACTCCCAGATATAAGAACAATAATCCATTGACTTCATTTGTTAACAAGGGTAACCTCTGTTGCTTGTTTTTTCCTATCTAGAATTTCCCCTGGAGACTTTGCGAACACTTGATTAGCATTTTGCTCAGACTGTCAATACTTAATCTACATATAGCCAGACAGGTAGATAAGAATCTCCTGCCTGAAAGAAACTTGTTTCTCACCTTACGGTGACTAACTCCCAAGTCATAGACCATAAGACTATAATTTTTAGTATATATACATAACTCCTTACTAGGGCTGTCAAGCGATTAAAAAACGTAATCACAATTAATCACACAATTAACAAAATTAAATGCGATTAATCGCAAGATTAATCATGCTGTTAAACAATAATAGAATACCATTTATTTAAATATTTTTCTATTTCTACATTTTCAAATATATGATTTCAGTTACAACACAGAATACGAAGTGTACAGTGCTCTCTTTACATTTATTTTTATTACAAATATTTGCACTGTAAAAAACAAAAGAAATAGTATTTTTCAATTCACCTCATACAAGTACTGTAGTGCAATCTCTTTATCGTGAAAGTTAAACTTACAAGTGTAGAATTATTTACAAAAAATAACTGCATTCAAAAATAAAACAATGTAAAACTTTAGAGCCTACAATTCCACTCAGTCCTACTTCAACCAATTGCTCAGACCAACAAGTTTGGTTACAATTTGCAGGAGATAATGCTTCCCACTTCTTGTTTACAATGTCACCTGAAAGTGAGAACAGGCATTCTCATGGCACTGTAGTAGCCGGTGTCGCAAGATATTTATGTGCCAGATGTGCTAAAGATTCATATGTCCCTTCATGCTTCAACCACCATTCCAGAGGACATGCGTCCATGCTGGTGATGACGGGTTCTATTCGATTATGATCCAAAGCAGAACGGATTGACGCATGTTCATTTTCATCATCTGAGTCAGATGCCACCAGCAGAAGGTTGATTTTCTTTTTCAGTAGTCCAGGTTCTGTAGTTTCCGCATCAGAGCGTTGCTCTTCTAAGACTTCTGAAAGCATGCTCCACATCTCGTTCCTCTCAGATTTTGGACGGCACTTCAGATTCTTAAACCTTGGATCGAGTGCTGTAGCTATCTTTAGAAATCTCACATTGGTACCTTCTTTGCGTTTTGTCAAAACTCCTGTGAAAGTGTTCTTAAAATGAACATATGCTGGGTCATCATCCGAGAATGCTATAACATGAAATATATGGCAGAATGCGGGTAAAACAGAACAGGAGACATACAGTTCTCCCCCAAGGAGTTTAGTCATAAATTTAATTAACGCATTATTTTTTTTAATGAGCATCATCAGCATGGAAGCATGTCCTCTGGAATGGTGGTCGAAGCATGAAGGGGCATACGAATGTTTAACATATCTGGCACGTAAATACCTTGCAGTGCCGGTTACAAAAGTGACATGCAAATGCCTGTTCTCACTTTCAAGTGACATTGTAAATAAGAAGGAGGCAGCAGTATCTCCCATAAATATAAACAAACTTGTTTGTCTTAGCGATTGGCTGAACAAGAAGTAGGACTGAGTGGATTTGTAGGCTCTAAAGTTTTACATTGTTTTGTTTTTGAGTGCAACTATGTAACAAAAAAGAATCTACATTTGTAAGTTACACTTCCACAATAAAGAGATCGCACTACAGTACTTGTATGAGGTGAATTGAAAAATACTATTTCTTTTGTTTATCATTTTTACAGTGCAAATATTTGTAATAAAAATAATAATGTAAAGTGAGCACTGTACACTTTGTATTGTGTGTTATAATTGAAATCAATTATATTTGAAAATGTAGAAAAACATCCAAAATATTTAATAAATTTCAATTGGTCTTCTATTGTTTAACAGTGCGATTAATTGCGATTCATTTTTTGAGTTAATCGTGTGAGTTAACTGTGATTAATCGACAGTCCTACTCCTTACATATTTTCCATCTATACATTTTTCAGTGATTATGATGGGTATTGTGACACAGGCTTTCAGTACAGACCTTATATGACACTCTTCGGCACGGTAAAATGTAGGATTCCTGTAACCCATATGCTCCCCTGTGCCCTCTGCCGGTTAGCACCAAGAGGTCCGTAGTTCAGAATGTGCACCTGGCACTTACCTCAGGCCAGTTTACTGGGGAGGGGAGCCAGAGAGGGGATTAATTACTCTAGATCACTGCACATGGTGCTGAACATAGAAGCAATGCACAAGCTCCAGCATGAGGAGCGGACTTGGGCTCTCCCAATTCCTCAGTGGGATGAGCCACAGTCAGTATATTACCCCTGTGTTCCAATCCCTCCACTGGCTACCAGTTTGCTTCCATTGCCAGTTCTAAATTTTGGCTTTGATTTTAAAAAATCTAGCAACAGGCCAGGATCCAACTACATCATGGACTGCAACACCATCCAAGACCCACCAAGACATCTTCACTGTACTGGGACAATGCAGCTTGCAAAACCCAGGAGGATGCATGTAAAAGCTTGGCTTATTCTTGGTTAAGGAGATTGGGCTGTGGAATGGTCAGACTAACCCAGAGCCTGACCACATTCGGAAGCATATTATAAGAACCTCCTCCTTATGAAAGCTTTCCTATAATAACCAGAATTGTAGGGGAAGGGGAAAGGAAAAGGAGGGCAAAATTATAATAAAAATTATGGGCCAGATCTTCAGCTGTTGCTCCACTGAAGTCAAGGGAGCTATGTTGATACCAGCTGAGCACTTGGTATATATAAGTGTGCATATCCCATCCAGAAACCCCTATACCATGGAAAGGAGAGAGGCAGAATGCTCTGTGAAAACCACTACGGACCTTCCCATCCCTGGGATATGTTTAGATACTGTGATAATGGATGCTAGAGGAAATCTTTACACAATGATAGATAGGTCGACAAGGAAATGTTGGCACTAAAGTAGAAATTAATCTGAAAAAACAGGTTTTTGTTTTTGTTGTGTGGTTTTTACTTTGTGGAAATATTAACTTTTTTCAAATTTATTTGGGTAACAATCACTCTCCTGAGACTTCTGATCAGGTGAGAAACAACCTCTTTCTGTTTTTTGGCACTTCTGCTTCTGATCCCATCTGGAACCAGTAAGCAAACCAACAAGAGAAACTCTTTTGATTGAACTGCATAAGGATATTTGGTTCAGGTCTGTTCTTATTTTATCTGCACCAATTTGTCCATCCATCTTATTACCCTCTTTGAGGAACAGAAGAGAATCTATCTTTTTGGTAACTTTAATGGTAACTTGAGTGAGTGAAAGGAAATCTATAGAAGGAGGTGAACTGTGGAGCCCTATCCTGGATGTAGTCCTATCCCTACTATATTTGACTTGATCTGAATTGTTGCTAAGGTTTTTCTAGGTGTCTAGAAGATTGACTGAATCACAGAAGATTAGGGATCAGGAGGTCATCTAGTCCAACCTCCTGCTCAAAGCAGGACCAACCCCAACTAAATCATCCCAGCCAGGGCTTTGTCAAGTCGGGCCTTAAAAACCTCTAAGGATGGAGATTCCACCACCTCCCTAGGTAACCCATTCCAGTGCTTCACTACCCTCCTAGGGAAATAGTTTTTCCTAATATACAACCTAGACCTCTCTCACTGCAACTTGAGACCATTGCTCCTTGTTCTGTCATCTGCCACCACTGAGAACAGCCGAGCTCCATCCTCTTTGGAACCCCCCTTCAGGCTGCTATCAAATCCTCCCTCACTCTTCTCTTATGCAGACTAAATAAGCCCAGCACAGTTATGTGCTCTCCCTTGTCCCTGTCCCTCCCCAAGTGCATAAATATAACTGGCTCCTGTCCACTAGGATTAGGACTGGCCTGACGACTTTGGGATGGCTTAGCAAGATGATTCCTTGGGATATGCTCCAAATGTGGGGTGTGTGTGTGTGTGTGTGTGTGTGTGTGTGTGTGTGTGTGTGTGTGTGTGTGTGTGTGTGTGTGTGTGTGTGTGTAAGAGAGAGAGAGAGAATATTTAGGCCTATAGTTTCCCACGGTCCCACACACACACTCCCAGTCTACTGCAGAGCAGAAGTGGAGCCTCAGCTGCATGTTCCTGTCAGCTTTAGTGGTTGACTAATATGTGTTCACTATTATGTCCATGAACAAACCCTGAAATTTCAAGTGACAGCTTACAATTTCAATGGAGTTTTCAATACACCACATTTACGTATTCCATTCCACATGGGAAAGAGCTAGTAAAAATGTGTTAGAAAGGAAAAACTGAGATTGTAGTTTACATTTCTGGTTCCCTCAAAATGTGCTGGGGAGGGGAGAACATGACTGCAGACTTCATGTGCAGCCTTCAGGGGACTTATTAAAGCATGGAAGAAGGCACAAAAATGGGAATGAGATAAAGGAATTAAAGGGCATTAAGGCAGGCAGAGTGGGCTAGGGGAGCATGTTAACAAACTAGACCTGTGAGATATACACTTTTGGGGAGAGTTGTGCAGGGTCATGCAGAAGAGAATGAGATGTTTAAATTTGAGACAGAGGGGCAGATAGTTTAGTATCTGATCCTTTTTACAAATTTAGTTGAAATTTTTGGTGCTGTATATAGGGCTAGAAATCTCCCTGAATTTTGCGTGAACCCAGTAATGGCTGTGAGAACTTCCTTTACACACTGCTTTGTTCCCATTCCTGGATGAAAACTAGAAAGTGAAGAGGCACCTGAAAGTAGAATTAAATGCACTTTATAACTCTTGACCCAACTTTGAATGAGGGGCGTGACTTGGACTCAGCTTAGTTTTGGGAGAAGTTTCAAGTTTGTTCTTGAATACTGTTTCCTTGTCCATACATTGTAACACATGAAAACAATAAAGTTCCATATGGGAGATAATTTTGTTTTATAATTGTTGTCGACCTTTCCTTCAGTTCCCAACGTTTGCTGCAGGACAGTCCCATCAATCTTCACCAGCATAGCAAGTACTGCACGTTTGACCGCATACTGGTCAGGTCATTACATCGGAGAATGCACATAGTATTTGCAGTATGTTTGCATATACATTACAGTAACTCTCTGATGTATTCTATTCACATTTTATAAGCCGATTCTAGTACCCTGTCAAGATGAGCAGTACCTTACCATGTGAATAGTCCTGTTGAAACCAATGCAGCTACTATTGGAGTAGTAAAGTATGACTGAAAGTGAGAAAGTGTATCAGAATCTTGTATTTTCTGCACTGCAGCTAAACATTACAGATTATTTTGTTCTGCTTTATTGACATGATAATGTCCTCAGTACAACCACAATATGTTACACAACTACAATAACATATTCATCTTTTTTCCTAGCAACACTCTGTTTTCTTCATGTCAGGGTCTTGACCTCCTCAAAGCTGAAGGGCCCAATCCATGTCTCATTTATTTCCATGGAAAAATTCCCATCCCTTCAATGGAGTTAGATCAGGGAACAAGGTTTTAATTGTGTTCATGGGCACATTTATACTTTGGCCAAACTTTTAATATTCTTTTTCAAAATCCGACTAATCAATCACATTATTTCAATTATATTTTACGGACATGCTCTAACAAATAACCCTTAGCCTTCAATTCTGTTAGAATGCCCCAAAAGGCAATAGTGACATCCTTTACATCACAACAAAACCTTGTGCCATGGCAACAAGAAGCAATACATTTGTTTTTTGTTTGAAATTTGCCTAGGTCATCAGGGCCGGCTCCAGGCACCAGCCCACCAAGCTTGTGCTTGGGGCGGCACCTGGAGGGGGGCGGCGCGGCGCTCCGGCTGCCGGGGGGAGAGCCGAGCCCCAGCCAGGGCTCGCCGCCCTGCCCCCAGCGCTCTGGCCGCCGGGGGGAGAGCTGAGCCCCAGTCAGGGCTCGCCGCCCTGCCCCCGGCGCTCTGGCCACCGGGGGGAGAGCGGAGCCCCGGCCGGGGCTCGCCACCCTCCTCCCAGGGCTCCGGCCGCCCTCCCCCCCGGCGCCCTCCCCCCGGCCGGGGCTCACCGCCGGAGGCTTTTTTGCCTGGGGCGGCAAAAAAGCCAGAGCCGGCCCTGACGGTCATTTCCATAATAATATCTTTTAGTTATGAGTAAACTATTGTTAAATGCCATTTGTAACTTCCAGCCATCTTTCTGGAGTTAAATTCAAGTTCTGAACCTACTTTAGTAAAGCAACAAGAATTGGATCAGTTCACAATGAATGTTTAAAGTGGAAAACACAAATATACATGGAGAATATTGGCTGTTGTAGACAACACAATGATAAATGACACACCCTCAAGGCATAGCATAGAACAAAAAAATTTGCAAGGTCTTCACCTCTCAAAACCTGCAATTATGACTGATACCACTGCTCTAGCAGTTAGAGTAGATGTGTATCTTAGTTACCAATTTTTGACAAAAGGACTAAAAAGGTCAAGAAAAATAATTAGTCAGAATGAAATACATGACATCAAACATTGCTAACATATTTGAAACATTACACTGCTGATTCAGAAATTGGATATTGAGGAAACTAATTTTATGTTTTTTATCCTTTGCCAGTAGGAATAATCCTTTGGCAAAGAGATACGCTATAAAATAAAAAAAAGTCCTATTAGGATAAATGATCCACTGCAACGTCAAACATGTTGCTTTGTCATCAAATTAGGATAAATACTATCCTGCAATGTCAAACTAGTATTATTTTGTCATCATACGTAAGTAGAACAGGCAGCAAAACTGTTTGACATTAAAGTAATGTCTTTTTCCTCAAGGAAAAGTAAAGCAGATTGTTTTGGTTCATACTGTAATTGTTACGGGAATACAAAAATAGAACTATTAGATGCTCTGTGGCTGATTTAAAACATTCAAAATTTTCCCAAAATTTAAGCATTGTCAGGGCCTAATTTTAAGTAAAAGCAAAAAGGAGAGTATTACCCAAGAAGTTATTTTGCAATTTGAGGATGCAGCAAAAATAATACTTCCAGTAGTACGGATTTCTTCTTAGTAGTTGTTTTGAATCTTTATTTTGCCTCCTGGATACAAATGTAAAGTTAGGAGATCAGTACCCCAGGGAATGTGCATTCTTTTTGTCTGCTGAGTGAGGATTGCACAGGGAGTGCCAGAGTGCATCCTACCACACTAGCCACTCTCACCTGTCACTATCTTGATTTGGGAGCTAGATTGATCACTCTCTTGTAAAGCTGAAGGTCAGTCGCCATTTAAACCAACCATTTTCCTTCCTTGCAGGGCCGGCGCTTCCATTTAGGCGACCTAGGTGGTTGCCTAGGGCACCAGGATTTGGGGGGGTGGCAATTCGGCGGCAGGGGGGTCTTTCCGCACTCCGGGTCTTCGGCGGCAATTCTGCGGCGGGTCCTTCACTCGCTCCGGGACCCGCCGCCGAAGTGCCCCGAAGACCGGGAGCATGGAAGGACCCCCCCGCCGCAGAATTGCCGACGACGACCAGGAGCTCAGAAGGACCCCTGCCTAGGGCGCCAAAAACCCTGGCGCCACTCCTGCTTCCTCGCCAATACACACACAATGAAAGTGATGTTGATGCAGAACAAGTCAATGCCGCTTTTTTTTCATTTTCCTATACTTATAATTATAATAATTATACCGGTATAACTAGTAAAAGTTTCCAATGTAGACAAGCCATAAGTGAAGTATCCTGGCTCTGGAACTCATTTCCTCCACTGCTCTGACAGAGCCCAAACCTGTCAGTCAGTAGAGCACTGTAATGTGACCATCTGTTCTCTCAGTGCGAAAGGCCTGTATACCACTTAAGTCTTTAATATCAGCTATGTTTTGAGGATGTAACTGGTGCATAGGCCTTGTGCTGGCCCTGCCCTCTGCACAGGGATGAATTTCACTCTGTCTCCAGGCTGAGAGAAGTTGACAGAGATGTGGTTCTCAGCACCTCTGAAAATTAGGTTACTTAGGTCATTGGTTCTCAACCAGGGGTCTGGGTTCCCCTGTGTGGCCACGAGCAGGTTTAAGGGGGTCTGCCAAGCAGGGACAGTGTTAGACTTGCTGGGGCCCAGGGCAGAAACCAAAGCCCCACCGTACGGGGCTGAAGCCCAGGGCCCTGAGCTCTGCCACCTGGGTCTGAAGCCAAAGCCTGAGCAGCTTAGCTTCACAGGGACCCCTGTGGCGTGGGGCCACAGGCAATTGCCCTGCTTGCTACCCCCTAATGCCAGACTTGGCTTTTATATGCAGAAGAACAATTGTTGTGGCACATATGGGCCGTGGAGTTTTTATAGCATGGGGCGGGGGAGAGGCTCAGAAAGAAAAACATTGAGAACCCCTGACTTAGGTGCTCAATTAGGGATTTATGTGCCTATTTATTGTATGTGCCTAGATAACCAGTTTAGGTAGCTAACATTTGAAAATTGGGTTAACAATGGTTTAAAATATGTTAGCACAATGCACAATAACATCGTCCAAGGAAATCATCATTACAGGTGGCAAATTAAAAAGAACAATGTAAATATTATGTGACTACATACAGCTTTTTAAAAAACACAGTATACTTCTGTAGTTTCAAAGGACTCATTATGGTCAAGAAAAGTAACAAACCTTTTAGAGTTTGGCTGAACTTGTATCTCCTGTCTCTCCTAGCTATTCACACACACATGCTTACCGGAGAGTTTAAAAAACCCAACAACTATCTCTAATAAAAAAGAGAATACATTACACACACACCAATCAGTGCTGGATACTCATACTGCAGTTTGCAACTCTAGGATTTCCAGAGAAGCCCTGACCAGCATGTTGCAGAGTTGTATGAATTAGGTGAATTGATGGCATTTTCTAGGCAGGATTACACATTGAACTAATAGTGAGCCCTGCTTTTTCAGAGATGAATGGAATTTTGTCACACAACCGCCACAGATTTTTGTGGGTGTTGAATGGTTAAATCCCATGCACCTCTGAAAATTTAGGGTTAACAAAGTCTGACAAACTCCTAAAAATAAGGAAATTAATAGTGATGGGTGGCTCTGAAAAGTTTTGGACAAGCATCCCAAAGTTCAGATGCTTATCTGAATCTCTAGAGTCTGTACAACTGGGCTGGAAGTCCTGCAGGAACACATTTCCTTGTGAGATTTCTAGCATTTGTGCTTCTGGTCATGGCTGGAAATATCCCATGAACAGCCTTTATTGTTCTATTTTGTCCTCCCACTTGCATCTGGAAACAGGATGTAGAAAAAAAACAAAAATTTATCCAGATGTTTCAGAATCCGAAAATGGGGGCTAGGCATGAGTGCCTTCTAAAAATGTGTGAAGATCTGGGGAAAATGGGTAATAAGGTAAATATTTAAACACACTGATTGGCCTCTCCTTATTCCTAAGCACAATGGGGGAAAACAGGTGTTGCAGCCATTTCCTAAAAGGTGACCGATACGCTGTTGTAATGGAATGAGGAGCTAAGGATACGGCACCAGCCTCAGCCAACAACTTCTTGAGTTGTCAGTTGTTCATTTGAATACACGGTAGAGTTTCTTTTTTGCCATTTTATTTCCTTAGTAAGAGCTCACCCTCCAAAGTGATGAGCACAATGTCCCTGGTGCAGCTCATGCTGGTCTTAAAGAACACAAGTAGTCTGATTGAAATCCCATTGAACCTAATGGGATCAAGTCTATATGCTTGAGCCTAGAAGCCTATAATAATTGTAAATGTCTATTTTTCCCCTCTTTTGTCTTTTTCTATTCCCCCCTTTCCTCCCCCGATTGGTCATCTATTACTTAGGTTTCAAGCAGTTAAGCAAAGATGTATCATTGTTTCCTTGTGACAAAGATGCTATTTAAAGTTTGGCATTAAATATGTCAGTGAACTTCCTCTGTCCAATTAACCTTCCGTCTTTGCCCAGAGACAGTATACAGGTGAGGGGGCAGTAGCCTTATATGGGTGTTTGTTCACTACTAAGCCACCAGAGTGTCCCTTTCATGGCCACACACTAGTTTTATACAAGAAAGCTATTTTTAAGAACTTTATATGAACTGTTTCACAAAGGACTCAGTGTTGAATTCACTAGAGGTATTTGTGCCTTCCCCCTCCTGCTCCCGCCCCTTTATATTTCTGGTATTCTCTACAATATGTACAAATAAAATTCAACAAGTTGTCCATGTTCTTCAAAAAAAATGTAAAATGTGGAATTTAAATATTGTCTAGATAATAATTAGTAATAAATAAATACAGAACCCAAAAGTAATCATAATGCATCTCTGAGGTGGCTTTTCCTTTATAATCTGCACTATTTAGCTGCAAAGTTTCACTACACAGTTTGGTAATTTGATCATTTAAAACCACACAAGTTTTCTTTTTCTTTTTTTCCAGATTATTTTGTTACATAATGATTTGATACAATGCTGTGATAAGTCACTGCATCCCCTATAAGTATCATATTCAAGGAGGGTTTGATGGTCACATTTCAGGTGACCACCCATACTGAATTAAAACAATTATGCTTTTTGCACAGGTAAATGTTCTCCATTATTCTTACTGACTCAGAGAGTAAAAGATAAGATGGCATAGAGGAAGCACTCCTATGAATGTGACTACAGTACAGTTTTTGTCTTGTTTACATTTGACTGTAGCTATATATTTATATTGAACAATAAAATATAGTCAAAGTAAAAAAAAAAGATAGTTTTAATGATAAATAATCCCAGACTAGGATAATGACATGTACATAAAACTGCAAAAGAATATCAATGCAATAATATCACCTACTGTCATGCTGCTGTTTTACTCATTTGAAACATTACAGCTTGATATATTGTTTGAGTTCATTCATAAAATTAAAATGTAATTAAATATTTCAAAATATATTGATTGAGATACAGTACAGACCATTCTACTATGAACAAGCAAAGTTAGTGAACGTATCAATTTAAAATTTAGCTCCCAGTCCTTCAGCTGAGTTCCCATTTAAATCAGTGTGATTCCACATAGGCTCAAGAGTCTACTCATGCCGATCTTATTGCAGGATTGAGATCATAATCAATTTTTTAAAATAGTTAAACAGAGTTTTAGGTACTATATCTACCACTGAGCTCCTCTGACAATTTTTGTGGTTTTAGAATGACATTTTCCTGTTATTTAAAGAAAAATTCTCCCCTCTTATGTGAAAGACCCTCACAATCGGGAGAAACTGACTTGAGTGTACAGAGGAAAGAATAAAACTATGACTATACACACAAAGAAATAGAAATATATATATAATAATAGGTGTTACTGTGGGAAAAAAAGAAGTAGGTGAAATGTTTCAGAAAGAGTTGTTGGGTATTTTTATATTTTTAGCTAGTCGTATCCTTTTAAAATCACATATGCCAGGGATATCCAAGTGAAAACATAATGGTTTAAAAAAGAATTATTAGCCCTATAAACAAATATCCTCTATTCACAAAACAGGTATTCCACTGGGCATCTAAAGTGCAAAGTTCTCTGTACAGTCCTTCTAATCTGTCCCAACCTTCACTTTAGTGATGAGAAGACCATTCAGTCTTTATAGCCTAGTCAATCCTTGATGTCTCTATTGAGACTCCCTACGGTGCTGACAACTTTGAGGATTGTTTTGTGATTTTGACACTTTCCTCTTTGAACTGGGTTGAGACCACCAGTGGTAGTCAAGCACATTAATTCTGAAAATAGGTTGTCCAGCGAATAAGATCTTAATCTTTTCATTTAAGTCTTTATACTGTACTCATCACTCCTGTATTTCAGCAGTTAGAAATCATCATGTGCCTCTCACACCCTTACATGTTGATAGGGACTATGGAATACCTTTAATCTGCTAATCTCTGTTCCTGAAAATACTGCTTGTTTAAATGTAATATTTGAATATTCTCTAGTGGCCTGATCTTCTGAGGGGCAGCTCTTCCTGCAAAGCGCTAAATGCCCCCAACTCCCAGTATCCGACAGGATTTGGATCCCAAGTAGAAAAATGAATCTATCACGAGAGAAATGTTTTTACAAGTGCTATTTGGAGATAATGAGCCAGATGCTCAGCGAGTATATAAGTTCAATGAAGCTGAGCCAATTTATGCAAATTGAGGATCTGTCCTGGTATTTCTGGAAATAAGAACATAAGAATGGTCATACTGGGTCAGATAAAGGGTCCATCCAGCCCAGCATCCTATCTGCTGACAGTGGCCAATGCCAGGTGCCCTAGAGGGAGTGAACCTAACAGGCAATGATCAAGTGATCTCTCTCCTGCCATCCATCTCCACCCTCTGACAAACAGAGGCTAGGGACACCATTCCTTACCCATCCCAGCTAATAGCTATTAATGGACTTAGCCTCCATGAATTTATCCAGTTCTCTTTTAAACCCTGTTATAGTCCTAGCCTTCACAACCTCCTCAGGCAAGGAGTTCCACAGGTTGACTGTGAGCTGTGTGAAGAAGAGCTTCCTTTTTATTTGTTTTAAACCTGCTGCCCATTAATTTCATTTGGTGGCCCCTCGTTCTTCTATTATGGTAACAAGTAAATAACTTTTCCTTATTCAGTTCCTTATTCCTTATTCACACCACTCATGATTTTATATACCTCTATCATATCCCCCTTTAGTCTCCTCTTTTCCAAGCTGAAAAGTCCTAGCCTCTTTAATCTCTCCTCATATGGGACCCATTCCAAACCCCTAATCATTTTAGTTGCTCTTCTCTGAACCTTTTCTAATGCCAGTATATCTTTTTTTGAGATGAGGAGACCACATCTGTACACAGTATTCAAGATGTGAGAGTACCATGGATTTATATAAGCGCAATAAGATATTCTCTGTCTTATTCTCTATCCCTTTTTTAATGATTCCTTACAGCCTGTTTCCTTTTTTGACTGCCGCTGCACACTGCGTGGATGTCTTCAGAGAACTATCCACGATGACTCCAAGATCTCTTTCCTGATTAGTTGTAGCTAAGTTAGGCACCATTATATTGTATGTATAGTTGGGGTTATTTTTTCCAATGTGCATTACTTTACATTTATCCACATTAAATTTCATTTGCCATTTTGTTGCCCAATCACTTAGTTTTGTGAGATCTTTCTGAAGTTCTTCACAGTCTGCTTTGGTCTTAACTATCTTGAGCAGTTTAATATCATCTGCAAACTTTGCCACCTCACTGTTTACCCCTTTCTCCAGATCATTTATGAATAAGTTGAATAGGCTTGGTCCTAGGACTTACCCTCGGGTAACACCACTAGTTACCCCTCTCCATTCTGAAAATTTACCATTTATTCCTACCCTTCGTTCCCTGTCTTTTAACCAGTTCTCAATCCATGAAAGGATCTTCCCTCTTATCCCATGACAACTTAATTTACGTAAGAGCCTTTGGCTTTCTGTAAATCTAAGTACACTATGTCCACTGGATCCCCCTTGTCCACATGTTTGTTGACCCCTTCAAAGAACTCTAATAGATTAGTAAGACATGATTTCCCTTTACAGAAACCATGTTGACTTTTGCCCAACCATTTATGTTCTTCTATGTGTCTGACAATTTTATTCTTTACTATTGTTTCAACTAATTTGCCCGGTACTGACGTTAGACTTCCCGGTCTGTAATTGCCGGGATCACCTCTAGAGCCCTTTTTAAATATTGGCATTACATTAGCTATCTTCCAGTCATTGGGTACAGAAGCTGATTTAAAGGACAGGTTACAAACCCTGGTTAATAGTTCTGCAATTTCAAATTTGAGTTCTTTCGGAATTCTTGGGTGAATGCCATCTGGTCCCGGTGACTTGTTACTGTTAAGTTTATCAATTAATTCCAAAACCTCCTCTAATGACACTTCAATCTGTGACAATTCTTCAGATTTGTCACCTACAAAGGACGGCTCAGGTTTGGGAATCTCCCTAACATCCTCAGCCGTGAAGACTGAAGCAAAGAATTCATTTAGTTTCTCCGCAATGACTTTATCGTCTTTAAGTGCTCCTTTTGTATCTCGATCGTCCAGGGGCCCCACTGGTTGTTTAGCAGGCTTCCTGCTTCTGATGTACTTAAAAAACATTTTGTTATTACCTTTTGAGTTTTTGGCTAGCTGTTCTTCACACTCCTTTTTGGCTTTTCTTATTACACTTTTACACTTAATTTGGCAGTGTTTATGCTCCTTTCTATTTACCTCACTAGGATTTGATTTCCACTTTTTAAAAGATGCCTTTTTATCTCTCATTGCTTCTTTTACATGGATGTTAAGCCACGGTGGCTCTTTTTTAGTTATTTTACTGTGTTTTTTAATTTGGGGTATACATTGAAGTTGGGCCTCTATTATGGTGTCTTTGAAAAGTGTCCACGCAGCTTGCAAGGATTTCACTCTAGTCACTGTATCTTTTAATTTCTGTTTAACTAACCTCCCCATTTTTGCATAGTTCCCCTTTCTGAAATTAAATGCCACAGTGTTGGGCTGTTGAGGTGTTCTTCCCACCACAGGAATGTTAAATGTTATTATATTATGGTCACTATTTCCAAGCAGTCATGTTATAGTTACCTCTTGGACCAGATCCTGCACTCCACTCAGGACTAAATCGAGAATTGCCTCTCCCCTTGTGGGTTCCTGTACCAGCTGCTCCAAGAAGCAGTCATTTAAAGTATCGAGAAATTTTGTCTCTGCATTTCGTCCTGAGGTGACATGTACCTAGTCAGTATGGGGATAATTGAAATCCCCCACTATTATCGAGTTCTTTATTTGGATAGCCTCTCTAATCTCCCTTAGCATTTCATCGTCACTATCACTGTCCTGGTCAGGTGTTCGATAATAGATCCCTACTGTTATATTCTTATTAGAGCATGGAATTACTATCCATAGAGATTCTATGGAACATGTGGATTCATTTAAGATTTTTACTTCATTTGATTCTATATTTTCTTTCACATATAGTGCCACTCCCTCCTCTCACTCCTCCCCCCACACAACCTGTTCTGTCCTTCCGATATATTTTGTACCCCAGAATGATTGTGTCCCATTGATTGTCCTCACTCCACCAGGTTTCTGTGATGCCTATTATATCAATATCCTCCTTTAACACGAGGCACTCTAATTCACCCATCTTATTATTTAAACTTCTAGCATTTGTGTACAAGCACTTTAAAAACTTGTCACTGTTTATTTGTCTGCCCTTTTCTGAAGTGTCAGATTCTTTTTTATGTGAATGTTTCTCATCTGATCTGGCCCATACTTTATCCTCTTCCATCCTCTCCTCCTGACTAAAACCTAGAGAATCTCTATCAATAGACTCTCCTCTAAGAGAAGTCTCTGTCCGATCCACGTGCTCCTCTGCCGCAATCGGCTTTCCCCCATCTCTTAGTGTATTCCAGTGCAGTGGATCAGTATGAAAAACAGACTGAGAGGGTGGAAGACACTCAACAGTATTTACATGGAATTGTCAAGGTTCCAAAAAGATTCCTTCCAATACATTTCTGGTAATCTTCAGAACATGTTTTCATGTTGCTGTATACATAGGTATTACTGCAGCAGCTATTTTGCTGCCATATTTAACGGTGTCTAGTCTGGATTTTAAAACAAACCCCAAAAGCACAGGTGTGTCCAGATGAGGTTTTATTTGAAACTGTTTTCAGTTCACTGAAACCATTTAACCTCAGTGAAATTATTTTTTCTAGATAACATCTTTAATCCAGGAATGTGGGTGTGTGATTTATATTCACTAAAAACAAGGCCAGGAAACCTAATTTGAAATGACATATGTATTTTAGAATGTTGGTCCCAGGATATGAGAGAGACAAGGTGGGTGAGATAATATCTTTTATTGGAAGAACTTCTACAGGCCCGGAAGAAGAGTTCTAAGAAGTCAAAAACGTGTCCAATTCACCAACAGAAGTTGGTCCAGTAAAACGTATTACCTCACACACCTTGTCTCTTTCAGATATAGTTTGTTTTAGATTGGCATACTGGCCCAGAACCAGCTCTTTCAGATGTTATTTTTGTTCATATCTTATGCCAGATCTACCTACTTTTGATCTAACAGTGCACTTTGTGGAAGAGCTACCTTTATTATTATTACATTATTATTAAAGTAGGTCAGAATGAGTGAACTAGATTGTAGAAAAAAAAGGAACAGACTTGAACCTTTACTTTTAAAAAACTTCAACCAAACAATTTAGTATCCATAAAAGTTTAGGTGACTCCTCATTTTTGCTAAAAGCAACAGAGGGTCCTGTGGCACCGTTAAGACTAACAGAAGCATTGGAGCATAAGCTTTCGTGGGTGAATGCCCACTTCATCAGGCACAAGTGCTCTTCCTTCTTCATTTTTGCTCTTCCTCTTCCCCTATACAAACACCCACTTGCTTTTTTTCTTCCTCACAGTAGGCATTCTGAAATACCATGAGACTACAATGCCCTATTTCCAACCTGTCTGGAACCAGCAGGTACCAGAAAGCTTATGAGAAAGACAGAACTTGTTCTTATCAGATTTTCAGCCCAGTTTCCTAGACCAGCGGGATTCAAAGAAGCAGCTGAAGTTTTAGATTGCTTAAATAAGCCTCTGAACCTTTTTGCAGTTCACTTGTTGTTAATATGCATGGCAAGCAGGACTGATGATGCACTTTGAAGTGGATGGTAGAACCCAAGTGGATCAAAAGTTTAGTTCTGAGGCCAGTGGCAACCTTTCTAATGCATGTGGATCCACATTTTGAAAAACTGGAAAGCAAAATCGTTTGTCATGAGCGTATAAGTAGCTTTGAATTCATGCCAGCTATATATTTACATTATGTGTTCATTTACATGCTCTGCTACTAGGAAGTTTTCCATTCCACTTCACTATTCACCAGTGTAAATCTGTAATCTCTTTATTTTAGGCCCCCAACCTACAAACAGAATTGGGTCCTTAATTTGTATCTTTAAAAAACTCTACAATTATGTTTTACTTAAAAAATAAAAATAAAAGAATTTTCAGACAGCTCAGAGTTTCAGTGTTTACCAGGTCTTGGAAGTCACCAAGATCAGACACATTGTTATAGGTATACTCTTCCTTATAGATCCAGATTTGCCCTCAGATGAAGGGCTGTGTCTTCTATTTGCTTTGGTAAGAGTTACACACTTGAATACTGTGTGTAAAAGTAGGCCATAAGTGGACTGTTCACTGCAACTCTACTGTTTTTCATTCTTGACTTTTTGGCACTAAAAATTGTGAAGCAATGTAGAGAAATCCCAAACTGGCTAGTTATTTGGCCTCTTAATTTAAGAATTTAAGACATAATTGTGCCTTAGAACTTTAAAATGAAGAGTGAGCTGAAATTCACATACCCTGTGCAAAATCTAAGAACATGAGCTTCATGTGTGCCATCCCTAGGGTTTGGAATGATCAAGTCCTCTCAATCTACAGACAAAACCAAAGCAAGTCCCTCTGCAGAATCATGGTGGAATCATTGTGTTTAGTTTTTCTGGGGCAAGGGGATCCACCTTAAGAATTTCTTCACTGTCTTGGTTTAATTAAGTGCAATTCAGTAGAGGGTCATGATGTTAATATTTGTTTTAAAGGCTGTGAAATGGATCATTTGGCTTCCCATGTTCCTTTGCATTAAATTATCAGGACTAATATGAATGCATTGGTGTTCCCTGCATGTTAAGCAACTACATGGATCAGTGTCTGAGCTTCATGTTTTTCACCATGGAGGGCCATGCTTTTAAGGGGTTTCTGTCTCTGTCCATTTTGTTTAGCTATATTATGTTAGATTTCTGAGCATCTTTCAACTGAACATTAATGCTATAGGTCTAAAGTGGGAACTGGGACTGGTGAATAGAGCTGGCCAGAGGGTGATAGATTCACTTCGCGACAACTTCTAAGTTTTCAAAACTTATTTTGTTCTACTTTGGAACAAAACCAAAACCTTTTGAACATTTTTGCAAAATGAAATTGTGTTGAAATGTCCATTGTTGGATTGAAAAGGTCAAGTTTTCAATTTGGGTGGGTCTCTCTCTGTCCAGAAGTGACCAGAGGACCACCCTGGTCCTCAGAAACCTTCTAATTGAAAACTTCATCAGAACTGGTACATCTTTGCAGAATGTTTTGGCTTTGACAAAACAGCATATTTAGTCGAAAATACATTTAATCAAAAATGTTCTGATCAACTCTACTTATGAATCTGGATCAAATACTTAGAAAAAAAACCCTGAAATGGTTCTCTCCAAAATTAACTTGATCCCAAAGTTTTAGAGGTTCAGAGACTCAAAGCATTAGAGGCTCATATAATACATATTTCTCTGACTATTGTTCATTTTCATGTGCCTTGTCCTTCCACTTGCAACTGGAATCAGATGCAGAAATGCCTTATATCATAAGGAAGGCCCTTGATGTGGTATTTTTGTCCCAAGGAGGACAGGAAGTAATGGAAATATTGTGAGAGACTGTTCTCAAGACGGCCAGCCCAATTTTGCAGACCCAAGAGGTATCTTATTGTTTAGATAAACCATTTAAGGTTTGCCCAAAACTAGTCTCAGGGCACTTAAGGAGGTAAGAAAAAACTTCTGTTACATGGGCAATTACAGCTACACTCTGGCAATCTTATCTCTTGTGTAGGATTTTTTGTCAAAGTGCTCAAAGCTTTCCCTTTTTAAAAGGGCATAATTTGTGCTCTGGGACTGTGAAGGATTATTCTCTAACAAAAACTGCCGGTTTTATAACCTGTGCACCAGAAAGGAATAATCAGGGCTGGACTGGCTGTTATGCCTGACAGCTGTGCAAAATCACAAACTACACAAACTTGGCTTTTTATTTACTTTGGATATAAATCCATGCAGAAAGTGAACCCAATACTCTCAGTTAGGAATGGAGATCTTTGTTTCCATCTTGTACATTTTACAGCAGTGTGGCTGATACTTCCAGGCAGAAAGCAAGCATAAAAATGAAATACATGTCCTCTATCTTTTAAGCAACAAGTAGAGGAGATTAGAAAATACCTCTGGAAAGACTTATAGTTGGAATCAGGTGCATTTGCAGACGCATCTCTTATCCTGCCTACAAAATTACAGAAGGATTTACAAGTCTTGCTGTGAAAGAGAACTGTAAGACCTGACTCAAGAAAGACATACTTGAGAGCTTCATTCCATCTGCTGAGAGCTTTCTTGGCAGGCAGCTCTCATCACAAGAAGGTGTTCAAAGAGAGGGATTTACTCTCAACTGGCAAGTTGTAATGATGCTTTACAGGCATCATATGAGTTGTATTAAAGCATCTCAGTATTTAAATGATATTCCAGTGCTTTTCACGGTAATTGACTGTTTCAAGCAATACTTTACTCTAGAAATATATAAATATGATTAGAAGATACATCTGCCTATTTAGGTAAGTGTATTTTTTAAATGAATACATCGGAGTTTATTCAAAAGCTACCTATTTTTAAATAATCTTCCTAAAGGCAGTCCCACTGTTTAATCACTAAAAAATAGTCTCACTACATTAAAAGATCCACAGCTAATCATGTATATGCTATAGCTTCATCACTGCTCTTATTATTACAGCTACATATTGTATATGTATTAGAAATAAAATAATGGAATTAGAGCATTTGCTCATACTATATGTCAAATTTATACTCTTTTGGTATTGCAGGAGGAAAACAGTTAAACCTTTGCAGTATTTAGAATCGGATGTGTCACAGTTCCTCAGATTATTTCTCCAGCAAGGCTGGAATCCTGCTTCCAGCAGTGTCCAATACCTGATGCTTCAAAGACAATTGGAAAAAAGCCCATTGTGCAATACTGTACATGGAGAGTGTTACTCTTTAGTAGCAGCAGTGATTGGCTTAGACTTGAAGCATGATTACCCTGAAAGGACTCAATCCTGCAGTGACTACTCAGATGCAGAAAGTAAAGCACCTACATATGCGTTTGCAGGACTGGGGCCATAGTATGTAATATAAAATGTACATATAAATTCATCCTAGCTGGCACAATGTGTGTGTACAAATTGCTCCCCTCACATGCCAATGGATGCAGCTAGGACCAAGAAGAGAATTGCTCTTAGGACAAGGTGGTAATATTTGTATTGATGAGGCAGAGGGAGGTGGATGGTCTGCCAGGGGAAGGCAGATATAAATTGTGATTGGGACTTCATAGAACCTTCATTAATGAGACTGCACAGGAGTTGCACACTGCTACCAGGTGCTCTGGCCAGATGCCTCCCCAGCTAATGTTGCTGTCTCTTAGGGCTGTGGTTGCAAGTTCTTCCCATCTGGGGGAGAAGAAGTTATACAGATGACTTGCATCATTAGGACTGTTCCCAAAGCCTTTCCAGACAGATTTTTACTAGCAATAATTCAGGACTGTATCAAGCTAGTGTATTTAATCATCTGAGAAGCTGACTACTGTATCTATTTACCACTGTTTCACTGAGACTTTTATTGTGCATTTATTGTGTTTGAGAGATTATACTATACATTGGGGTGATGATTCCCCCATACACTCTTCACATGCTTAAATCTACATTGACTTCAGTGCAACTGCTCACATGCATAAAGTGAGGAAGCACATGGCTGGCAGGATCAGGGCCTAGAGTTGGTCAAAAAATTAAAATTCATGAAAATGTTGAAAATCTTGAAGATTATGTCATTTTCAGTTTTCAAATAACTTTTTTGGGGAACAGGTTAACATGTTTAAAGAATTTAAAATATGGGTTTGTTTGTTTTTTAAAATTAAGGGGTACAAGAAACTTTTTTCAAAATTGAACTCTTTTAATCTTGAAAAATCCCACTATGTAATAAGGTGATCACTCAAAATTAGCAATGGGAAAAAATCAGCATCAAATATTGCAAGTGAAAACCGAATATAAATAAATTAACACAACACAAATGAAAAACCATCAAAATATTTCACTGTAGAACTGAAAATTCAGAAAACTGAAAAATTTTCATAAAAATTTCTATTAAAAAGGGTAAATGTTATAAAAAAAATTAGACCCACTCTACTACACATGCTGTCTATAGCATTTGATTACTCCAGTGTAATTCTATTGACTTCTGTGGAATTAGTCTGGATTCACATAACATTACAACGCAGAATTTATTTCTTTGTAGATGTCACATATCTACTCAGACCATTTAAAAAATGTATATATTTAGACCATCTGCACATGGTGGTCTATTATCTCACTTCTCATGTACTTTAGTGACAGAACTTTACTTTCTGCCCAGAATTTAAAATAAAGAAATTCAGGCTAAACAGAAATGTGCTACAATAAAAATAAAAGTGCCTGGCTCAAATGGGCAAAAGCCATGAAATTAAGAGTTAAGGCTGACCCTCTTTATTTTAACTCCCTCCACTTGGGAAAGCTTATCTAATGGAGAGGTCCAGAAAGGAGTATCTCTAAATTCCTTCTGTATCATGACATTATAGGGATTTCTTAATTCTTTAGCAAATGTTATATTAACAGTACATACGTTAAGGGGAGTGTTGCACCCATTTGTGGATATCAGTGTTGATTAGACAAGCGGCATGTTACAAAGAAGGTCAAATGCCTTATGGATCATAACCCACAATAACTATTCTCTGTTGCTTAAGAACACCAATATTTTTCATTCTCACTAGTGTCCCTTTAGAAGGATACAACAGAGTTTCCTATTATTAAAATGTTACATTCATTCCCAGGACAAGTCAATTTCCTTTGCATAGCATGCTGATTCTGTTTATTGATTTTGACTTCCTCCTTTGTATGGGCAAAAGCTGGATTTGGTTTCTTTTCTTTTCTTGATATAGTCCAACAGCACAATTTTCCAGGCAGTAATTGCACTTTTGTATTTACATGTTCCAATGTACTGTTAGTGGTTGTCCAAATATTGAAGAAAATCCTCAAGCTCCTGGTTTATTATGCTTCTGTTTTAGCTGCTTCTGTTCTTTCAGTTGACTCTCTTAATTGGTTCCATCAAATGACAATGCTTTGTGTTTCTTCTATGTTCTTTTCCCTAAATCTCTGTCTTTACTTATCATCTCTGATAATACTGTTAATCTTAGCTTAATTCTTCAAGTTGTTTGGTTACTCTTGGGTGAGGGGAGGGAATTCTACTCTTCATTTTAAAATAAAAAGAAACCCATAATCTCAGTGAAGCTTTCATAGATTTTTAGAATCATATAAAATGAGTTTTGAAGTGCTTGCTGCTAATTGGGGAATCTGTTCTTTTCTTAGTTTTCATGAGACCTGTAAACTGACAGGTTGTGACTATTACCAGATTATGGTATCTATATCTATTATTGTTCACATTTGTTAATTAAAAGCCTATGGCAGGCTCTGGAGAAAAAAAACATGTGGCTTTTGATGAAGTAGAAAGAAAAACTTATTCTGAACAATCAGCCTTGCTTGGGCGTATGTGTGTGTGTGTTACAGTTGGTTGGAAAATGTTTTTTTTTTTTCCCTGTAGAAAATTTGCATGAAAATTAAAATAAACTGTTTTTGTCAAAAATTTTCCCCAGTAAATTTTGACTGTTCATCAAAAATCTAAAACCCCAAAATTTTCAGCTGAAAATTTCTGTCAAGAAAATTGATGAAATATTTCATTTTGGATTAGATCAACCTGAGTTGAAATATTTTGATTTGTCAAGCCTAATCAAAACATTTTGGTTTAGGTTAGTTCAACATTAAACTGTATTTGCCTGCTCTGGGACAGGATGGCTGTGGTGCATCATGGGAAATGTAGTCCAAATCAGAGGTTTTGACCCATAGAGAATAATGAAGGTCATGACACACCTGAACTACAATGGGTAAAAAGTACAATTTTTGGATGCGTCTCTGAACTGAATCCAAATTCTAAAGATTTGCCTGTCCTAAGTATACAATCTTAATCATGTGAGTAACCACAGCTTAATTTTTTTTAATAGCCTTATGTTTGCATTGAGAATTTATTCTCGCTAGAAGCATCTACCTACTAAGTTAGGAGACTAATCTATTCATTTTATTTTGCTTTCCTTGTTTCATCTATGTAGCTTACATTTGTTTAAAGCGAAAGATCCATCAGTAAAGTATGAAAGGCACCAGGCTTCCCCACCCTCCACCCCCTGTGTCTAATGTCTAATCTATAAAAGAAATGAATGTGGTATTATGGGTTGGACTAAATCTAATTGAAACTGGGGCAGAAAGTGGTGTGTGTAACCAATTCCCTTAATTTAAGATAGCAGTAAGAAACAGTTAACTCATTTATGATACAGTAGCCATCTTCACCCCAAACACAGGCATGTCACCATCTACCAAAACAAAGGTGAACATGAAGCTGCTCAGGATCTATATGGGCAGAGGGGCTCGACTGGGTAGTGTTTTTAGTAGAGGTGTATGTGTATAAGAGAGCCAGAGAAAGCGAGAAGCAAGAGAAACACAACAGACTCAGATACTGAGGAGCAAAAAGCCAGACATAGCATGAACAACAACTAAGTGGCCCTGAAATAAACCTAGAGAGAGAGGTATTGGGATGAGTGCTGGGTGAAAGGGGGTTGGAACTGTGAGCAAAGAAACTGTCTCCTGTTGTTTGATTCCTCCTGTGTTCAAGGAAGCAGGACTGTGTGTGTATGTTCTTTGTAAATAAAACAGGATTACTTGAAAGATAACTGACTCCATCATCAATTTCTCCTCCTAACAGAAATGACCCACAGGATGCTGAGCTTTGGGTCACCACTCAGATCAAAAGGGGTAACAGTACTGGGAATCATACTGTGGGACATTTAAAGTTCATGCTGCATGAATATAAGTTTTCTAGCAATAACATGATCATACTGTGGCTTCTGACAGGTGTCAGATGGTACATATCTGCTGGATGGAAAAAACACGTATGATTAAGAGGCACAGGACGGATTCTCAGAAAAACAGAGTGAAGGTAGGAAGAAATATTTTTGTGTCCTTTATAACTACAACTTGAAAAACACACACATTTCACTTCATCTTGCCTCAAGGAAATGAGAAAAATACTAAATGGATGGCAGCAGGTTCAAAGTGTGCCAAAATTTTCTCGGCATTTGCTAATTCCAGGTCACTGTAATAACTTCTCCCACCCTACCCCAGACCAAAAGTTGTGTATAAAAATATACTGAAAGGAAGCATAGTAGCCAAGGGAGATCCTATTGCTTTCAATCTACAAAAAATGACTGATTACACCAGAAATAGTCTTGTGGGAAAAACTGATGAAAGTGGGAAAGTATATCTACCGAATTTACCAGATTACATGCAGAACACTTCAGTGGCTTAGGGGGTCTAGGTCCCCTGCTTATTTGGACTATTGTTCCTGTGCTGCATGCAGCTAACTAAAAAGAGAAGGTTTCCATTCAATTTTCTCTATGTTGCATCTTTGAATGTTGAGGACTCTGCCTTGTGTGGGAGCAGCTGTGAGGCACCTGCCAATTTGTATTTTAGTTCAGAAGCAGTGTTAGATTGAGTCATTGTGTCCATTCTCTCTCTCTCTCTCTCTCTCTCTCTCTCTCTCTCTCTCTCTCTCTCACACACACACACACACACACACACACACACACACACTTTTGATTAGCTCTGTTTGTTCGTTTGATTTCCTTGAGCTGAAATAAATCATTCAGACAGGAAAATAAGTGTATTGCTCTGGGTGTGAAAACAGAGCAATCCCTTGCAAAACTACTTGAAATGTTGGCAGCTGTGCACATAACCCAGAACAAGCGTCTGGACTTTATTTCAGCACTGGAAGGTGTGAGGATATACACACACGCAGACACTCTCTCTTTCTCATATACACACTCTGCCACATAAAACAAGTCAGTTAAATTTGGGATGTATCCTAAGTAGTCATCTTGTGAGCCCTCCCTCACAAACTTTAGGCCAGCCCACTGTATAGTGGTGTGAACACAGGACTTGATATACGGTACATTTTGGAAGAGGACGTGTTGTTTCCCAGGCACACCCTTAGGTGCTATGGCCAGGTCTGGAGGTGCTGCAAAATTGAGATTTGGGGTTCAGGTAGCTCACTGATGGGGCATCTCACATGCAGATTAGACTCATAGACTTTAAGGTCAGAAAGGAACCATCAAGATCATCTATTGTGCTCCCCCTGCCCTCATTTACTTTCAGTTGATAACTACAGATATCAGCTTTGAAGCACATGGGTATGAAGCACAATAAAAGAAAAAAAATACCCCATTTAGCATTAGTGTTAAATGTAAATTGTTTATACAATAAATTTGTTAAAAATATAGAGAAGCTGGGCAAACTGGTTTTGGTTTATTTCCTATATGATACATGTTAAACACTTACACTATCAACTTCATGCTTTTTTCCCATAAAGAAAAAAGTACTGTTGTATTTTCATAACTTGTGCAGGAATATTAACCCATTTATGAATCATATGAACTCAAAGAACAGTGGGAAAGGGAACATGAAAATCTTCTTTTCATTATGCAAAGTCATTACATTGGGCATTAATACTAATATTAGGTAGGTGACACTGGATAATATTTTTCACTACTTTTAGAAAATTTTGATTTGGGGTTCATTGCTGTTTTAGCCAGCCTCTTCCTATTCTAATAGAATATTTTTACTAAAGTATATAAATGTGAGCATTCAGTGTTTGCATTGGGTTGATTTGCTGTTTATTTCTGGGGTCTGGGGCAGTTTGGCTCATGGAATTGTATTCCTTGTATTGTGTTTTCCACCAGGTTGCCCTTTTGCTGTTTCTTAAAATATTGTCACTTCATACATTTATTAAAATGATGCAAGTGTGAAAGATGGTTTCTGTGAGGTCTGTTGCTCAGAGGGAGTATCATTTTGTGTGATCACCTTATATATAGATCACCTAACTTTTCATATATATATATGAAAAGTTAGTGCTTCTGATCTAAACATCCCATTTCCTGGATACAATTTTGTGTGGAGTCAAGCCAAAGGCAAATTGTTAGTGATGGAGAATCCATCTTACCCTTTGAAAGATAAAGAATTTGGTATGATGCAGATTGTTTTTGTCATAAACAAGAGCTATAGATTATGGCATGGAAGATCAGCTTGCAGGAGTCCATCCAAAAGCTAGTTAATTTTAGAAAGCTTTATAAAATATTGCTGGAAAAGAAAACGTCGGAAGATCATATGGCTTTGAGGCAGGAATTTGACTCTGCTGCCAAAATGAAAAATTTGGCATATTTTTGGAAACTTGTGGCATTGGGCTCCAAGAAGATTAGGAGTAATATTCAAGTACTGATCCCTAAGCATATATGGGAGAAGTATTTTTCTGCACTCTATAATGATATGCCATGTATTAACTTTTTCAACATGTTCAGCCATGGTAGCCTACATTCCTTGCTCCCTTTCAGAATGGACTGCAGTATCTTGTTAAATTTTTAATCGATCAACAACATAATGATTAAGTGTCTAGGGAGGATAGTAAAGGTCCAGGGAATTATCACCTAATCAATTTATTGGGCGTTGTTTTAAAAATTTATACTAGATAATTTTGGGGGAGACGAGAGGATTGACCAGATAATAGAAAATTATTTGCTGAAAAACAAGATGGTTTTTGAAATGGCCACTCCATGCAGCTAGTTGTTTTATTCTTTCTTATTTAATCTACAACATATGTCCATCTTAAGAGGTGAAAACTGTATGCATCCTTTGTTGATCTAAATTTGGCTTTTGATTCATTTGCTAGAGAGTGTCTGTGAGGCAAATTTGAGATCACTGGAATGGATCCCTGGTTATTTTTTCTTTTAAGAACTCGTAATAGGCAAACAGAGGCCAAGATTAGGAAAGGTTTGTATGGGGAACTCACTGATTCCATCCAAATAACAAAGGATGTTCATCAAAGCTGTCTTTCAGCCCCCTTTTCTTTTTAACTTTTACATAAATGATTTTGTTTTAGTATTAAAGGGGAGCTGTATTTTCCACCTGAAATAATGGATTACCCTGGGTCTGTCATATTATATGCAGACAATATGGTTCTACTATCACAGACACCTGAGGGACTGAAGCATTTATTTTATGTGTTTGGCTCATACTGTCAATGGGAGGCCCGTTCAGTAAATTACTCCAAAGTCAAAATAATTGTGTCTAGTCAAAGATGGTGGTTGCATAAATGGAAGATGGATGGGCAATCTATTGAACAAGTTCATTCTTTAACCTCTCTTGGTATCTGGTTCTCACAAAATGGGTTGTGGGACAAACACATGCGGGTAACAAAAGACAAGGACTCAAATTCAATGCAAGCTGTGTTACATTTCAGCCGGACTCATGCGGGCAACTTAATTACACAGCCCTCAGAGTGTCTGAGACCAAGGTATGCGCTCAAATTTTGTATGGTGCAGAAATATAGAGATGGAATGAGCCCATGGGATTGGAAACTATCCAAAACAAATTTCTTAGGAAGATTCTTGGTCTCCCAAATAATACCCCAGCTGCTCATCTTAGAGCTGAGACAGGCATGAATATTATTCTGTCTAAAGAGCAATACTGTAATAAAAATTTTTGGCTTCGCGTTCATTGTATGCATCCACAGTGTTTGCCAAGGCTATGCTTAGACGAGGTACAGTTCAGTCAGGCTTTTTCACCTAAATTTCCTAGAGTATATTTAGAATTTGTTGTGTTCTATAGGCCTAGGCTTCTCTGAACTGGAAATGATTAGATTTCAGTTTAAAAATGTGAAAACCTTAATCAAGATGAGATTAGAGGATGTCAACAAGCAACTAGACATGGCTGTTGTTTCCATTACACATATGTCTCCTTGGTTCCCTCTTATTAAAAAGACATAGGAATGCCACTTATTTAGACAATTTGTCCGATAACAAGTTAAGGCTTTTACAGCTCGTCATTTTCAGTCTAAGCAGTCAACTTACTTAGAAGGCCAATATACTGAGAAATGTAACCATCTCTGTCCACATGGCCCTGGGCAAGAGGAAGACCTATCCCATAATTTATTATACCGTAATGTGTATTGCCACTTGAGGTCAAAATGGCTTTCCATGTTACTGTCCTGGAAACCTTTTTCTACAAACTTTTAGAAAATAGATTGCAATTTCCTAATAAATATTCTATCTGTGAACTGAGCAGTTGCCCTATTTGCTTGGTCAGCCACTTAAATAAGGAAAAGGCGAGTGGCACAGTGATTACATATGGTTTAATTGGTTTGATGTTCTTTTAAATTAGTATTTATATGTATTTTAATACTTAAATAATTTGGATTTAGTTTTACTTTTATTGTAATATATTTTGTTTTGGTGCATTGACCCTTGACTAAATAAATTTGAATTGACTAGAACTTCCCCAAAATAATTGCTAGAGCATATCTTTTAAAAAACATCTAATCTTGATTTAAAAATTGTCAGTAGTGGACAATCCACCATAACCCTTATAAGTTGTTCTGAAAAGACATGTGAAGCAGATAAGGGGCTACTGCAGCATGCTGTCATCCCAAAACATAACACCCATTTAAAAATGGAAGATCGTGCCAGACCACTGCTATTTTACAGCCTGGATGGAGGAGTTCCCCACTGAGATACCACTTCATAACCTTGCTACTTAGAATGTGGCCCTTAGTCATTGTTTAGCCAGGCTCCTATGTACTTTGTACTTTCAATCTCTCCTCATAAATCAGTCCCTCCATCTCATTTGTCAGTTTAAGTTGCTCAGTGATGTGTTCCTAACTGTCCATGTGATTTAAACATTGTTTCTGAATGATCCCCAATCTCATGGTCAGTATTGTACAGTCTGTTCACCAATATCTAACCTGCAATGTCCCTGCTCCTGTTCTGCACCTGCATCCCCGGCCTCTCCTTTTACCGAAATATGCTAAACTGTATGGTGGTTTTGCTCTGTAGCCCAAAGGACTAAAAACCGGGTTAAGACTATGAAACTGGTGTTTATTTGTGACTTAGCCACCTTGAAAGTCAGATCTTCAGAGGAGAAAGTAATCTATTGCAGCACTCAGCACTGAATTCCACCACACTTTTTCATTCTTTTGTTCTCCAACCACGTTTGCCTTGAATTCAGCTCATCCCACTATAAATTTCTAAAGCAGTTTGAGTCTGACACCTGACCCAAATGTTTTTCAGGATATTAAAGACAAATATTGTTTTAAAAATTCTGTCTTTCAACAATTTTATTGAAAACCACAATTATTTGTGAATTTCCTGCACTTGATGCACAGTTTGGATGATTGATTATGCTTTTTTTATAGTAGGAAAGAAATTGAAAAATTCTCTATATGTATAATGTATGTGAGATGTAATAATCATTTAAGATAAATACAATATACAAGGTTAAAATAAGTATAGTTTTGATATTTTTAAAATATATATAACATGCGTTTACTCGTGATGCTAAAATGCCATCTTTGGAATTTTCCCCAAAGCATGAATTATTTTACAGGAGTACCCATGCTGGCTTTTATTATTTAATTTAAAGCAAGCAGCAGGAGTGACACTAGGTTAGGTGATATGAAAGTATATTGTACTTCTAAAACTAAAGTCAATTCAGAAAAACAAATATAAACCTTGAATTAACTTTCAGCTCTTCATTCTGGGCCCCGATCCAGCACGGCACTTAAGCACATGCCTAAGTGTTTGGCTGAATCACAGCCTCTCTTAGAAGTGCACAGGACTTTTCAATTGACCTTTAAATGTGTAGATGAATAAAATCCATCCATAATCATTGTCTTGAAAACGCACCATTAAAAATGATTTAGGAACTGTGGGAAAAAATGAATTCAAGCCTGCACCCATATATCATTTTATTTGTGTCAAGCTGGGCTTGACTATAAGGAGACTAGTTGGTAGAAAGGACTTTGTACAAGTTTGGGCTCACATTCTACTGGGTGAGAGTCTGTGGTCTGTGTTATGCAGGAAGTCCAGACGAGCCTTAAAATCTATTAATTGTTCCTTTTGTGGTGAGAGATCCATGAGAGGAGGGAAATGGGCAGAAAATCCCAGTGAAGCTGTCCTAATTTGCACCAGGGTTCAAATCAGCCCCGGGCAGGCCTACGGATTGGGTCAGTGTGTAAAAGTGGTTTATGATCCAAATATGAATTTAGAATCCTGACTTAAACATCCATTTTTTAAGATCTTGGCCTTAGTGTCGGGGTGCCCCCTCCCTGAAATTATTCCTATGGTATGTGCTGTCAGTCCCTGTGGAGTCATCCTCACTGCAGCCACAGGCCCTGGCACCTCTCCTACCTAGTCTGTACCCCATGCTCAGTCCCTGCCTTCCAGACCAGCCTGCCCAGGTGCAGTGTCACTCCCCATCCCTGAAAGGGAACATGGGCTGCTGGAAGCAGGGCAAGGCCAGGTGGGTTCCCAGGGGAGAACGCTGGTGCAGAAGTTGGCCTCCCAGCAACAGAGATGGAGGAGGAACAGCCCTGACTGTCCCCCTGCCCACTCTGTTTGGCCTGCCAGCCCTCTGTCAGAATGGGAGTTGGCCGGGCCAAAATTCAGTGAGTAGCGTTGTGGCCCAGTGCGCGGGGGTGGTCTAATTCCTTTCTCAGTAACATCCCTGTGCACCACACTAAATAATGTCCACACCCAAATATTTGAAGATTGTTGTGTCCTACCTACCCTTAGTTGTTGCATAGCCAAGAGAAACACATTTAGCTCTTATTGTTTTAACTTGCAAGTCAATCATTTTTATTGCTTTTCTTTCAAGTCCTTCCAATTTGTAATGTGGTGTCTGGAATTATCCTCAATATTCCAGAAGATGTCATTTCAGCAGAACTGTACAGAGAAAGCCTGTTTCCTCCTTGCTCCATGACATGATGCCTTTTACAGACTCTTCCCAAAGTTGGATTTTTTTTTTTAATCTATAAACAGTAATACGGTACGTTGCAAGCTCATGTCTCCTTTGTGGCCATTATTACTGCTAGATCTTTTCCTGCATTGTCGCTTACCTGATTTCTTCCTTCCAGTGAATCTACGTGTTTCAATTTATTTTCCCCAGATTTATAATGTTGCAGTTTTCCAGAGTGAATCTTGTTCTTTTCCTTTTCATATTTTCTCCTTCTGAGGGCCCTTTCACCAATTTTTCTGTTCTGACTGGTATTCACAACTACTTCCAGTTCTATAATGTCTAGGAAATTCATCCGGGTTCATGAAATAAAGCCCTATAGCAATGTCACTAGATACCTCTCCCAACATGGTACCTTCTCTTTATTATTATCCTTTGTTTGGTCTTCTAAATCTGCAGTTATATCTGTAATTATCCAAGCTAATTTAAATTAATATTTCAAGTAAAATTTTGGGAAATACAGTATCAAATGCTTTATTAAAATGTGATTATACCACGTACTGCAATCATTTCATTCACTGATCTAGAAATGCTATCTAAAAAGCAGTCAAATTTATTCAACAAGATACATTCTTTCATAACCCCAGCTATTTATTGCTCATTTTCTCACTATCTCCTAAACTAATACTTTTATTTCTCTTAATATTTGCCACATTATTTACTAGGTATAAAGTGAGATTTATGGGATGGTGATGGCCAGGTTCCCATATTCTTTCCTTTGAAAATCAGTACAATATTTGCTTTTTCCTAGTTTTTTGGTACCGTCCCCATTTTCAATATCACTTAAAAATAATTGCTCATAAGTCTGTTACCTACTTCTCTGTCTCTGTAAAATCCCAGAAAGTAAAACAGCCCAAAGTCCATAGTATAAAACAATATAATAACTATCAATAGACTTATTTAACTGTGTTATGGAAAGGGGATGTATTGGATGGAGTTGGGGGAAAGAGTAAAATTAAGTGTAAGTTCAGTTTCTTTTTCCTAAAGGCTTCAGCTGGTTCTAAAGGGATAGAATTAGAGCTAGGTGATTTTTTGTGTGTGTGTGAATAGTTTATTTGCCAAAGAGTGCATTTTTCAGTTGAAAGAAACAATTTGTGAATTCGGGTTGAACTCGTTGAATAACTTTAGCCAAATAAAAATGGAGAAAAACAAATTCTGAAAAAACTGGAATGTTTTATTTTGACATTTTTGGAACAAAGGACTTTTCACTTAGACATGATGTTGCATTTCGAAATATAGCTAAATTTAACAACAACAAAAAAGATGGGGCAAAAAAACAAAAAAAACAACCCCCCCCCCAAAACCCCTCCCACAACCCAAAATGAAACAAAACATTTCATTTCAGCTTTAACAAAACATGTTTAGTTTTTTTCATTTTGCCAAGAAAAACTGAATAGCTGTTGGTTTGGTTTGACCTCAAACAATTTTTTTTTTAGTTTGGCCACCAAACTGAAAAGTCAATTGTAAACCCAGCTCTTGATAGAATAACCTCAAAATGAGGAAGGCGAGAAAATGAAAAACCAGAAAAACTAACTTTGAAAGACAATTGAGTTTGGCAGCAGTTATTGTTGAGGTATGTTATTTTTTGCCACACCTGAATTAAATATTGCTCCTTCTCTATTGTATTCCTACCTGACACACATTGACAATGGTAGAAATGCACATCAGTGATATTGCAACAATGTGCAGAAGGCAAATATTTAAAAAATGTTCAGATACCATTTAAATCTGTTCTGATTCCACAAGGCCAGAAAAACTTCTAGACCAGAAAAAGAACTGAAGTATAAAGATTTCATAGTATCTCTTTGCAGATTGCTATAGAGAGGCACTTGCTCCTCACTTACATTTGAAGGCTTTTGTAAGCTGTTGGGATCACATATCTCTTCACTATCTCCACTCACTAAAGTTCTTAGGGGCCAACACAACCACTGTGATATAAAAAGGGATTCCAGTGAAATGGGAATGGAAAAAATCTGAAAAAGAAGTGTTTTAATAAGATATTTTCCTAAATGAGAGAGCTCCCCAGGGAAGTGCATTACTTATCCTAGGAGCTGACATAGCAGGAGCTTTATCATCTGCAGACTTTAGGTGTGATGATGGAACCCTCATAAGGCAAGTGATGTCAAGAGAGCTAGATAAAATCAGCTCACTATCTCAAATGAAGCCAGTGTAAAGAACATGGAATGTGAAAAGAATTCTAGCCAGAAAGAATAACGGTTATCTGTCATATTTCTTGGCTTTTCCTTTTGCCATTACCAAGGACACCTGTGGCCTTTAAAGAGACCTTAGGTAGCTAGGTGGCCATATGCTATTGAATTTCAATGTGAATTGGTCATCTGACTCCCTTAGCAAAAAGAACGAGGAGTACTTGTGGCACCTTAGAGACTAACAAATTTATTTGGACATAAGCTTTCGTGGGCTAAAACCCACTTCATCAGAAGCTTATGCCCAAATAAATTTGTTAGTCTCTAAGGTGCCACAAGTACTCCTCGTTCTTTTTGCTGATACAGACTAATACGGCTACCACTCTGAAACCTGACTCCCTTAGGTTCTTTTGAAAATTCCAGACTTTGCTCCTTGCAGGCTGAATTTTCAAAGGCCCTCATCCCAGCCTCTAATTGTGTGTACGCCATCATTTGCCTATGCAATTATTTTGTGCATATCAAATGTGCTCTAACAATAGAATTAACACACTCAAAATCCAGTTGGTACCATTTGCACACATGAAAGATTCAAGTGATAATGCTTGATTATGCAGGCAAAGCTGTGTGTTCATATGAGCAGGGACTTGTTTTGAAATTTTGGCCCCAAAAGGTCAGCTACTCCTGCTGAGATTATAAATCTCGATTCCATAAACATCATAGTTATTTCCACAGCAATGAATTACATCCATAATGCTGCAAAGGAAGATTGTCTTTATGGGGGACACAAAGACTAGGGGAAACTGAACTATTTAAAACAAAGACTCTATTTGTATTGCAAAACTTTCTCATACCAGAAAACGAGGGAAGTGGAATATAAAAAATAACCACATGGGGCTAACATACCCCAGGGTGAGCATCTGCTTATGCTGCTTGGCAGAAAGACTATAAAGGAGGAGTTTGTGGGGACAGAACCGAAGAACATTAGAGTTGCTGTACTGGGTCAGACCATGGTCCATCTTGTCCGGTATCCTGTCTCCACAACAGCGGCCCATACCAGAGCTTCAGGGGAAATGTACAGATCTGAGCAATTATGGAGGAATCCACCCGTGTCTTCCATTCCCATCTTCTGGTAATTGAAGGTTTAGGGTCACCCCAAGCACAGGGGTGGGTCACTGACCATCTTGGCTAATAGCCATTGAGAGACCTATTCTCCATGAACTTATCCAGTTCTTTTTTGAGCCCAGTTATACTTTTGGCCATCACATCCCATGGCAATGAATTCCAAAGATTAGTTGTGCATTGTGTGAAAAAGTATTTCCTCTTGTTTGTATTAAACCTGCTGCCTATTAATTTTATCAAGTGATCCCCGGGTTTTGTATTGTGTGAAAGGGTAAATAAGATTTCTCTATTCACTTTTTCCACACCGTTCATCATTTAATAAGTCTCTATCAAATTCCCCTTAGTTGTCTCTTTTCTAAGCTGAACAGCCCCAATTCTTTTTGTGTCTCCTCGTATGGAAGCTATTCCATACCCTTGATCATCTTTGTTGCCGTCTGAATCTTGTCCAGTTCCATTACATCCTTTTTGAGATGGGGTGACCAGAACTGGACACAGTATTTAAGGTGTGGGCATACTGTGGATTCATAGAGTGGCATTATGATACTTTCTGTTTTATTTTCTATCCCTTTCCTAAGAGCTCCTAACACACTGTTAGCTTTTTTGACCATTGCTTCACATTAGGCAGAAGTTTTCAGAGACTCCAAGAACTCTTTCTTGGGTGATAATAGCTAATTTAGAACTCATCATTGCATATGTATAGTTGGGATTATTTTTTCCAATGTGCATTACTTTGCATTATCAACATTGAATTTCATCTGCCATTTTGTTACCAAATCACCCAGTTTGTAAGATCCTCCTGTAACTCCTTCCAAACTGCTTTGGACTTAACTTTCTTGAATAATTTTGTATCATCTGCAAACTTCACTGTTCACCCCTTTTTCAAGATCATTAATGAATATGTTGAGCACCACAGATCCAGTACAGATCCTTGGAGGGACTCCCGCAGTTCTCGCTATTGTGAAAACTGATAATTTATTTCTACCCTTTCTTTCCCTTCTTTTAACCAGTTAGTGATCCATAAGAGGACCTTCTCTCTTATCTACTTGGTTTCCTTAAGAGCCTTTGGTGAGGGATTTTGTCCAACTACACTATATCAACTGACTCACTGCTGTTGACTCACTCAAAGAATTCTAATAGATTGGTGAAGCATGACTTCCCTTTAGAAAAGCCATGTTGACTCTTCCACAACAAATCATGTTGATCTATGTTTCTGATAATTCTGTTCTTTACTATAGTTTCTACAAGTTAGCCCAGTACTAAAGTTAGGCTCACAGATCTATAATTTCCAGAATCTCCTCTTTTCAAAAATCAGCGTTATGTTTGCTACCTTCCAGTACCAGAGGCTAATTTCAGTGATAGGTTACATACTACACTTAGTAGTTCTGCAATTTCATATTTGAGTTCCTCCTGGTCATGGTAACTTATTACTGTTTAGTTTATCAGTTTGTTCTAAAATCTGTTCTTTTGACACATCAGCATGGGATAGTATTTTAGATTTATTACCCAAAAGGAATAGCTCTGATGTGGCTCTGTCCCCACATCCTCTCCAGTGCAGACAGATGCAAAGAATTCATTTAATTTCTCAGCAATGGCCTTGTCTTCCTTGAGTGCTCTTTTAACACCTTTGTTGTCTAGTGGCCCCACTGCCTGTTTGGTAGGCTTTCTATTTCTGATGTACTTGCAAAAACTAACAGTAATTTTTCTTTAACTTTAGCAAGTTGCTTCTCAAATTCTTTCTTGGCCTCCCTTATTATACTTCTACATTTTACTTGCCAGAATTTCTGCTCCTTCCTATTTTCCTCATTAGGATTTCACTTCCAAATGTTAAAGGATGCCTTTTTGCCTCTAACAGCCACCATTATTCTTCTGTTTAGTCTTGTGGCAGTCCTTTGGTTCTCCTACTGTCTTTTTCAATTGGGGCTATACATTTAGTGTATGTCTCTATTATGGTGTTTTTAAGTAGTCTCCATGCTGCTTGCAGGCATTTCACCCTTGTGACTGCTCTTTTAAAATTCCCTCTAACTCACGTCCTCATTCTTGTGTAGTTCCCCTTTTTAAAGTTAAGTGTTGCTGTGGTGGGTTTCTTTGGCATCCCCCCTGCCAAGGATGCTAAATTTAATTACATTATAGTCACTATTACCAAACAGTTCAGCTATAGTTACCTCTTGGACCAGATCCTGTGTTCCACTTAGCACTAAATCAAGAATTGCCTCCCCCCTTGTGGGTTCCAGGACTAACTACTCCAATAAACAGTCATTTATGGTGTCTAGAAATTTTTGTCTCTGCATCCCATCCTGAGGTGCCATGTATCCAGTCAATATGAGGATAGATTAAATCACCCACTATTATTGTGTTTTCTGTTTTTATAGCCTTTCTAATCTCCCTGAGCAATTCACAGTTCTTATCTCCATCCTAGTCAGGTGGTTGGTAGTGTATTCCTGTTGCTATACTCTTATTATTCAAGTGTGGAATTTCTATCCATAGAGATTCTATGGTACAGTTTGATTCATTTAAGATTTTTACTTTATTTGACTATGCTTTTTTTTAAACACATAGTGCCACTCCCCCACCAGCATGGCCTACTCTGTCAGAAAGGTCACTTCTCTTGTGGACAAATGGGAATAGAAGGCCATACAACCTCCACCCCCAAATGGGGGCCTGGTATGGATACAGAGGCCAGAGGCAAACTGCAATCAATTATCTGCACCCCTTCAGCAGCCTCCTCCAGCAGGGTTCCTCTGGAGCCTCTGGTGGGAATTAGAGCTGCACTTCTTATCAGAAAACCTAAGGGAGGGAGAGAAAAGTACAAGTGCCTGGATTCCTTGAGAGGCGTCTCCCCCACCATAACTTTGATGGCACAGCAGTTATAATTTACTGAATTTGGTCCATGGTGCCCTGTAAACAGAAGTGGGACACATGCAGGGAAAAATACTTTCCAAAATGAAAATTTTAGAATGTGTAAAAAGAAAGTGAGTGTTACGGTCAAGAGAAGGGAAAGAACAAAATATGAAAAACTATTGAAATATTTAGACCAGCCCCATTAATGAGGGGCACCTGAATGTGTTACCACCTCACAGATACAATTGAGGACAGAGGCTGCCTCTTCTGCTCCAGGTTAGCAGGGACTGGATTCATTTCTTATCCCTCGCTACCAAACCTGTCTGGCCAACAGAGGAGTGATATTAATTGGTACAAGAGAGAGCTGTGTTCAGCTCTTCCCCATTGGAGAGAGGTTTGCTTTGACATGTAGATTTTACAGCAAAAATTTAAAAAGGGGGCCAGGGGGAAGAGGCATAGGGCATCAAAGGATTCCAGAAGGCTCCCATAAAAGTGCTTGTCACAGCCTCTGTTGTATTTGTGTAAGATTATGAATCCACATGGTGTGACATGACCTAATCCTGTGATAACACCTATGCCTGTGAAAACACCCTTAGCATTGCTATGTATGATGTACTGTTTAAGTGTCATGTGACTGTTGAGTTCATAGCTTTGCATAAAAACAACTTATAAAAAACTACTGAGAAATGTTAAGGGAACCACTTATATGTGGGGTTGTGACCAGGGATCTTTTGAAGTCCTGTAGTGGGAGTTATTTTTCAGAGAGGAGTCACTGAATTGTCTGTCTCTATGGAGTTGCAAAAAAAAAAAAAAAATCCAACCTCAACCTTTTATTTTATTCATATTAGTGTTAATAGCAGAGTTGTCAAAGTTAAGTTTAAGTTTTTGTTTCCTTTATAAAACTGATTTTTGGGGGTTTGCCATCTGGGATATTTCAAATTACATCAAATCAAAGAAATCTTGTATCTAGGTTGTCAGCACAAGTGTGATTTAAAAAAAAACACCTAAAAGTGCTTAAATCCATTAAAATATTTAAGCTATAGAGTGGGAAAATATAGGGCCTACTCCCCTGAGGTCTATGGGAGTTTTCCCATTGACTTCAATAGAAACAGGATGCTGGCCATAACTTGTAATCAGTTTCAGAAGTCCTCAGTCCCATCCCACACTCCAACCTATTTGGCTAATGTTTAAAAGCTAATACTGGGATGTGTATGTCCATGTGTGTGCCCTCTCTCGCTCACCTTTTCAATGGGATTTTTGTGGTATTTTGACCCTAGCTCATCTCTAGTTACAATGTCAGTATACATCTATTGAAATAACATTGTGGTGTCAGAACAATGGTAAACAATTCCAGCGCACGTCTCCAGTGACCTAGATGTGAGAGATTGGTATCCCATTTCCAATCCCCTGAAGCATCCAGTCATAGACTTATCGTAATTAGAGATGGAAAGGCCTAGTATTAGGTCACATGGGCCTTTCCCCTGCCAGTCTAGGATTGTTCCCTGCAGTATGTAGTCTAGTTTCAAATAACTTGAGTATTAGGGAGCTTCCCCTCGTTTACTCAGGAGTATATAACACAGTTTAATAGACCTTGCTGTTAGGAAAAGCATCAAGATAGCCATCCAAATATCCCCTGCCCTCAGTTGTCTCCTAACTTCTTTGACCACCATAAACAATCACTCTCCCTCTTTGACTCTTAGGTTATGTCTACACTACAACTTATATCAGAATAATTTCTCTTGCTCAGGAGTGTGAATAGATCAACCCCCTGAGCAACATAAGTTACACTAGCAGGCACCGGTGTGGACAGTGCTATGTTGGTGGGAGAGCTTCTCTCGCTGACATTGCTTCTGCCGCTCGCAAGCGCTGGAGTAGTTGAGCCAATGGAAGAGCTCTCTCCGGTTGGTTTGGGGCGGCTACATTAGAGAGCTTACAGCCCCGTAGATGCATCAGTGCAGCTGCACCACTGTAAACTCTCGAGTGTAGCTGTGTCCTTACACCCTTCCAGTTTTTGTAGTAGGGGATCATTGTAGCTCTTACCTCCCTCTACCATTGCTTAACCAAGCTCTACGTAGTGCAAGTCTTTTCGTCTTTCCTTAGCTGGTTGGTTATATTTTAGCTTGGGGATGAGAAGCTTTTCTTTTGATTTGTTTGTAATTTTTTTTTTTGGCAACTGCACGTAGAATAGGCACTTTTAAAATATATTTTTATTATAATTAAAAATTCAATAGAAATATGCCCAGCCACCCATGGTTAATTTGTTGAAATGCAGGATTTTTGCATAGCATTGTATCATTGTGTTCCCAGCTTTTATCTGCATAAAAACAGAATGTGAAATTTACTACCCAAAAACATGCTTGGCAGCTGAAATAACATGCAGCTTTTTCCTATATTCAGACATAATGCTTTATGTCATGTAGTATCTTATGTGATTTACTTGAAATAATGGAGCACAAAGAGGTCATCAGAAATTTGAGTTGCCTCTTATCTTCGGCGTTAGATACCTGAACTAATTAGAGGATAACATGGCTTACAAGAAGCATGTGTTTTTGGGTGAGTGTTGCTCAGAAAAGCTGTGCTGTCGTTGTTGTAATAATAAATCTTGTCACCACGGTGCATCCTTTAATTCCTCTGTTTCCAGCCGTGGGGTCATTTGGTGGAAACTCTGTTGCTTGGGACATTTTAAACAAGTTTGGACAAAGCACTTTAGCATACTGTAGTGAACAATCCCACAGTGACAGAAATATGGGCTGGGTATCACTGGCAATTTTTAAATCAAGACTGGATGTTTTTCTATAAAAGATCTCCTCTAAGAATTGCTCGGGAAAGATCTGTGGCCTCTGTTAGACAGGAGCTCAGACTAGATGATCACAATATATCCTTCTGGCCTTGGAATCTATGCATCCATGATTTCTTCAACATCAGAGAGGTGCTGGGCATCTGTCCTTCCATTGAAGTCAATGGGACTTGCTTAGGGGCTTAGCAACACTAAAGATATGGCTCAACAAGCCTCAAAATTTGGTCCCATAATGGTTCCTTCTGTAGCAACCCAACCCAGGACACCTCTGGATATAATGTCATTTCAGTCTGCAGGGTTTTATGTCCAAAGCTCACTAGCTATTGAAGGTACAAATATTGTCCCTTAAGGCCAAATCCAGGTTCCAACTGAAGGTTTGACCCTAACTTCAACGAGACCTGGATTTAACCAATAATGTATATGGTTTGACTTCTCAGTAGTAAGCATTGATGAGGTTATGGGGGGAAACTCACTGAAATCTGAAATTGTTGGTGAAATCCTGGCCCCACTGAGGTCAATAGGACTTCATTTGGTCCAGAATTTCACCCCTTGAATACAGAAAGTATTACTATTTCTGAGCCCCTGAGTGAGAGACTGAGGTACATCTATAGGGCCTAAACTTACTCCCATTATAGTCAATAGCAAAACCAACAGTGATTTCAGTGAAGCATAGTCAGGTCCTTAACATGCCATTTGCAGAGAAAATGTGGGCAATATATTTCTCTATGCAGTTTGCAGTGCTTCAGACCGTGCTCTGTGGGTCCCATTCCTATCAGAATGGCAGGTCAGAGAAGCGCCCTAGATCATTTAAAGAATATTCTTGTTTCAGAATCTTTCAGTCTAGTTTCATTTGTTCCCCCAGCCTTCAACGTTCCAGGCCTGTCACCAGTAAAGAGGTTAAACGAGTATAAAATTAAAAAGGGAGCTACATATTTATCAGTTTTGCCTCTCTCCTGAAGAGGTCTGAGCTGGCATCCTTTATATTATATTATTATTATTATTTATTATTATTATCCTTAACCTTGATATTTTATGCTATGGATACCAAAGGGGCTCGTATAACAAGCAGCCAAATTCTTAGTCTTTCAGTTTCTTTAAACAATTTTAACATGGCTGTCACCCACTGCATGCTGTATGTCAGTTAGCACTTGTGGGGTAAAATTGACAAAGAGCTCTTTGTGTACCTTCACAACAAGTATATCTTCACCAACACTTTGGAGCTATTTTAAGTTTGTAAGCTGTAAGTATCTCCCTCTTTCTAGAATTGATAACAGTAGAACCAAGACTGCAGATGAGTAGCACCTGGCTAATTAAGCATTCGGTTAGTCTGTGGTCTTTAATACAGATGGTACTTACAGTTTAAAATGTTCTAAGCCCAGGAGTCACTCCTCCAGATGCTGTCAAATATTCCCATAATAATCTACGGCAGGGCTATTCCACCCCCCCCATCCCCACCCCCATGTTACTATATAATGGTCTCTTGATGTTTATGAAAATCACGGAAGATGAACCTCAAGATGAAACACTTAAAACGAACACAATTCTCTCTGTATTCAGTTTGCCAGAAAAGGAATGCATTTTACCTTCCAGGCGCATGACAGTATTTTGCTCTCAGTATGTTCCAATTGCTCCTTTTCATATCCCTTTACTCTCATCCAGGCCCGGATTCAGGAAAGCATCCTCACTGAAGAAAACACACCAGCCTGTGCTTAAGTCCCAGAGACTTTGATGTGTGGCTAGATTCTGTCTGTACTATGTGGCCCTGGTAACTGTCCCTATTGCAGTTGTTTGAGAAAGTGAAGCTGTATCTCTGCCCTGGTTGCTGCCCAGAGCAGCAACATTTAAGAGTTCTCTAGATTTTCCTCCTGTATTTCCTCTTTCAGTAGCTGCCCTCACTCCACTGTCCATCATAGTGCTCCTATTATTTCCTTTATAAATTATCCCTGAATGTAAGTGTTCCCAGATAGGCACCTTCCCTTCTGGATCATAGATGTGAAAATATCAGACTCTGTGCACATCATTACTGGATAGAGAGACTATCATTGTTTTCTAATAAGGCAGAGTTTTGAGTGGCTTTTAGATTTAAATGTAGAGGTAAATACACACCTACCCTTCACATTAAACAATAACCTTGGCCATTTTTAGTCCATTGATAAAACATATAGCAGCACCAGAGAACATGCTATTATCATTATTTAATATTTGCATTATTATGATGCCTTGGCCCTAATCAAGGATTTATCTGTGTAAATATGTCCTGCTCTCAGCCCTTGTGCTAGGATTGTATAGACACATTTAAAAATATTTTCTACCCAAGCGATGAGAATTATGATGGGATGCAACAGGTGGAAGAAATAGACAAATGAGTACTGGGTCTGGAAAGAAGTGAGAAGAAAAGCTAACAGTACAATGAGCATGGTTTGCAAGTAAGCAGTAATCTAAGCTGGTCACATGCCTAATGATTGTCAGATGGCCTTGTTATGAATTCAGCAGAGTAGAAGTTATGTTCCTAGCTTTATTCATTTTCATAACGAAACAGACAATGCAATCTTTTGTGGATACTGAGGCTTAGTTCCTCCCATCATCTTTTAAAAATAGAATAATTGCAGTTCCTGTAATCCACTGTCCGTTTGACCCATGGCATGAGTTAAAGCAGCCCCAAAAGCAACACTAAATTACAAAAGCACCACATCACTGCATTGGGCTGCTCCACAGCCCCAAAATAGCTGGCATGCAGGGTGCTCCAACCATGCCCCTCCCAGCTCCATTTCCTCTCAGCAGGCTCCTATGCCAGAGTGGAGGGCTGACTATGTTGACCCTTTGCTAGGATAATTCCCCCAGAAAGCTGTTCCGTCCCTTTTACACTGCTGGAACAGTGTTAAGGGCCACAGCAAGGGACAGAATCTATCCCTATATCAGAAAGATAAAGGCCATGCTTATGTGCCTAAAACCTCATATCTAACGCATCCCCTGCAAGAATGGATCTGCCCAGAACGAATGAATTGATGTGAAATACATATGTAAAAAGCAATTAAAATATAAGTGGAATCTATGACTAATCTGAACTAACCTATGATTTTATCTGTGTAAATATGTCCTGCTCTCAGCACTTACGTTTGTAACTGTCATCACTGGCTTTTCACATCTTAAGCTTTTCATCACTGTAAGCTTTTTGGGGCGGGGCCAGGCATCTTCCATTATTTCTTAGGGCATGTCTACACTTAAAATGCTACAGCTGCAGCACAGCAGAATAGACAACCTTTGTGGGCCACATATGCAGCTCTCTATGTGTTATGTGGACCGCATCAGCACAATATATATATATATATACGCTACCTGTATGGCCATGAGGATGTCACATGGGCAGCATCTGTGTGCTGATTGGGCTGCAAGCAGCCCGCAGGTTGAGAACTACTGGTGTAGACACTACCTATGCTAACTGGAGGGGTTGGTAGTCGGCATAGGAAATCCACCTCCTCTTGGGGCAGAAGCTGGTTGACAGAAGAATTCTTCTGTCACATTAGAGCTGTTTACTTGGGGACGTAGGTCAATTTAACAATGCCACTCAGAGGTGTGAATTTTTCACAGCCCTCAACTTAATTTTCTAGTGTAGACCAGGCCTTCGGCACCTAGCCCATCAATGGGTGTGGTATAAATATTTAATTATAATGGGGCCATTTAGATTACCTTCCATAACCAGAGAAAGAAGGAGAGAAACTCACTATTTGCACACTTCATCAGGTGTTGCGGAGCTGTATTCTAGAAACCAACAGCATGCTGAAATATGCTCTCAATGAGAATGATACCATAATCAATCTACTGGCTGAATGAAAACAGTTACTGCCTGTATTAGAAGAATTCAGCAAGCAGAGTTTTCTAAAATCAGAAAGAAATCTGGTCAAAAATCATTGTTTGGGGAGATAGAGAAGAAGGAGAGGACAGCAAGAATTCCAGGAAAGGTTTACATTATCAACATGGTCTTTCTTAATTTACCCTGTAGAAAAACAATATATTCTGTTATATTCAGATTCTTAGATTGCACCCAACACCATGGTATGATGGCCTGTGATATTATATTATAGACTTTGTTTACAGTGTTTTGTCTCTCAATAAAATATGTGAAAAAAACTAAAATCTATTACACTTATGATCAGAGTAGTATTTTAGTCTTGTTTTCTCTAACCAGAATTTCGTTTGCTGTTTATTAGTTGTCTACTTGGCTGCTGTCCTACACCATGGACATGGTGGCATTTTGGTAGTAAAATGATTATTCCGTAAACGACCACTAAAAAGTCAGCATTTGTCCATAGCTACTACACAGAGACAACTGAGATGCCACAGTATCTGCTATTCTAAATATGGGGAAATACAACAGGTAGCACAGTGTGGTAACTGATGGTACATGCTGGCTTTGTTGTGGTACCCACTATATACAGATGTAAGATTTTATCTCATTGCACTGTTCTCTTTAGGTAGAATAAGAATATTCATCCTCAGAATAGCTGAGGTACCTTTCCTGAAACCATGGTCCCATCAGAATCATTTTTGGGTAAGCTACTCATGGGAATAGCTTGCAAACCCTTGCAATGCCAATCAGTTCTTAGAAGGGAGCACAGGAAAATGTCCATCTCTTAATCTGCAAACAACCCTGCATTCAAAGAGTTTTGGTTTTACCAAAAGGATTTTGCTCTATTTGAGAGAGGTAGCTTCATTAGAAATCTGATAGGCCACAATGTCATTTTAGCCAAAAGACATTCTGAAAGCTCTGGATTGCATTTAAGAGGATCGCTTCTTTTATTGCTTACTCTGCAAAGGATTTAATTAAACAGAAGTTAATGAACTTCATTAATAAAGATGCTCTGATGTTTATAAAGGTCCATTCTCATAAAGTCCCTCCAGAGTACTATTTTACTTTTGTTGCAGAGGTAACTTAACCTTCAGTTGCTGCTTCTTCACTCTATTTGCGTAAGGCATACCAAACTGTTGGTATCATTTTAAATACCATTGTCCAAACAGAAAACTCAAAGAGATCAAGGCTTATGCCTCTCCTCCATTCTGCATGCCTTTTCCCTCTCTAAATCAAAGTCGCTGCAGAAACTTAATTGCACGTAGCCGAAATGCTTGCACATTATCCGTTGACAAAACAATAACCCACCCTTATCTGATTATTGTTTTGTTAGGTTTCTAGGTTCTTTGTGTTCTTTTTCCACCTTTCTGTAAACCAATAATTTTGTTAATCTGAATCTATTCAGAGAACATTCACTGTGGTCTCCAATTCTGTGGAAAACTCTTTTAATGCATTATGAATAACTGATTTAGTAATAAGCAACAGAGAGTCCTGTGGCACCTTTAAGACTAACAGATGTATTGGAGCATAAGCTTTCGTGGGTGAATGCCCACTTCGTCGGATGCAGCAATGAATTTAGTAATGAATCAACACCCAACATGTTGCTAAGGGGCATGTTGCTGAAGACACTGGGCCAGATTCTGGATGAGAACAGACTTGGGGAAGGAGGCACAAAGGTATCCTTTGTAACCCTCTGAGCCTGCACCCTCTCTGCACGAGGTCTGAGGGGTGCTGCTCTAGCTGGCACCACTTGCCTACAGCCCTGCAGGGGGATGGGACACTTTGCCAGTGGGTTTCAGAGATGTTTGCTAATAATGGAGAAATGATCAGACTCAGGGGTCTTGGGTTCCATTCCAGGCTCTGAAGGGGAATGTGCTGTTGTGAGCACTGTCTCTTCTGACCATTGCCCCCCAAATGTGACACCATTGGCCCCATCCCCTCCAAGCTGTCTCTGTTCCATTCCTGTATCTTCTTCACACCTGACTCCTTGTCCTAGTTCCATTTTCTTCAGATAGCCAGCTGCAGTTTCTACTCAGGCTTCTCATCCCAGTCCCAATCTCCTGGCTCAGCCAGCTCAGTTCCCCCCATTCCTCCCAATTTTGTGTGCCGCACACCCACGCTCTCTGTTCCCACTGGCTTACAGTTCCAGTCTCTTTGCACAACCAGTTCTAGTCCTCCACTTCATTCTAGTTCCTCAATTGTCTCCTCTCCCCACACATTCTTTTCCCTGTCCCGTTCTTTCCCAGTCTCCTGCCCAACCAATCCCAGTCTCTCCCACGACTCCTCATCCAATCTCAATCTCCCCCTTGCCCACTGGCTACCAGTCTCCTCCCCTGTTTTCCCCCATCTCCCACTTCTAGTTTTCTTGCCAGCCAATCCCAGTCTCTCCCCTTACAGCTTCCAGTCCTGTTCTCCATGCCCAGCCACTCCAAGTCTCCACCCAACTCCCAGTCTTAGTTTCCCTCTCTACCCCCCACCAGCCTCCAGTCCCAGTCTCTCCAATTCCACCCAAATCCTTGTCCCAGTCTTCTCTCCCGCCACCCCTGAGATCCCCAGCTCCAGCTCTTGTCCCCTCTGCAGTTAGTCAGGTAGCTTCCTTCTTCATGCTGCCTGGATGACATCCGGGGATTGAGAGCACAAGCATAGGTGCCATCTTTATGAGTTGCCCGGGGGGTGCTTGACCCCTGCTCCACCCCAGGCCCTTCCTCCACTCCACCCCTTCCTGAAGCCCTCACCCTGCCCTGCCTCTTCCCACCTCTGCTCCGCCCCTGCCCCCTCCCCTGAGCATTCCCTGCCCTCGCTCCTCCCCCTCTACCCCAGCGCCTCCTGCATGCCTCAGAACAGCTGATCCTTGGTGGGCAGGAGATGCTCGGAGGTAGGGGGAGGAGCTGATCGGGGGGCCTGATGGTGGATGCTGAGCACCCACTATTTTTTTTCCAAGGTGCAAACTTTCATCTGACCTTTTTTTTAAACAATGCTCTGACATTATAGGAAAGTTTGGCTTTTCCTGTGTAGCCCTGAGCTTGAGCAAGCATGGTCAGTTGTTCTGTGGGGATGGCATATGCGCAATCTGGTCACACGTAGAAGGTGTGAGGGGAGGAAGCATGCTCGGTCACTCTGAGGATGGCACACGTGCAGTCTGGTTAGCACTAGGAGCTGACATCTTACTAATTATAGATTTGAAATAGGTTTGGGGGACATTTTAAAGTTTTGGGTGTAATGAATATTACACAACACAAGTATACTATTCACTTGCAACTACTTAAGTAATTAATAATTTTAACGATTATTGATGGCTGGTGCATTGCAAGACTTTAACACTAACCTCTCTCACTCTAACAAGCAGAGATAATTAAAAATATGTTATATATCCAGCCTTGACATTTCTCCCTGGTTTCCTTCTAGGGAAGAAAGAAAGCTTTACTAGAGCAATAGATAAACAGCACTGCTTCTTTATAGGGACTTCGAATGAAAGGAAAGATCCCTGTAAATAAATTAGCCAGATAATCTTTTAGAGCTTGATGGGAATATGGAAGCAGCTATTATTCTTACAAGCACAGTAATACAAAACATATGGCTCCCCTAATTAAAAACATGGGGCAATAGAGCTACAGCTATAAAAATACTAAATAGCTAAGTCCATAGCAGGTTTTGCAGGACTGTACACAAATACCACTATGGAAACTGAAATAACCATTCATATGGTGTTTTATAACTCATATTGCAATAATTTTATTGTAAATAAATGCTGTCCTGGTGTAATGTCAAAAAGGTGCAAACTTTCATCTGACCTTTTTTTAAACAATGCTCTGGATATTCCGTGTGCTTTAATGTGTGTTAACTTTTTATCCAAGCCTGTTTTCCTTATTTTTTTAATGTTGTGCTATCTCTTGGGCTTGGAAGAGTTAAGTGTGCTATTCTACCATCACTGGTGGTCCTTCAGACTGTTGAGAGTCTTTTTCTTTCGAGAAAACTTATTAGCTGCTGGAATTGAAATTTAAAGTTTTCTGGTTTTAAGACCTATTGAAACTACACTATGTACACACTTTTAAAATTTATTTAGGGCTGTTAAGAATAATATTCCAGATAACCCCTTCTCCTTTTTTTAATTCCTCCATCTTGTATACATGCTCTGTTACCATTGTGAAAAATGGGTTTAAAAAACATAGGTGGGCAGATATTTATATGCAATACTTTTTTTCAAACAGTGGAGTGTGAACTAGTCTTCATCCTCGGTTCAAATAGAAAGCACAATTTTATACACTTTGTGGAAATTCCACTAAATCTTGTAGTTTCTCATAAAAAAAATTTCAGGAGAAAAAACAGAAACTTTCCTATCTTGATTTATAACCAAATGTCAACACTTAATCATAATGACTTACACATTTAATGAACAGCGTGCTTTAGATTGGGTGGAAAATGACAGGGAAGATAAAGGTAGGACTGCTAATCCTATAAACCAAACAGGTAACTAGGGCAATGGCTTATATAAGAAACAAACTTCTAAAAACAAGGATTAGCCATGGTCCCAGAACAACTAAAAGCTACCACAAAACCCTCTTAATGGGAGTGCTGGTCAAGGGAAGGAAGCTGAATATGAGAGGTGAATAAGCCAAAGTAAATGCTGTTTGAAAATGGAATGGAGTTCAGTGTTGCTGATGGGGAGAAAATAGATCACCAGGTAGTCGTTTGCAGCATAGTATGTCTGTTTGATATCTTTCTATTGTATTGTTATGGGTTGGGTTAAACATCCTTGAGTATGGTGGACATAACAGCCACCTTTCATTCAGAATGAATGTAAAAAGGAATTGAGTTCCTTCATGGAACAGATAGCTGAAACAACAGGGCCCTCCATCCAAAACATACATCACATGCCACGCTGGAGTAGGAGTTAGTAGTATGGTCCAAGAGAGGTTCTACTGTGATCAGATGATAAACTCAGGAGCGTGTGATTGATTGACCTGGAGTGTGTGTGCGTGTGACAGAGAGAGAGACACCACACACAAATCCTAAGCCATGGAGACAGCAGAACAAGCACGGAACGTGAGAGCCAGATAAAATACCAAGACAGAGCTTTTTGGGCCAAATGTTGGCTGAAAGAGGCTTAGTTGGAACTGTGATCAAAGAAATATCTCCTATTTGATTCCTTCTGTGTTCAAGGAAACAAAACTTCATTCATCCCTTGTAAATAAGCAGGCTTGCATCAAAGAAATACCTGGCTCCATCATTAATTTCTCATCTTAATTGAAACTACCCTAAGGGCCCTTAATTTTGGCTAACCACTCAGGCCAAAAGGGGCACCCGCATTAGAACATTTGCAGAAGCATGTTCACTCAGAATCTGCCAAGTTCCTATCAACTAATACAAGATAAACCTGGTTTGCCCATAGCCCAGAGCAGTGTCATTCATAGACATATCAAATAAGGGTGTAGCTTGCTGTTAGAGCTTTGTACAAGGATGAGATGATTTGTAGTGCAGGTGAGGGCAATAGCATTTCCAAAATTTCTCAAGGAATGTGCCATTACCTCTCTCATCTGCTCACTGACCCTTACTGCTGTGCTCTTCTCTCTGGCCCCTTGCCTGTGATTTATATGAATTTAGATGCACTTAGATTCAGCTGGCCATATGTAGGGATGGTTTGTAAGACAGACAGTAAAATACAAGTTGCCAGGTGGGTATGAATCTAAGGGTACGTCTATACTTACCTCTGGGTCCGGCGGTAAGCAATCGATCTTCTGGGATCGATCCCGGAAGTGCTCGCCGTCGACGCCGGTACTCCTGCTCCGCCTGCCTGCCGCGTCTGGACCCGCGGTAAGTTTGAACTAAGATAGTTCGACTTCAGCTACGTGAATAACGTAGCTGAAGTTGCGTATCTTAGTTCGAAGTGGGGGGTTAGTGTGGACCAGGCCTAAGGCTATGTCTACACTATAAGCTAGGAGTGTGATTTCCAGCTCACGTACACATACATGGCTTAACCATGTTGAGTACAAACCTGCCTGAAACGGATGAGTACTGCCAGTGCCCGGGCTACTTTGGCTACACTATGATTTACACTTATGTTAAATTAAATAAATAAATTAATTAATGGAGATATCCTATCTCCTAGAACTGGAAGGGACCTTGAAAGGTCATTGAGTCTAGCCCCCTGCCTTCACTAGCAGGACCAAGTACTGATTTTGCCCTAGATCCCTAGGTGGTCCCCTCAAGGATTGAACTCACAACCCTGGGTTTAGCAAGCCAATGCTCAAATCACTGAGCTATCCCTCCCCCTGTTAGCTTGATAAGAGATAGCACAAATACATGTTTGTGAGCTGGGACTCACAACCCCAGCTTGTAGCTTAAATGTAGCAAGAGTACATTTACGCTTGATCTGGAGGTGTAATTTCCAGCCTGGATAGAGGTACACACCCTAGTTCTGATTGAAAATAGAAGTGTAGCTACAGCAGCATGAAAGAAGAGACGGGCTAGCTGCCCTGAGTATAATCCCAACCAGGACTCTAGGTGTTTACTCAGTAGACTAACCCATCCCACCACCTGCACCATTGTGGCTACATTTCTATTTTTAGTGCTCTAGCTCAATCAAAGCTAGTGTGGGTACATCTAACCAAGTTGGAAATTACACCTCCAGATCAAGTGTAGATGTACCCTAGGTAGGTAGAAGTATGTTTAGAATGTAAGTTAATGTGACAGATATATTGAAGGGGCCCAAAGAAAATGTAACTGAGACATCCTCTGGACACATGCAGATTCACCTCTGAATTTAACCCAATGAGGCCCAAAACTGACAGACAAAGATGGCTGACAATGCTATGCTGGGACTTTAAAAAAAAATGCCAGTAATGGCCAGTTATTTCAACTTGGTGGGACATTGATCTAAAAATGTTCCTTTTGATGCTGCCCAAATAATATCACTCTATAAAACTGGCTTCTGCAATCACAACATTACAAGCTACTGTGTGTGGACATGGCATTGTAGATTTTACTAGATATGGGTAGTCATGTTTGGCTCTAAATTAGCTGTAGAGTAGGATTCACAGTTTGGGTTCAAGGATGCATCCTACTCTCACTGAAGTCAATAGAAGTCCTGCTGTTAACTTCGATAGGAGCAGGCATGGGCACAGCAGAGATCATGAAGGTATCACTGGGTATAAAAACCTAATCCCTCAGTAGGAGAGTCCTAGAGTTAAACTTAGTGTCCAGAAAGTGAAACGGCTATTTCCCCCTATTTTTCCTTCTGTCAAAACTTTTTATGTAGGCAAAAGAAAGGAAAGGCAGATATTTTACCTTCCCTCATTCAAACTCCAGAACTATAGTTATGGCAGTAAAACTATGCTTAATTGTAATCTGCAAAATCATACACTTTAGCAATGTGCTGAATGCTCCAAGTAACAAGAGTGTGAAGAGCATTCAGAACATTAACTTAACACTTAACTCTTTTTTCTTCTTTGTCCGGTTCCATGCTTTCCCAATTTGTGTAATGTCTCAGCATGTTCTATGCTGGAATGTTGCACCAATTCATAACCCTGCTGGAAGCTGGCTTTTGAGGTGAATTAAGTGCTATAGGGTTTGCTTTTCCCAGTAATGCATAGTTTGACCTTTCCAAATAATATTTTGAACACTAAGGAACATTAAAAATTTGAACTGGGCTCTCAGCATATTTTGGAGCTACATTCTGGACCAGAATCTGCTCTCTGTTCCTTCATTGATTTCAGCAGAGATGCTTCAGATTTACAGTCAGTATAAGGAGCTGAGAATCTGACCTAGTGTATCAGCACACCCAGGAAAAGGAAACATCTGGATCCAAATCTGTACAAGTATCTTGAAGAACCATTTTAGAGTGCACTTGAAACTAAGTAAACACTGACAATAGCAGTCACCCCAACCTCCGCATAAAGGCTCTGAGTGTTTTTCCAATGAATTTGTCGTAAAGAAGAATCTCAAAGCATTGTCATGAGTACAGTCTGTATGTGTTAATGTGTAAAATGGTCATGCTGTAGGCTAAGAAGTTTACAGAGTAGACTGTGATATATATGTTATGAAATGAGAAGCTAATGAGTACAGCCCTGGTAAAATGTACCATTCACTCAGTATGTTTTCATAACACTTATGCAGAAAAGCACATGAGAATTGGCGTGCTTTGAACTTGTGTGGAGGCAGACTGCTGTCATGACTGAATGCAAATGAATGTCAAGTAGTAATAAAACCCAATAAATTATTACTTTTATTTTATGTACATAAATAAAAGAGCACCTATCCTATGAGCTAGGCATCCTCGACATATTCCAAACCACAAAACAATAACAGATCAAGCAGCATAACTTCACCCTGATTGGCAAAATTAAATCAACCAAAATACCCCACCCTAGCCTCAGGAATACCAAACCTCATCCAACTCTCTTTTGCAAAAGCCAGAGCAAATAGATTGACTTTGCACTGTGCCCTGAAGATCAACAGAATCAAGTTATTTCAGACTCATATGGGAGTGAGTTCCAAAGTTGAGGGGCCTTTCTAGACAAAATGCTGCCCAGGACACCCTCCATTTTAAACTGAGGGAGTTTAAGGTCCTCTGACCTTAACTGTGGCAGTGTCACACAGGGAGAGAGGAGATCTCTCAGATATACGGGTGCTAACCCACTAGTACCTTATAAGTTGAAACTAGGGATGATCAAAATTTTTCTACCAAAATTGTTTTTGACAAAAAATTGAGCTTTTGAAGAAACAAAATTTTCCACTGAAAGTTTCTACTTTCTATGGAAAACTTTGCCTTTTCATCAAAAAACCAAAATCTTCAGTTCTTCAATCAAAACTTTTCTGTTTTTGTTTTTTTGATGAAAAGTTGAAATTTTCAATGGAAATAGACACTTCTGTTATGAGACAGGGAGAATACAGACTTGTAATCTGTTTCCTACCATTCATTCTTGTATATACTTTTAGATATCTTTATTTGCCCCTAGAGCAGGGGTTCTCAAACTGGGTGTCTGGACCCCTCAGGGGGTCGCAAGGTTATTACATGGGGGGTCGTGAGCTGTCAGCCTCCATTCCAAACCCTGCTTTGCATCCAGCATTTATAATGGTGTTAAATATATTAAAAAGTGTTTTTAATTTATGAGGGGGGTCGAACTCAGAGGCTTTCTATGTGAAAGGGGTCACCAGTACAAAAGTTTGAGAACTACTGCTCTAGAGGTCCCTTCCAGCCCTACATTTCTATGATTTCATTATCAAGTCATAGCTCATCATCACCTTAACTACTTGATTAATAAGTTGTACCACTTCCCCTCTTCTCCTCCCTCACTTTGCCCTTGATCTGTCTGCATTTTTTTCAGGTTGTAGGCTCTTTAGGGAAGGAGCTGTGCCTTTCTATTTTTTCTAGTGGAAAGGAATAATAATTATAATAATCCTAAATGGAAATACATGTTTTTGAGAAACAAAGGTGCCATGGTGTGTTCTAGCAGAAGGGCAGTTATGGTAATTGTCTGTTGAACATAAGAACAGCCAGAGGGGTCAGACCAAAGGTCCATCTAGCTGAGAATCCTGTTGTCCCACAGTGGCCAATGCCAGGTGCTTCACAGGGAATGAACAGAACAGGTAATAATCAAGTGATCCATCCCCTGTCGCTCATTACCAGCTTCTGGCAAACAGAGTCTAGGGACATTTTAGAGCTTAGTTTTGCATCCCTGCCTATCCTGGCTAATAGCCATTGATGGACCTATCCATGAATTTATCTAGTTCTTTTTTGAACTCTATTATAGTTTTGTCCTTCACAACATCCTCTGGCAAAGAGTTCCACAGGTTGACTATGCATTGTGTGAAGAAATACTTCCTTTTATTTGTTTTAAACCTGATGCCTATTAATTCCATTTAGTGACCTCTAGTTTTTCTGTTATGAGAAGGAGTAAATAGCACTTCCTTATCTACTTTCTCCACATCAGTCATGATTTTATAGACCTCTGTCATATCCCCTCTTAGTCGTCTGTTTTCCAAGCTGAAAAGTCTCAGTCTGATTAATCTCTCCTCATATGGAAGCTGTTCCATATCCCTAATCATTTTTGTTGCCCTTTTCTGTATCTTTTCCAATTCCAATATATCTTTTTGGAGGTGGGGCAACCAGATCTGCATGCAGTATTCAAGATGTGGGCATACCATGGATTTATATAGAGGTAATATGGTATTTTTCTGTCTTCTTATCTATCCCTTTCCAAACATTCTGTTAGTTTTTTTGACTGTTTCTTCACATTGAGTGGATGTTTTTGGAGATCTATCCACAGAAGAAGAAAGGCAGTTTAGATGCAGAGAAAGTTTCTTGCTAGCTGTCATCAATGAGTGCCAAGCTTATTCCCCAAAGCATGCATTATAACTCATTTATGATATTTCAATACCAAATCCATAGGCACCAATTCCTTGGGTACTCCAGGGCTGGAGCACCCACAGGGGAAAATGGTGGGTGTCGAGCACCCACTGGTAGCCCCCCTATTAGCCTCCCTCCATCCCAGCACCTCCCGCCTGCTGGTGGGCCGCACAGATCAACGACTCCCCCTCCCTACCAGTGCCTCCCACCCATCGCGATCAGCTGTTTCGTGGCACGCAGAAGGCTCTGAGGAGGAAGAGGGAAGAACAAGGACACGGTGTGCTCAGGGTAGGGGCGGAATAGGGTGGGAAGAGGCGGGGAGTGGGTGGGGACTTGGGGGAATGGGTGGAGTGAGGGCAGGGCCTGGGGCAGAGCCGGGGGGTCAACCCTCCCCACCCCCCCAGCACATTGGAAAGTTGGCACCTGTGACCAAATTGGGATCAATACTCTTTTGTGCTAGGTAATGTGCAAAAAATATGAAGATATTACCCCAGTCAGAAAATAATACAAGGAGATTCAAAGATTTTTATGGTCAGAAGGGCAATGATGATCTTGTCTAACCTCCTCTATAAAACAGGCCATAGAATATCACCCAGTAATTCCTGCATCAAGTGCAATAACTTGTGAACTACACCATCCAGTCTTCATTTAAATATTTCAAGTGATAGAGAATCCATCACACCCCTGTTTAAGCTGTTCTAGTTGTTACAAATGTGTCCCTTGTTTCCAGTATGAGATAGCTGAGATAACTGTAATGCTTTTTGTTCATCTTGTTAAAGTTTAAAATGAATTTAACCTATTAAAATTGCCTGTGATGAAGGCCATTTTAAAGGTGTACAAATACATATTTTAAAACCAAAAATTATTAATCTTCCTTAGGCCACCTATCCCTCATTCAGATTTATATCCTTCATCCTTGTATTCAGCCCCAAATTTTCTAAAAAAATCTTATAATTTTAAAAGTCTCCATATATCCCCTCCCCCCCCAGCTGCAGATTCATACCTCTGAAAACTATTCTGAGATATAATTGAAATACAAATAATCTTTCCCCTTTGTCCTTTCTTTGCATTCCTCAGGATGGGAGGCCTCAGGACATAGAAATAATTTCAAAGATTGACTTCTTCCTTTGATTTGTCATAGATAAATTGCTGCTCCTTTGTACCAATTTTTTTGAAGTGGTTTGGGCCAGGACCAGACTTGAGTGCTAACTGTGTGGCTTTCACACTATCATGTATGCCTAAAGCAATCAGGAAAACATGACTGGGAAAGCAAATGGGGAAATGAAAGAGGTTACATCTTGGTTTCTTGAGTGCCTGCTGGGACTACTTCATCAGAATTTGAATTTGTAGTATGAAGCTAAGGAAAGGTCTGATTTAAACATTGGAGCCTACAGCTACTCTACACATCTAAATCCATAGTTAAACAAGGAGGCAGTGTGTGGCTTTCCCATGGAGCCCAACTGCCATGAGATGCTGGCTTGGCACTTCTGGCTCCGCTGCTGCTCCTCAGCCCAGAGTAGGGTTGGCAACTTTCTAATTGCACAAAACCGAATACCCCTGCCCTGCCGCTGCCCCGCCCCCTCCCCAAGGCCCCACTCCTGCCCCGCCCCTGCTTGCTCCCTCCCTCCCTGCCTCTGTTGCTTGCTCTCCCCCATCCTCACTCACTTTCACCAGGCTGGGGCAGGGGTTGGGGGTGTGTGGGGGGGGATGAGGACTCCGTCTGGGGGTCCAGGCTCTGGGGCGGGGCTGGGGATGAGGGGATTGGAGTGCAAGAGGGGGTTGGGGCAGGGTGTTGGGGGGTGCAGGCTCCAGGAGGGAGTTTGGGTGTGGGAGGGGTGGAGCAGAGGGTTGGGGTGAAGGAGAGGGTTTGGGCTGCGGGGTCCCAGCGGTGCTTACTGTGGCTCCCGGGAAGCAGCCACCAAGTCCCTCCAGCCCCTAGATGCATGGGCAGCCAGGGAGACACCCGTAGGCACCGTCCCCCCAGTTCCCATTGGTCATGGTTCCTGGCCAATGGGAGCTGCGGAGCCAGCCTTTGGGTTAGGAGCAGCGCATGGAGCCTTTCTGGCTACCCATGCGTCTAGGGGCTGCACAGACCTGGCGGCCACTTCCAGGAGCTGTGTGGACCCAGAGCAGGCAGGGAGCCTGCGTTAGCCCCGGGACCCTGCTGCTCCGCTGACCGGACTTTTAATGGCCTGGTTGGCAGTGCCAACCAGAGCTGCCACAGTTCCTTTTCGACCTCCGCCCCCGTGCAAACTTTAAGTTGTGCCCCCAACCCCCACCATCAAGAGTTATGGTCGTTCTGGTTAAGCACCTTAAAAATGACTTGATTTTCAGAAGTGTTGAGCACCTGCAGTCCTACTGAATTCAGTGGGAGTTGCAGTCACTTCAGGCCTCACAGAATCAGGCCATAAGTATCCTAAGGAGTGTGCCACAGAGAAGGCTACTTGCTACAATATTACTGAATCTTACAACTAGTTGGTAGATATCACTGATTTTGGTTTTTAGTTAATTTAGAGAAATAATCACATTTTATTTATAGTAGAGTATGTCAGATTAACTGAAATTATTGTGGGGATTTATATCAAGGCATGTGGGATCTTGGAACAAGTAATAAACTGGGCTGAAATAAAAGAGGAAAAAGAGGAAACCAGACACAGCAGAAAGTAAGATACAGGAAGACAGAAGAAAAAATCAATGTAACGCGAAAAGCAGCTGTGGAAACATCATATAAATTGCTTTCTTGAAGAGTGATTTTATTTAACTGCTAAACATAGGACTAAAAGCATGGATTTTCAGCTCCTTTCGCAACATCTCGAACCAAGTTTGACTACTGAGGGTTAGGTTTCATGTACTAATGTCTTGTAAGCCCTGCACTAAGCTGCCTTGTTTTATGATGTGACTTGTGTCAAATGATTCTTAGGGTAGGTCTACACTTACCCGGTAGTTCGGCGGCGAGCGATCGAACTTCTGGGTTCGACTTATTGCGTCTTGTCTGGATGCGATAAGTCGAACCAGGAAGTGCTCGCCGTCGACTGCGGTACTCCAGCTAGACGAGAGGAGTACCGCGGAGTCGACGGGGGAGCCTGCCTGCCGCGTGTGGACCGAGGTAAGTTCGAACTAAGGTACTTCGAACTTCAGCTACGTTATTCACGTAGCTGAAGTTGCGTACCTTAGTTTGAATTAGGGGGTTAGTGTAGACCTGGCCTTAGTAGCTATTTCAAGACATAAATATCTCAGATTAGGAGAAGGAATCAACAAACATTAATTTAATTAGATACACTTAAATCAGGTTTAATTACAAGGAAAAAATAATAAACAGGAAAACTGAGCACTGGAAAAAAATATTTACCCATTCCTGTCATAGAAACAGATGTGAAAATCACCTGCTATTGCAAGAATCAATGATGTATTTGATTAATTTGATTACAACACTGTGATGTCAACCCCCAAGGGTATGTAAACTTCTTTCGTGATGAATTAGCCTCACACACATTACACAATCTAATTGAGTTATTGGCATGTTTATTGATACAAGTATCAAATGGTTTTGTCTATACTAATTGGCTGGTCCAAGCATTCCTAACCTATCTGTTTCCCTAAGCATAAATCAGGCCCAATTTATCTCATATTTAACCTTCACGTTTTCTGATAAAAGTGACAGGCAACGTGACATTTACAATAATACACAGATGGCAACAATATGATTTCAATGTTTTTATTGAATTCTCAAATAGAAAGGCCACTAATACAAAGAGCCCACAATATGCCAAAATAGATTATATAATTCTCCCAGATGCAGAGGAACTGTGCAAGACCCTCCTCTTCATTTAGCCCCATAGTGGAGCAGAGAAGGGGTAGACAGGTGGAATGGTCACACAGAGAACCCTTCCTTATACCACACTCAGTGCCCAGGATGTTCCAGAGATTTTGGTGAAAAGGAGCCAGTTGGGGCTGGGCTGGGGGTGGGGCCACGGGAACTATTTTTATATTAATCCAGTGGGCCAAAATCTCCTTCCTAGTGTTTGCAGAAGGGCAGTGGTTGCTTTTCAATCTCATAGGCTGGAGTAGCAGCCACATGAGGGCTGTACCGCTGCCCCATAGCCTGCCCCACGGAAAGGAAAGGTATGTTCTATTCATCAGTTAGCTCCCGGCACTAAGCCCAATTGCTAGAGCTCTGTGCTGGGTGGCTGAATTTCACCCATAGGGAAAGTTTGCTTTTCAGAAAGAGCTGACAATGTTAACATGTGATAAAATTCCAGCATCTGTTTGCTGGTGTCACTGAAATAACTTTAAATTGCTATAAAATATAACATGCCTGGCTAATTATTTGGTGTCAGTTTTGGTTTAAAATACTGTCAATTATATTTAGAATTTCAGTGAAACTAATCCATTTCAGAATAGCACTTGGGCCCTGAGTCTGCTCCCACTAAAGTTGAAAGGGAGGAGTGGGGTCTGAATTTCAAAAAAAAAAAAAAAATCCCTTTGATAATGGTGGAAGGTAAACATTTCATACAGTACACTTATTGATTTACTGATTACATATACCTTTTTACTTAATTCATACATGGAAGATCATGGGACTTATGCTTTGAGAAGAACAGCAGGTTTGAGCCTTGTAGTGTACACAGGAACCTAGCTATGTAGGTGCATTGCAAACCTGTATTGATTAGAGAGATGCTTCTATCTTCTAATTACTCAGTGGATAGTATATATCATCCAATGTTCCCAGGCGTGCTTGCAGTTTGTCAAGGTCAAACGAGCAAACACAGCTGCATTGTTTAGCCAAAAAGAATATTTACTCAATAAGAAAGAGTGCTGAGCTGCATGACATACTGAACAATTGAGGGATATAATGAATTCCATATTTTACATTTGAACACTGGATTCACCAGCATTCTTGTTTTATGATTGGAATAATGTCATTGCTTTAAATGGAGTTACACCAGTGTAAAACTGGAGTAATGTCGTGGTGAGTTAGGTCCTTTGTTTTCAGGATGCACGTACTGTATTACAATTGGTCTTAATTATGATCTGTCTGATAATTTACATATTTACACTCATTATAACTCATACAGTTACATAGTTCATCATATTTAATTTCCCTCCGTGCTGTAAAAATGGCAACAGTCATAAATGTTTCCATAAGAACAACAGAGTGCTTATGTATCTCTAGCAATGCATTACACATATATATGAAAATATTGCATTATTTTTTCAGGGATATTACTGTTAAATTTTCCTAATGCTTTTCAAATAATGGAACATTAGTTCATTCTCAAGAGTCCATAACAATATTTTTATAATACCTGTTTTTAGCCAGGAAAATTGCTCTTTGTTTCTTTGACTTTTCTAAAAGAAATGAAGGTACAAAGCCATGTATTATAGCCAGAATTCTAAACAGCTTCAATTTCTGAGCTTAAAATTACCGTTAAGACAATTAATCCATTTATATTTCAAACACTTAAAATGAGCAAGATTTAGATTTACAATTGGCACTATGACAGAGCTGTAATTTGCATCTCTATGGACCCCATTGCCTAGGCCCTATCACATCTGACAATACAGCAGTAATGTAGAGCAGTGGTCTCCAAAGTGGGGTGCGTAAGAGGAGCTTTGGGAGTGCACTGCAGGAGGAGTGCTTTTTTTTTTTGCTTTCTCAGTTTGGGCGGGAGTCCGAGTGGCTTTTTTTTTTTTTTTTTTTGCTTTGGCAAAAATGGTAGAGCCAGTGCAGCAAGGGGTGTGTGCTCAAAAACTTTTTACTGATAGGGGTATGCGATCAAAAAGGTTTGGAGACCACTGATGTAGAGGACTGGAGAATGCTATTATAGCAGCATACCCCAGAGACAGACAGACAGTTGTAAGTGGTGTTTAGCATCCAAGTTTAAAAAAACGTATTATGTATTTAACAGATTTCCCCAGATTATAAAGTAAAGGAAACTGTTCATTTGCTGAAAAGAAAATGCAATTAAACAATCTTTTCCATTAGGGCCAGACTCTACCCTAACTCTTCCTCCATGCTTCTCTATTGGGGTTGCACAGAATGTAGGACAGGATGGGGGGGGTGGGGATCTGCCGCAGGGCTTGGGGAGGGGGAGGGCGCAAGGTGGAAGTTTCACCTAGGGCGCGAAACATCCTTGCACCGGCCCTGGCTGTATGTTCCCGGGACCTTGGGTCTTGGTGAAAGGGAATAACTGGGGCTGCAAGCTTGGGACTTCTCTCACAAAGGCACTGATTCTGCATGAGATGGAGATCATTCTATACCTGGTAAAGGACTGTAACAAATTACTTCCCCTCCCCCCCAGAAACAAAGGGGTAGTAGGTAATAAACATGGTGGAATAGCAATCATGACTGGAATACAGATATTAAAGGGCATGCACAGTTTAGAACAGATAGAGATACCGGTAAAGGTAGTGGGCATCAGTGTACACCAATGGATGTGGTATACCTAGACTTTAGTAAGGCATTTGATACGGTCTCGCATGATATTCTTATCGATAAACTAGGCAAATACAATTTAGATGGGGTTACTATAAGGTGGGTGCATAACTGGCTGGATAACCGTACTCAGAGAGTTGTTATTAATGGTTCCCAATCCTGCTGGAAAGGCATAACGAGTGGGGTTCCGCAGGGGTCTGTTTTGGGACCGGCTCTGTTCAATATCTTCATTAACGACTTAGATATTGGCATAGAAAGTACGCTTATTAAGTTTGCGGATGATACCAAACTGGGAGGGATTGCAACTGCTTTGGAGGACAGGGTCATAATTCAAAATGATCTGGACAAATTGGAGAAATGGTCTGAGTTAAACAGGATGAAGTTTAACAAAGACAAATGCAAAGTGCTCCACTTAGGAAGAAAAAATCAGTTTCACACATACAGAATGGGAAGAGACTGTCTAGGAAGGAGTACGGCAGAAAGGGATCTAGGGGTTATAGTGGACCACAAGCTAAATATGAGTCAACAGTGTGATGCTGTTGCAAAAAAAGCAAACATGATTCTGGGATGTATTAACAGGTGTGTTGTGAGCAAGACACAAGAAGTCATTCTTCCGCTCTACTCTGCTCTGGTTAGGCCTCAGCTGGAGTATTGTGTCCAGTTCTGGGCACCGCATTTCAAGAAAGATGTGGAGAAATTGGAAAGGGTCCAGAGAAGAGCAACAAGAATGATTAAAGGTCTTGAGAACATGACCTATGAAGGAAGGCTGAAAGAATTGGGTTTGTTTAGTTTGGAAAAGAGAAGACTGAGAGGGGACATAATAGCAGTTTTCAGGTGTCTAAAAGGGTGTCATAAGGAGGAGGGAGAAAACTTGTTCACCTTAGCCTCTGAGGATAGAACAAGAAGCAATGGGCTTAAACTGCAGCAAGGGAGGGCTAGGTTGGACATTAGGAAAAAGTTCCTAACTGTCAGGGTGGTTAAACACTGGAATAAATTGCCTAGGGAGGTTGTGGAATCTCCATCTCTGGAGATATTTAAGAGTAGGTTAGATAAATGTCTATCAGGGATGGTCTAGACAGTATTTGGTCCTGCCATGCGGGCAGGGGACTGGACTCGATGACCTCTCGAGGTCCCTTCCCGTCCTAGAATCTATGAACCTATGAATCTTTGATACAGTAGACTGAAGAAATATGAAGTGATAGCATGGATAAAACAGAAATGGTTTGAGTCAAAAGCATTTTGGGGAAAGATTGTAAAAGAGGATCAATTGGGTAGTGTTAAGGGTCTACTATGAACTCCCCGGGTCAGATTTGCATATGGATACAGATCACTTTAATATTATTAAAGAGATAAACACTATGGGAATTATCACTTTGGGAGATTTCAACTTCCCACATATTAACTGGATAATCAATATCACTAATAATGGTGGGGTCCAGTTATGCCCGGATGTGCTAGCTGACAGATTTCTTCACCAAATAGCATGGAATGAATTGATTCAGTTTAAATCAAATAATAAAGGGATAATCAAAAACAGGTCAATAAGTAAGGTTTTCAATTTCAAAAGGGCAGACTTTGAGAAATTAAACCAACTACGGTAATTAGTGAAGTCAGCTGGACTGAAGAGCTCCATGACTTAAACAGTATTTGGAATCTGTATCCTAAGCAAAGGGGAAAAAAACTTGTAGGGAAGGGCTCCAGACCTAACTGATGAACAAGCACCTCAAAAAGGATATTAGGAGCAAGCAGAGAGCCTACAAGGAATGGAAGAAGGGATTGATTAGCAAGGGAAGCTCTGTCTTGGAGGTCAGAAGGTGTTGGGATAAAGTGAGAATTGCCAAAAAGTCAAGCTGAGTTAGACCTTACAAAGGAAATTAAAATAAATAGAAAAAGGTTCTTTAGCTATAGAAATAAAAAAGAGAACAAAAGAAATGGGGCCGCTATGCAGCAAGGATGTGATAGAGATTGAGGGTAATCTAGGTATGGTCCTAAAATTAAATGAATCCTCAGTTTTCAGTAAGGCTGATAATGTAGAACCTAGGAGAAAAGGCAGGATGACTAATGGAAATGAATGTACAGAAATGGAAATTACCACTTCTGAAGAGAAAGAAAAATTTGAAGTAGTTAATGCACTCAAGTCAGGGTCCTGGATAATCTCCATCCCAGAATACTGAGAGAACTGGCACATGAAACTGCAAGTCTCATAGCAAGGATTTTTAATAAATATATCAACTCGAGGTGATATTTAATAGAATAGCAAATGTAGTACCAATATTTAAGCAAGGAGAAAAAAGTGATGTAGGCAACACAGACCCAGTTAGTCCAACCTCACTATACAAAGCTTAAGGACAAATTTTGAAGGAAAGAATAATTTCAGACATGGAGGTAAACAGAAAATGGGATAAAATGCAATATGGGTTTACCAAAGGTAGATCTTGCCAAATTAATCAGATATCTTTCATTGATAACTGATTTTTTAGATAAGGAAAATGCAGTAGAGCTATCTGGACTTCAGTAAAGCATTTGATATAGTACCACATGGGAAAGTATTAGTTACAGTGGAGAGGATGAAGATTCATACAAGAATTATATGAAGGGTAATGCACCTGCTAAAGGGGAGATGACAATGGGTTGTGCTCAAAGGAGAACTTTTGGGCTGGAGAGAGGTTACTAGTGGAGTTCCTTGAGAACTGGTTTGGGACCAATCTGTTTTAATATTTCCAGTAATGACCTTGACACAAAAAGCAAGTGTATTTTTGTAACAGGGTGTGGTGAGTCAGCAGTTGACTCAGCACCTAGACATTCAAATCCCCACCAGTATAGATTAATTGGGACCTGACTGAAAGACAGGCATCTGGCAGAGGGTGACAATTAACCGAGTAGCGATACAGCTGAGGGGCTAATTCGGAGGAAGTAATCCCAGCGACTGGAAGTATATAAGAAGACAGGAAGAAAGTGCTAGGGAGGAGAGTACGGAGCCTGGAGGAAGGCAGGAGTAGGCAGGACTGATGGTGGTGGTGGTGGCTGCTGATACTGTACCCTTCCCCAGAAGTAAGTTGGGGAAACTGGCTACTGACCATAAATAGTATGTAAATAATGCTCCAGGCTGTGGCCTCTTAAAAGGGTATAATAAAGGACAATGGTGGTTAAGAACACCAGGAGTTGTGGTGGTCAGTTACTCAGGCTGGAAAAGATTCTCAGGGCACCTCATGTGACAGTGCTAATGAAATTTGCTGATGATGTAAAGCTGGGAGGCATCATCACTGCAGAGGAGGATCAGAATATTATGCAGGAAGAATTTGATAGCCTGGAGGACTGGAATAACACAAAAGTAATGAACATTCATTGTACAAAATGCAAGTGTCCCAGGATGACCCTGGCCTTTTCAGAGAGGAGGCCAGTGCACCTGTGACTTGACCCCCCAGTTAGGCTTGAGAGGGCAACTGGGTCCTAGAGGGAAAGAGCCCTGGAGAGTCAGAGTATGAGAGGAGTCAGACACAAGGAGGGGCAAGTAAGAGCTGCCTAAGACTCAGAAAGAGAGAGAGAGAGAGAGAGAGAGAGAGAGAGAGAGAGAGAGAGAGAGGAAATAGGCGCAGCAAGAAAGAGATGGCAGGAGGTGGCTTGGGAGAGTGGTTTTGGAGATGCAGTAGAGAGAGCTGAGTTCAGATGAGAGCTGTAACAGGATTGTGGTAAAAAACTAACCAAAGCTAGGGAGCCCTGACAACCAGAAGGCTCAGGTAGTGGCTTCTAGGAAAATAGGAAAGAGCCAGCTTGCTTAGGGGAAGCTGAGGCCAGAAGCCAAGAGGTTTTTTGTGGGAGGGTGGATCCTGGGCAATGGTAGGACTCACAGGCAGGGAGGTATAGAAAACTGCAGGAGGTGGAGCCCTCTGGGCAGAGACCTGAGTGAATGGTTACGGGAATATGGTCATTGTTGGGCAATTTCTTTAAAATAAGTACCGAATATGTAACCACAACCTGGTCTACATTACAAAGTTAGATCGATGTAAGCTGCCTTGTGTCGACCAAGTTGTGCATGAGTCTACACTTAAATTTGTCTCCCACTGATATAAGTGCCCTGTTACAGCAACAAAGTAATACCATCTGCCTGAATGGCATTGAGCCAGGTCAATGTACTGAGGTCAATGCAGTGTGAGTGTAGACACTGTGTTATCTATGTCAACCCTAACAGCCCTGCAGCAGCTGTCCCACAATGCCCAACACTGATTGCTCTGGACACAGTTGTGAATTCCACTTCCCAGGGGTCTCCCTACCCCCTCTTAAAAACTCTGCAAATTATTGAAATGCCTTTTCCTTATTGCCCAGATTGGCAAGCATGCCTAGCAGCTCTCCATTGTTGTGGGCACTGTCCAGCTGACCATGCCAGCTACATGTGCCAGACACACTCCAACCTGGAGTAGACAGAAGATGTTGGCTCTCCTGGACCAGTGGGAAGAGGAGGCTGTACAGGCACAGCTATGGACCAGCCATAGAAATGTGGACATCTGTGAGCAGATTGCATGGGGGATGCAAGAGAAGGGGAATGACAGGGACCAGTGCCGTGTGAAAGTGAAGTTACTGTGGCAGGCATACCAGAAACCCAGGGAGGCCAACAGTCGAGCCGAGCCACAAACTTGCCACTTTTACAAACAGCTGCATGCCATACTTGGCGGAGATGCCACCAACATCCCACATGTTTACTTCCAAGGAGTCCAAGACACAGACCCCTGCTGTGAACAGTAAGGATAAGGAGGAGGAGGAGGGAGAGGAGGAGGATGGGGGACATGCGACCAGGGGATCCAGCTATGCCATGAGCCAGAACCTGTTTAAGACTCCATTGCAGTCCATTGCAGTCCAATCAGTCCCAGCAGTTGAGAATGAGAAAGTCTGATACAGGAGAAGGAACCTTAGGTAAGTGTGTAATTATATTTCCCATTATAGTGATGTACTGATGGTGAACCCAACTTAGCAGGACACACAGATATTAACTTTCCATTAATTTACTCCTACTAGAAAGCTAGCAGTACAACAAAGAGAGGTAGAGTTGTCATCTGCTTTCATTCCCCTGTGGAGTTAGGGAAGGGGGGTGGCAGTTTGTTTATGTACACAGGGATGTTCCTTGAATCCTCCTGAGAGATCTTGATGAAACTTTTCATGGAGGTACACTGTAATCAGCTCCCAAAGGTTTCTAGGGATGGCAGCCTTATTTTTCCTCCACAGTAGGACACTTTCCAACACCCGTCTGTGATAACTTTAACAAGCACCATTGCAGCATTTGGTCCTGTGCAGCTTCAGGATGCCAGCAGCAGCTGTGCTCTCACTGCCTTTGTGAGTGAGATCAACTAAAATCACCACCCCTATGGAAAATGGAGTCAGCATTCAGTGTCGTTGCATCCTATTCATAGTTCCATGCAACTGAACAATTTCCCTTGTCCCCCATATTCACCATGGCTTGTGCTGTGAGTGGTACCATGCATAAGCACTCCAAAGCAGGAGTGTCAATAAGCATGTCTTGTATAAAACTTTAGGGGAACCAAGGGAAGGGAGTTCTGAACCTTAACTTTCACGTTCTGTTGTCCCTAAACTGACTAAACTAAATGGTATCTGTGTGTGTTTTATCTGCAGCTGCTGCTGTTGCAGCCTTGAGAGGTTCATAGAATCATAGAATATCAGGGTTGGAAGGGACCTCAGGAGGTCATCTAGTCCAACCCCCTGCTCAAAGCTGGACCATCCCCAACTAAATCATACCAGCCAGGGCTTTGTCACGCCTGACCTTAGAAACTTCTAAGGAAGGAGATTCCACCACCTCCCTAGGTAACCCATTCCAGTGCTTCACCACCCTCCTAGTGACAAAGCTTTTCCTAATATCCAACCTAAACCTCCCCCACTGCAACTTGAGACCACTGCTCCTTGTTCTGTTATCTGCTACCACTTAGAACAGTCTAGATCCATCCTCTTTGGAACCCCCTTTCAGGTAGTTGAAAGCAGCTATCATATCCTCCCTCATTCTTCTCTTCTGCAGACTAAACAATCCCAGTGCCCTCAGCCTCTCCTCATAAGTCATGTGCTCCAGACCCCTAATCATTTTTGTTGCCCTCCGCTGGACTCTTTCCAATTTTTCCACATCCTTCTTGTAGTGTGAGGCCCAAAACTGGACACAATACTCCAGATGAGGCCTCACCAATGTCAAATAGAGGGGAATGATCACGTCCCTTGATCTGCTGGCAATGCCCCTACTTATACAGCCCAAAATGCCATTAGCCTTCTTGGCAATGACACTGTTGACAAATATCCAGCTTCTCGTCCACTGTAACCCCTAGGTCCTTTTCTGCAGAACTGCTGCCTAGCCATTCAGTCCCTAGTCTGTAGCAGTGCATGGGATTCTTCCGTCCTAAGTGCAGGACTCTGCACTTGTCCTTGTTGAACTTCATCAGGTTTCTTTTGGCCCAATCCTCTAATTTATCTAGGTCCCTCTGTATCCTATCCCTACCCTCCAGTGTATCTACCACTGCTCCCAGTTTAGTGTCATCTGCAAACTTGCTGATGGTGCAGTCCATGCCATCCTCCAGATCATTAATGGTGCTAATTTCCACGCAGATTCTCTTAGGCCTTGTTTTGGATGTGGCCCCTTAAGTGTTTCTTACGACTATGTTAAGTGGAAGGCATATTCACAATCAATTTGAACAAGGTTTTAACTCAACCCATAACAAGGTTCCACCCCAGCTCATAACAATAATTTCTCTTAATTACAGAGGGAAAACTGAACAATCATATCAAAGTTTTCTTAACTTATATCAGAGTGTTCTATTTAAAAAGACACCCCATGTCTATTGGATTGACATTTGAGAAAATTTGCATGTTAAAAATTAATGCAACTTTTGAATGACTTCCTTTAGAGAGAAATGTACTTACAAATGGATACAGGGGATAAAATGCTGTGGAGCCTTGTCCTGGGCAGATGAAATGTATCTCTGGGGATTCTGACTCTTTACTTTGGGACTACTTGTAATAGTGAACTGAACTGCTTAATATATTACTTCTGTCACTAACTGCATGAAGGACTCTGATCACCGTGGTCCACCGGTTTGCATTCCTCACACATCCTTGCCCAGAGCAGGATCTTGGGTTGCAGGATTAGGCTCATGGAGTTTATGTTGAATGGTTTTTGTTACTTAACTAGCAGAGCTGCTAGCCTTTCGGTTCTAAGCAAGCTCTACAGCTGCGGTGTTCATTAATGAGCAGGGGCGGCTCCAGGCACCAGCGCACCAAGCACATGCCTGGGGCGGCAAGCCGCGGGGGGCTGCCTGCCGGTCGCCGTGAGGGCAGCAGTTCGGCAGCATGCCTGCGGGAGGTCCGCCAGTCCTGCGGCTTCGGCTGCAATTCGGCGGCGGCTAGCCGCGGGACCGGTGAACCTCCCGCAGGCATGCCGCCGAATCCGCGTTACCAGCGGACCTCCCGCAGGCCGAAAGCCACCTGCCTGCCGTGCTTGGGGTGGCAAAAAACATAGAGCCGCCCCTGTTAATGAGGATTCTCACCCAGTAATGCATGATACAGCTAATGTACAAATCCATCAGGAGGAAGAGGGGGAAAAGAAAAAGAAAATTAGGGAGCAACTTCACGAAAACAAAATTAATAGGGGCTTCTCGTGTTTGCAAGGAATTGAAATATCCAGTATTCTGTGGTTTGCAGGATCAGGCATAAAATGTATTGGAAAAAATCAGGTAATTTAATTGCCTGGGAATGTCTGTGTCTCAACATAGAGTGCTAACAGCTCTATACCTCAGGTTGGCCCAACTTATACCATTCCCAATCTTCTGCCCCCTTAGGACATGATTAGGAATGGTTCCTGTGCAGTTGTGTAGGAGAAGCAGCACAGAAGGAAATCATTCCCCATCTCTTTGTGAATCTGTACATGGGCCTCCCACAACAGCAGTCCCTGTGCTCTGAGGATCAGAGACTATTTGCTCCTGGAGCAGGGAGCAAGTGGAGAGGATGGGAGGGTGAAGGAGGCGAGTTTGTGGCCTCCTCTACATGTGGATCAGGTGCATCAGGGCAGGTGCATCACTGGGCACAATCTATCCTATCCTAATGGAGGGAGCAGAATGCACAATTCACATAGAGCTGCCCCAGGAGAGACCGTGCCTGCCTGAGGCATGATCTCTCCAGAACTTCTCCTAGGGCAGAGCTGCTCTATGTCATTTTGTTTGCAGACTGTGGCATAAATACCACCATCTAGCCTTCATTTTTTATTCTCAGAGTATGGAAATGATTGGTGTGAACATAAGAATGGCTATACTGGCTCAGATCAATGGGCTATACTGACCCAGTATCCAGTCTTCCAACAGCGGCTGGTGCCAGATGCTTCAGAGGTAGTGAACAGAATAGGGCACTTTATTGAATGATCCACCCAGTCATCCAGTCCCAATTTCTAGCAGTCAGAGGGTTAGGGAAACCCAGAGCATGGGGTCGCATCCCTGACCATCCTGGTTAATAGCCATTGATGAACTTATCCTCCATGAACTTATCTCATTCCTTTTTGAACCCAGTTATATTTTTGTCCTTCACAATAAGATGAGAAAGTGGCAAGATGAGAAAGTTCCTCAAAAGCATTTTATGGCAGTAGCATTAATGGATTTTGAAGCATAATAGCTTCTTGGGAACCTTCATTGATAGTACAGAGAGTAACAGAATAAGGGGGTTATGTTGGGGCACTTTGTTTGGCATCATACTATGGGCCAGATCGCTAAAAGGATAAAGCCTTCAAAGCAATTTAAATAGCTGGTAAATAATATCATCCCCTTTTTACACACTGAAAACTGAGTTGCAGAGAGTGACTTGCCCAAGATTGCAGAGCAAATCACAGGCAGATTCAAATCCCCTGACATCTACCCACTGGATACACTCTATCCCCAAAGTAGTGACACACTGTTTCATATTATCACTTTAATTTTTTCCACATTCGTTCAAATGTAAACTTTACAATTCTGTTACATTTTACTGCCCACCCCCCAATGACAAGGCATTTTTAACACCTCCCTACACTATTCAGGGGAACTTAAGAGCAATAGTCTTCTAATATCTATCCCTTAGTTTAGAAATTACTTTCTGTCATACTTTCAGTCGCTGTCACTTTCCAATTATGTTGGCAGTGATTTTAGTTTGTACTCTCTCTCTTATCACTGGATGAGAAAAAGAACAAAAATAACTAAAAAGTGAGACAGAATTAAATAGATACCTTTTAAATTATTATTAAAATAAAACATTATTTTATAGAAAAATGGTATAGGCTTTTAAGGAAAGATATGGGGAGGGTTCATTTTCCAGAGGGAAAAGGCTTCTGAAAGAATTTGCCATTGCTCTGTTTAGTGTTTAAGCTTTATTTATGACTGAAACGTGGAACTAAGATAGATAAATGGAGACCAATTTGCAAAAAGTAACAACCTTGTTTTTGTAAGAAATTGCCTAACTAACACTGGCTGACATTGAGGGACAGTGGAATAGTTCATATTTCATTAAAAATATATATATATAAAAATGTCTCCAACAATGTCAGTGTTGGAATCTTTAGTGGAAAATAGGGGGAAAAACAAGTACCTGGCCAACTGTGCGATTTTGCATGGGCTGTAGTGGGGTGGGGTTCCTCCTGATATCCTACAATAATAAGAAGCAGATACTTGGGTGCATGGAATATTCTGCACAATAAACAAATAATGCGAGCAACCTGGTGTATGATTATACTCTCCAGTCAACAGCTTCGTAGCTTGTTCTCCTTGCTTCTCGTGAAAGTTTATGTTAACGCAAAATTACAATGCCATTAGCACAGTTGTTTACTTGGGCAGATCAATCTATGTAAAAGCTAGCAGATCATAAATATTTTAAATATTGTTCATTCTCTGTTTATTTTCCTTTTCAGTGACTGTTTTTATTGCATTTTTCACCTGGTATCAAATATAAATGTACAGTGGCTGCTGTTAAAAGATCTACTTCTCCCACAGTTATCATACAGTTCTGAACATAAGGAGATCACTGTGGAATCTCAGATATTGCTGTCGGCAAAAGCTGATTTTTTTATGGAGAACTGTATTATTTTTCAATTGGCCAAGAATATGACCCTAAATATAATTCCTACCAACATTTCAGTTTCAGCTTAAGAGGTGTAACCCCTTCAAATGAGTAGACCAAGTGACAGATGGATAAAACTTAATTTTATCCCCACCTTTGATATGCCACTTGTTGTTAGACTCCAGTCATGTATTGTGACCCACACAGGTGTCTGGCTGTGCCAAGGCAGAGCCCCAGTGAAGTCAATGGGTTAGGATTGGGGCACCATTGTATGTGTTTCTAAGGCCCCTAGCACATCAGCTAGCCACTAACTATTGAAGATTAGGAAGAAATTACTCCAGGGACATAACTGTCCATTATAGCGTTTCCTGGTCCTTTGTTGAAAGTATCTGGTACTGACCACTGTCAGAGACAGACACTTGACTAGATGGACTATTGGTCTGATGTGGTGAGTGCCTCCAGTGTTTTTGGATCAGAAGGCACAGAGTGCTATGCTGATAGTGTGGCGGGGAGAGCAGGATAGGGGATTGGGCATCGGTTTCTTACAAAGTATTGATGCTAATGTTCTAAGTCGAAATACTGGTCCCATTGACCATTTCGTGGGGCCAGGATTGCACATTGAGTGTCCAACTAATACATGATAGAATGGGTACTGTGTGTACCTTAAGTAAAAGGCCACACTGAAGAGAGATGAGACATTCCCCAGCATCAACGAAAGGCTTTGATTTATTCTGGTGTAAATTAAGAGAAACTTCATTGAAAAGAAATTACATCAGGGTAAGAACACCTTCTGGCCTAATTATGACAAGAATTTTGAACAGATACTGTGCTAACCCTTAAAGTGGAGTTTAATGGCCATTATAATGACTGTAGTTCCATTGCAGAGAGAGCAGCATTTAAACATATTTGATCAGGAAGTATTTAGTGGCATGATGGAATAGGAGAGATTGATTCCAGAACGAGAGATCTTCTGATAATGGTAGTTGAACAACTAAAATAAAAAATATCATTGCTTAACATTTTAGGTAGCAATTGTATATTCTGAAAGAAGAGATGAGAGGAGTTGGAAGGAGGTGTAGAGATTCTAAGTGATAGTCCGCTTTTTCCAGTAAGAATTTCACACCTTCCCCACCCTGAGTCATCCCAAAGAGGAAGTTAAATGAAAGGAGAAAGTGTGCAGCAAGAGAAGATTTAGTTCTCATTAAATACTCTGCAGAATTTGCAAATCAGGAAGGTCCAAATCCTTGCCCCATTGATGTCAATATCAAAACTCCTATTGAATTCAGTAGGGTCAGGATTTGACCCGAAATGAATAAGAAATAAGTTCTAATGTATTTATTTATTTGAGTCAGGAAGACTCATATAATTGTTTTCCCTCAAGCTGCTTTGTGATGTGAAGTTTCTGTCTCTTTCGTTCTGATAGCCCAACACCAAAAGCAGCTGTTCTGAACATTTACAGACAGAGGAAGTGGTTACCCTGCCAACTGGAACTGCGGACCACATGTGACCTCTCAGAACAGCTCCTCCTTATTTTATTCAATGCAATTGATTCAATATTCACTCGTTTTATTTTTAAATCTTTTTTACTTATTAAAAAACACAGCTTTCCATTCTGATGTTGGCATTTCCCCCCCCCCCTCATTTTGAAAACAATAGATCCAGCTGTATGTTTTATTTATATAAAGGCCAAATTTTCTCTCATTACACTATTGAAATTGATTACCTAGTCTCCAGGAATGTGCACTGCTCTAGAAGTAGCTTTGGTGCAGTATTGCTACTGAAGAACCAGCAGAGGGAGTTCACACATTGTTTTCGGTGTCACACTAACATAGTGATTTTCTTTTTAATTTCCTGGCAATGGAGGTGATGGAATTCCTTTATTTATTTTATTGGGGTTTTTAAAGCATCTATCACATTGACAGCTAAATTCTACAAAGCTACCTTAATAGTAATAGTAATTAATGAATAGCTGTCACCAGAAATATGCAAGCAGTCAGACAGCAAGAAAAAAATATCACCCTGACTAGAAAATAAAAATTGCTTAGAACACAAAGACTGGTCTCAACATAATCGTAAACTTTTAATGAAGGTAAAATATTTCTGGCCAAACAGTTAACATTCTTGGTTACATTTAAAATATGTTTGTTTATTTCAGAAATAACAATCAGAAATAACCAAAAATGGTAAATCAATAATATTGTTAATGCATTTCTTGAATTCCACTTTTTACTACAAGGGTTTTAAATAGACTCGTTTCAGAAATACAAGGGCCATCGTCCAATATATCACAGTATTGCTACATTTCAGGAGAGAGGCTTGGGTGAGAAACTCATGAATATTCTGCCTCAGCTAGTGCTTCAGGAGCGCTATCTCTTATAGGCACAAAAGGCTATACTAAGGACTATATTTTAAAGGTTGGGTGCAAATGATATACCTGTAAAAATATACATGCACATATTACATCAATGAAATCCCACATTCAAGACTGAAGTGCTTTGAGTTCTATTGATTTAAAAAAAGCCCTAAATACAATCTGGGTGTCATTGTTATTATTTTATTAACAATAAAATCAGGCATCTCCAGGAGCAATTTGCTTACTTTTGTGACTAACTATATGTTTGCATGTGCATTACCTGCTCTGCTGGTTTTTGCAGTGTATCAAGTGCACATGCATTTTTACTAACACAGATTGTGCCAGCATGTGAAAACTTAGTCCTAAATCTCTATGTAGCACCTGTTCTGTTCATACCAAGACTGTGTGAAGAACAAACAGCACAGAAATAAATTCTCATTGTTGAACATGATTGTTTGTGACACACAGATGTACCCAAATGTGCCCAGGCATGTGCTGGCAGGAATATTATGTCCGTCTCTGATCATTTTCTTGATATTACACCAAAGGGGGTAGTGTTTGGTCTCTGCCTAAGCTAAGGGTCTAGCTGATTGTCATGGTTATTGCAAGATGTTTGTATAGGGGAAAAATTGAGTTATGTAGGATATTGTGTTCCTAATCTGTTGGTAGTGAAACCTATCACCTGAGGAGGTAGAGTCTGAGAGCTGACCCAATCAACATTAGAACAACTGAGACAGTCTATGTTTACTGTCTGGAGTACAGACAGGCTGGAGACTACAAAGACAAAGAAACCTCAAGAGAATTCTCAGAAGAGGGAGCCCCCTGGGCTAAAAGACAATAGCCTAGGATTGTATAAGAGCAGAAGATTGGCCCTAGTAGGCATCTGATACAGGAGATGCATGGTGGATCCAGCTTTATGGACAGGAGCTGGAAGTACTAACCAGTGGGCAAGAAATACCTTATTAGACATGAAAGTAACTTGTAGATAAGTATAGGCTATAGATTGTGTATTATATTTTTCTTTTACCTGTAACCCTATGTTTCCAAATCCTTTTACTTGCCTGTATTTTGAACCTTTATCTCCAGCTCTGTTAAATAAAATTCGCTTTGGCTTTACTATAAACCTGTGCTAAGGGGAGTGTTGAACTGAGGTGAAACCAGTGAACTGTGGTGCACTGTTTCCACGGAGGCAGCAGATTGGTGTAAATTGCAGGTGTCTAAAAGACAGGGGACTAGACACATGAATGGAACAAATTGCTTTGTCTAAATTGCTAGCCTGCATTGGGGTAGAGCAGAACGCGCAGAAAATGGAGTGGAGCACCTGTATTGTCAAGCAGCCAGTGGCTGGGGAGTGTTTCACTTGGTGGCCACAGACATGGCTCCTTCCTGCTGTGACAAGGTGCTATGATTCACCCTGCACACCTCAACTAACCACAAAAAATATCACACAACTCCCTAAATACAGGAACTAAGTTTATAAATCCTCAAATCATATACAATTGAGTTGACCATTAAAAATAAAGAAAATGATAATGGATGATCTGCAATGTTCCTTTATTATAACTATTAGACTTCTGTGTGGTTTCAAACTAGGGCATTCCCATCCTAACCCATTTAGTCTAAGCCCACGGCATCTATTACTCTCTTCAATGAAGCTCTCAAGACATAACTCACCTGCTACTGCAGATGTGTTCAGTCTGTCTCTTTTTCCAGCACCATTACACGTGTGAGCCCAGCTTTGCAACGCAGTCACACTACATCCAACCATCCTCTGCTATTCCCATTCCAACTCCCCTAATAATGGCCCCATTTCCTTTCTACTACGTCCCCTACCCCGGATGGATCTACTGCGTCTGCTCCCTTTTCATGATCCTCCTCAATAACCAGGATCTGTTTCTGTTGTCTTGTCTTCAGGCTGTTCCTCCATCAAGACTTTGCACAAGTTCAGTGGTGCATAAGTCCCCGGGCCCTCAGCTAGCCTGCGTCTAGCCTTTTAAATAGTGTAATTAGGTAGTCTTTTCCTGACTCATACTTCTAACTGTTACTACTGTTGTTCCATCCTGAGCCCTCTCAATGTGCTGCCTTTTCAAGTTCCGCTGCCTAGTCATCCACTCCATGCATCTGATGAAGTGGGCTTTAGCCCACGAAAGCTTATGCCCAAACAAATTTGTTAGTCTCTAAGGTGCCACAAGTACTCCTCGTTCTTTTTGCTAATACAGACTAACATTAAAGTATTTCATAATGTCAGGTGGGAGCAGGGCCCTCACAGGTTGAAGAGTTGCATTCCATTGGTGCCTTTCCAATTCAGAGGCATAACTCCACAGCGCACACTGTATAGGATGAGGTTATCTGCTTGACTAGAATTTTCACTCTTCAGGATAAGGGGCAGTCTTTCACTATTTGTGCAGTGTTTTGCATAATGGGAACCCCGTTCTGATTATGAACCTGTGCTCTACTATAATGCAAATGATAGATACTATAATTATCCTCTGTGCCCACTGCATGTCCAATAAAAATATGTTCCTCCTAGGAAAGCCAGAGAGGGCTGCTTGAAATTTCCTGGGTTGCTGTCTGAAAAACTCTCACAAGCAGTGGGCAACTGGCACCTCATATTTTAAAGAGTCCTTTCTTTGCCCCAAATTGTGTTACTGGCCTTAGTGGATAGGGGGAAGCAGTAGACATGCTATATCTTGATTTTAGTAAGGCTTTTTACATAGTTCCATGTGTCATTCTCATAAGCAAACTAGGCAAATGTGGTCTAGATCAGAGTTTCTCAGTCCATTGGTCGGGACCCCAAATTGGGTCACCAGACTGTTTCAAAGGGTCGCATGGCAGCTCCTCTGGCTTCTGTCCCACAGGGCTGTCTGGGCTCACCTCCCTGCTCCAGGCACTGCAACCTTTGGGGTCCCAGTACCACTCAGGTTTGGCCCAGCCATCATGATGAAGAGAGTCTGGTAGGACAAATTTGAGTGAGTGTCACTGCAAGCCCATGAGCCAGGTCACAACTCCACTCACACAAATTTGGTCCAGTTAGAGAAGCCGGGCCAAACCTGAGTGGTGCTGCAACCCCGGAGATTGCAACACCCAGACTTGAGAGCCAAGCTCAGTCAGACCCACAGCACAGTAGCTACAGGAGCCACCCCACTATAGGTAAGTGCCGGGCAAAATCCAACCCCTGTGAGGGGCAGAACCCAACTGAAACCACCCCAGATCCTCCACCCCCTACTGGGTCACGACAGACCGTAAACATTTACAAATAGGTCCTGAGCCCAAAACGGTTGAGAACCACTGATGTAGATGAAATTACTATAAAGTGGATGCACACCTGGTTGAAAGACAATACTCAAAGAATAGTTATCAATGGTTCACTGTCAAACTACGATGATGTATCTAGTGGGGTCCCACAGGGGTCAGTCCTGGGTCTGGTACTAGTCAACATTTTAATTAATGACTTGGATAATGGGGTGGAGAGTATGCTTATGAAATTTGCTGATGACACTAAACTGGGAGGAGTTGCAAGGACAGAATTAAAATTCAAAATGACCTTGACAAATTGGAGAATTGGTCTGAAATCAACAAGATAAAATTCAATGAAGACAAGTGCTATACTTAGGAAAGTACTACACTTAGGAAAGAAAAAATAAATGCACAATTACAAATGGGGAATAACTGGCTACTGCTGAAAAGGATCTAGGGGTTATAATGTATCACAAATTGAATATGATGCAATTGTGAAAAAAGCTAATATCATTCTGGGGTGTCTTAACTTGAATGCCAGATGTAAGACACAGGAGGTAATTGTCCCATTCTACTCAGCACTGGCGGGTCCTCAGCTGGAGTACTGTGTTCAGTTCTGGGGACCATATTTCATGAAAGATGTGGACAAATTGGAGAGAGTCAAGAGCAGATAAACCAAAATGATAAAGTATTTTAAAAGCCTTAAAATGTTGTGTGTGTTTAGTTTTGAGAAAAGAAAACTGAGGGGAGACCTGATAAGAGTCTTCAAATATTACATAAAGAAGACTCTGATCAATTGTTCTTCATGTCCACTGGAGGTAGGATAAGAAATAATGGGCTTAATCTGCAGCAAGGGAGATTTAGGCTAGATAATAAGCAAAACTCTCTAGCTATATGGATAGATAAACTCTGGAATAGGCTTCCAAGGGAGGTTGTGGAATCCCCATCATTGTAGGTTTCTAAGAACAGGTTGGACAAACAGGTCAGGGATACTTTAGGTTTACTTGGTCCTACCTCAGCACAGGGGCTGGACTTGATGACTTCTTGAGGTCCCTTCCAGCCCTCTATAAGTTTATAAAAATGTGCATAATAATTCAATGATGGATTCCTGCTTGTGTTATATAGAAAATAAATTATGTTCTACTTAAGCACTGTCCTCGCATTAGATTTACAATCTGGGAAATATTCCAGTTTCGGATTTCACAATTTTTAACGTTCTAATATGGCCCTGTTGCCTCTTTGATTGCGGGAAGATTGAATGAAAACCAGTAACAGTGAGTGGTGTGAGTGTGTGTATGTATGTGTGTGTGTATATATATATAAATAAAACAACAAATTGTATTTTGGTAGCACCCACAATTTGCTAGAAACAGTGCAAATTAGTATGAAGCCAGTTTGTGCTCTGTAGTTTTTACAGTCTAAGAAAATAATTGTCATATGAAGGGAAGGAGGTGAGAGGAATAAAAATAGTGGGACTACTTACAGCTTTCTAAATATAATTACGAATGTCAGCTGTCCCAGTCTAACCCCTCTACATCGCCGTCTATTTTTTTGTACGTGCCAGATTAGATGAAGAACTTAGGAGAAGGGTGTTGAGGAGCTTTATGAACCAGTTCATAGAAGCTTTCCACATATTGGGAGTGGTGTAGAAGACAGTATACATTTGGAGATGTAGACAAGTTTGCAGTTGAGGCTGGCATTGCAGCTGAAGTGGAGGGGGTAGAGTGACACAGTAACAGAAAAGTATGTGCAAGCTGGGAAGGGCAGAGTTGTGAAGGTCCTTGATGCCGAGCAAAAGAAGCTTAAATATTGAAAAAGAGCGAGCCCATAGAGAATGAGTAGGAGGGATGTCATGGTCTGAGAAGTAATAGGCATCGTTTTAAATAATGATTCAGTGGGAAATGCAGGACATGTTGATCCCTGTCTATTTCCCTCACTGTTAACACTGCAGTGATCATTCTGTAACACAAATGACATTCAATGTGATGTCTGTTCCATAATATACATTTGTTGAGCCTGATTGTGCTCCCATTCAAATCACATCAAGTCTTGCTATTGACTTGAATAGGAGTGGGCCCTGAAATACAGGTGCTGTGATAATATCATTCAATCAGCAGCTTTCAACACATAAGCAGAGTTCACTGAAATCTTATTTTATTATCTGTTTGATCTACTGTATTACTCTTGAACTCCTGGAAACCTAATATGTTGCATGTGGAAATTATACACAGCAGAGCAACTGTCACCTGTTACACACAGCTAAACATTGAAGCTTGGCTCAGACCCTCTACATCAGCTATATGAGTTTGACAGGTCCCAGTAATATATAAATAAATTACACCTGTTATTTTAAATAGGGCTGGGTAAAGCATTAATCCTGGGTAAATGAGTTTAGATTCTCTAATTAATTAATTAATTAATTGCATATATTCAAACAATCGAGAGCTACACACTTTGATGCTTATGTAGTCTGAGCTGTACTCCCAGGGAAGGAACAGAGTATTAAGCTGCTGTCTCTGATATGTGTAAGCAGCAGGAGGGGTGCAAAAGAGATTCCTCTGCCAGCCCCAATTTGGTGGGAGGAGATGCTGTGTAAAGAGTAAGGGGGAGGGGTAAAGGGGACCAGGAGGGGCAGCTTCGATGGGTTCATGGGGTGTTAGAGACAACCTGAGCCCTGCACTTAGAGCTCCTTTGTCCTTTCCCCTCTAGTTACTCATTGGCATGCCCCCCATGCCCTTCCCACTTGAGCCCAGAGAAGTTCATACCCAGCCCCACCAGAACCCTCTTCCTCCAAAGCCCTGGCTGGGAATCACTCCCCGCTGCCCCACCCCTCCACACCGGGCCCTTCTTCCAGGGGCAATGTTTGTGGAGGTTTAACTGAGAAACCTCAGGTTTGTTACAAAGAGTCCTGCTAGCTCCCCATTTGGGTCCCTGCTTCTCCCCACACATCTCAACTTTCTCCACTCCCGCTCCCTGCCTCCACTTACTCACCCCCTCTGAGTACCTAGTTCCTTCATCACCACCAGCCCTCTCTGCTCTGGTTCCCTGCTTCCCCCACTCTGCTCTCCCTTGGGTCCCCATTTTCCTCCCCCATTTCCAACTTCACTCCTCCCCTGCCCCCAGAGTCCCTGCTTCCCCATCAGGGCTGGCTCCAGCTTTTTTGCCGCCCCAAGTGCCGAAGAAAAAAAAAGACAAACCCGAATGAAGGACCCACCGCCGAATTGCCGCCGAAGACTGATGCACAGCGATTGAGCTGCTGCTGAAGTGCCACCGAGGAGGACGAGAGGGACTGAAGGATCCACCACCGAATTGCCGCCGTGGACCTGGCCATGCCGCCTTGCTAACAGATGGAGTGCCGCCCCTTTTTATTCGCTGCCCCAGGCACCTGCTTCCTTCGCTGGTGCCTGGAGCTGGCCCTGTTCCCCATCATCACCATTCCCCTCACACACACACTTCTTTCCCCACCTCACACACACACACATGCCACCAGATCCCTATTGCTTCCCCCACTCCAGGTTCCTGCTTCCCACCCCCACTTCCCACTGGGTCTCTGTTTCCCTCACCATCAATGCTCCCCCAGTCCACTCTGGCTCCCTGCTTCCTCCTCTCTCCACATCCACTCCTCCCCCTCTAGGCCCTGCTTCTCCCAACACCACTGCCCCATCACTCTGGTACCTGCTGCTTCTCCCCACCTCCATCCACCATCCCCCTCCTACTCCCCACTTTTCACCCCCAGTCAGCTCTCCCTCCCTGCCTGCTTCCCACCCTTAAAATCCTTCCTTTAAACCCTGGTCTACACTACAAACTTCTGTCTGTATAACTACATCACTCAGAGCTATGGAAAATCCACATCCCTGAGCAATGCAATTATTCCAACCAAACTCCCAGTGTAGACACTGCTATGTCAATGGGAGGGCTTCTTCCATTGACATAACTACCACCTCTTGGGGAGATGGAGTACCTATGCTGATGGATGAAGTTCTCCTGTTGACATAGGTGATGGTGTATGTGGGATGGGGGAGACATGAAAAGCCCTGCATAGAATATTTCATCCATTGGCTCCACAGCCTAAAGCCATCCATTTCCTTAGACCTTAGTTCCTTTTGTGCCATGAACACATCAGGCAATCCAGTTCCTCCATAGATTAGTCACTCGTTAGTTGTGGTACTCCTCCCAGGTGATGCCAGTGCATTCAATATCCTCTGTCATTGTCTTCTGCCAGTTCTTCCTTGACCTTTCTCGCTTTCTCTTTCTTCCTTCATGTACCCAATTCAATGCTTGCTAGGCATGTCTCCCATCTTCCATATGGTGTATAATTCCCAATCACCTGAGCCTTCTTTCTTTGATGATACTTCTAACATGTCCTGCTCTGTCAGCTCCCTTTCTCTCGTGTTTCTTTTGTCTTTCCATGACACATGTAACATCTTCCTCAGCCATCTGTGATGGGCAGCTTCCAATCTCTTTTTGTTAGCCCCTGTCATTGGCCAAGTTTCTGCTCCATGAAGTAGTGGGATCAGTACAATCACATGCTTTAATCTGACCTTTAGTTTATTGTGGAGACCTCTGTTTGACCAGATGTTGTTCATCCTTCCAAAACTGATGCTTGCTTTTCCTAATCTTGTATCTTTATCCAACACCTTCAAATGTCATCACACTGCCCAGGTGTCAGAACTCTTCTCCCTGTTTGATTTATTTTCCATCCACGAACATCTTAGCATTTGTTGTCCAGTTTCCTACCTTCATAATCTTGGTTATCTCTGCATTTATTGTTCAGTGCAATTTTTATGCTTCCTGTTCTACCTTTGATGTAATGGCAATTGTGACACTGCACCCCATATTCTTCATAGTAGTAGAATTATAATATGATTATGACATAATTATGATGCATTTTGTATGAGATAAGTCATGTGAGGTGTCATTGGAAAAGTTATGATTTGCTGAATATGGTTATCCTATTTGAATGCATGTATCATTTTTGTATCTGAAGTTATAAATACTGACTATGTATCTGTATTTCAAATGTAGTTACACCTGGGTAACTCCCACTATACAAGATGCTTTCAGTCTAGATAGCTGGTTGGGAAGGGCCTATTCAGGGCAATGAGCCATTAGGGAAAACAATAGGCCTTAGGAGATGCTTATCTTCTGCCTTGTGAGCCTTACTGAGAACACTCCAGACAGCCTGTAAGTAATGGCTGCTATGCCTCTACAAGGACATGTGACCAGGCCACATGACTCTGGACTCCATCTTGGGGTGTCAGTATTTTTCCACAAACTGGTCTGGGAACCAAGTTTTGAAACAAAGGGTTCCCACCATATGCTAAAGCTAGATAAGGCAGGGAGTGACATCATCTGTGGTTCTTCATTCCCCACACAAGAAGACTCCTGGAAAACACCTGAGGAACAAAGACTGTACTGGGGAAAGTGCTGGACCCAGGCAAAAGGGATTTCTAGCCTGTGTATGAAACACCTGGGGATTCCAAGTTGCAAAGCAAGTGCAGCTTACCCCTTAAGAATCTACAGCCTGCTTGTTTCCTCTCTTAGGGTGAGAATCTGCTAATTCATATCCAGTCTATCTAGTATATTAAGCTTAGTTTGCATTTTTGTTTATTTATTACATAATATACTTTGATCTAGCTGGTATCACTTATACTCACTTAAAATCTGTCTTTTGTAGTTAATAAATTTATTTTATGTTTTAATCTAAACCAGTGAGTTTAGAGTCAAGTTCCTGGAAATTTTAGCTCAAGGGGAAGGGGCTGTTGCATATTCCTCTCCACATTGAGGGGGAGGCAAACTAGATAATAAATTCATATTGGTTGGGGTTTGGACCAGGGCAGGATGGTACCATTCTGGGGTCCTAGGCTGGAAAGCTGGAGGTTATTTTGGCTGTAGCCTCTTTATTGTTGGTTCACATGCAATGGCTGGTCAGAGAGCCTGCATGTAACTGCAGTTGGGTGTGTCCCTACCTGTGTGTATGCTAGTGGAAGTGTAAGACCAGGAGTGTGTCTGCAGCTTGTCACAGCGCAGTGTGAGAGGGAGCCCAGGCTGGTGGGTCAGAGGGCTGAGTGTAGTACCCCAGTTCCAGGTGGCACCCCGGGCGGGAACTCGTCATAGCAATAATTCTATTCCACATCATACTTAGTAAAGCAATGTTGTCAGCAAAGTCAAAGTTGGTTAACTTGTCTCTGCTAACCCATTTGACACCATGATGCCTTTTCTTGCCAACTTCATCAGCCAGTCTATTGCTAATGCAAAAAGAATTGATGATAACACACACCCTTCTCTAACTCCAGTCACAATATTGAACCACTCACCCAGCCTGTATTCCATCTTACTGCGCCCATAAGATAAACTTTTTGTTGGATAAACTTATCAGCTTATCTGGTATGCTATATCTTCTAGCAATATTTCACTGGGTCGCTCACACTATCAAGCTTTTTCTTAAAGTTGATTAAGATGGGTTTTTGCCAAGCAATAGCTTTTCAATGATCTGTCAAAGAGTGAATATCTGTTCACAACATGATCTACCTGAATCATGAATCCAGCCTGTTCTTCTTGTAATATTTTATCTACCACCTTCTTTATTTTATTCAGCATAACTGTAGCCAATACTTTTCCCAGGACTTATAGCAGTACAATACTTCTTTAGTTCATGCACTAAGAAGATCACTCTTTTTTGGCAATGTCATGATGACACTGTATTTGCAGTTTTGTGGCATGTGTTCATTTTGTTACAGAATTTTATTAGCTGCTCAATCAGAATTTCGCTTCCTGTCTTTGGTATCTCTGTTTCAGTTCTGCTCAGGGAGCTTTCCCGTGTTGATAGCTTCTTTGCTTTCATTGGATGTTGTTTGTCCCACTTCTATTCCTAATTTAGCCTTGGCATTTTTCTCCAACCTGTGCGTGATCATCAGCTCTGCACAGTTTAATATGAAATGGAAATGCTCTTCCCATCGTCTGGCTTATCCTTCATGCATTTTCAATCTGTCCATGAGAGTTCTTGATGGCCATTACCTGTAACTGTCCGGATCTGCCTGAGAAGTCTTTCACTATTCTATATAGCTGCTTGAAGTCTCCCCTCTGTGCTGCTGCTTCTGCAGTTTTCTCCTGAACCCAGGCATTTCTATCTCACCTGCATCTCATTTTTATTTCTTTGTTATTTTCTCTGAATCTTGCATCTGCCTCTAAGAGGTCTGCCCACGCCTTTTTGCTTTTTTGCCCGTGCTTTCAGGACTTTTTGCTCATCAGTCACAGCCCATATTTCAGATACAATCCATGCATCTTTCTTCCACCCTCTCTGGTGCACCACTATTTCCTCTGCTATCCTGACTACCATCTTTTTCCAGTTTGGCCATCTGTCTTCTAGACTCTGATCAGCCTGGTCCTGTAAAACATTGAATCAGTTGCTAAATGCAATCTGGAATCTGATCTATGTTTCTTTGTTCTTCAGGTTCTCTGTTGCTATAACACTCTTTGTCCATCTTCATGATCTTTTTTAGTTAAAATTGTAATGTGGCCACTAAAAGGTAATGATTTTAGGCAACTTCTGCTCCTCTGCTGACTCTGACATCCCTCAAAGAAGATGCCCATCTCTTAGATGTACACACATGGTCTATCTGGTTTACAGTCACATTGTCTATTGATCTCTGCATGAGCTTATGAATCCTTTTGTTCTGTAAGAGACTACCTTCTACCTTTAGGGTATCTGTGACACAAAGAATGCCCAGCCATTCACCACTATCATTTTGGATGTCTTCTGCTGCTGTACCCATGACTCCTTCCCAGACAGTAGAGCTGTTGTCAGTTTGTCCATTGAAGTCATCTGTCAAGTTGATGTCATGGTGAGGGACATCATCCAATACTTACTGCATATGCTTGTAGAATGTATTCTTTTCACTGTTGCCTGCTGTGTTTGTTGGTGTGTATGCTTGGATTTTTGTACACTTGACATGTCTGGTTTGAAGCCTGGCTGTTGTTATTCTGGCATTCACTGGCTCCCATGACAGCAGGGTCTTCTCAATGATGTCATCCAACATAATTTCTACCACTCTTTCATGCATTCCTCCTCCGTAGTATAAGGCTATATCACTATTGGACATCATCTGGCCACGCCCTGCCCATCTCATCTCATCTGACACCAAGTATGTTCAGAGGGTATATTTGAAATTCTCATATAACCGATGAAATCTTTCCAGTACTATACAAAGTACATATATTCTGAACGCCTACTCTTGTTACACATTTGGTTGTCAGGATTCAATGTCTCAAGATATCAGCTTCTTTTTAGCTTTCACTGAGATCTGTCATACTTGGGTTTTGCGCTGCATCATCACCTACCATCACCAAGTTTAACTGGTTTAACTGGACTGTTCCAGTTGCAGTGAGAGTCTCCCTGAGTGGGTGGGCAAACCCAACTGCAGTGTCCCTGCCCGCAGGTATATGGGATCTTGGGGAGCAATTACCACACAGGGGGGGTGCCAATTAATTTCTTTATTAAAGGAAAAAGGAAGTGGTGGGAATTTAACAATGAAATACGATGGGATGGTGTGTATAGGGTGTTTATAATAGACAATGATGGGGGGGTTCTTCTAGTAAATGGGATAGGGGGTTTCAATAGTGGGGTACAATACAGTGGGGTACAATACAGTTGGTAACCAATTAACACTGAAGTATAAATGTAACAGGTAGCTAACAATTTCTATGTAAAGAGTGTGTTACAACAGCATATAACCAACTAACAGTATGGGTAAAATGGGTTAAATAACCAACAACTTTAGGTAAAAATGTGTCACAGTGGTGTAAATGTAAAATGTGAGGTGTGTTAGAGAGAAAAGGGGTAACCAATGGGGTTTTATGCTAGAAAGAGAGAGAGCAGACAGGCTGTAAGTTTAAACAGCAGAGAGGAAGAGAGAGAGAGAGAAAGAAAGTGGTAGAGAAGTGAGGTTGGGGGATGGGGGAAGAGGAGCACGTGGTGGAGGGAGATTTAAACTCAGGGAGACACAGAACAGACAGGCTGCAAGTTTAAACAGCAGAGAGACAATTATACAAAACACAGCAAAATCTTATCTATGATTTAACTTAACCAAAACTACACAAATTAGCAAGTAACAAAACACAATGCAACAATTCTTTAAGCCTAACTTACAGGGTACAATGCAAGCAATTTTCTAAACCTAACTTAACTACAGCTATGCAAAATGAAATTACAACTTATCTAGACTAAAGGACAAAATCTAACCTAATGGGTGCACCTTATACTAGGGGTAGTTCCAGAGGGCAGAGTGGTGTGTGCCCAGGATACAGCTCCAAGGGGGGAGGGGGATTTAACTAGTGGTGGCTGCAAGCGGGGGGGGGGGGGGGGGCTGCAAGCTGGCAGCCCAGGATACAGTCCAGGAAGGCACAGGCTTATTTCTAGCAGCAAAGGCGCTGCAAAGCAAGAAACAGATTACAGATACAGACCAAGGAGTTTAGGAGAGGTTTTAAGACACAGACCAAGGTTTAGCTTGAGTCTGTGTGCTGGGGAAACAGAGCCAGCAGCTAAAGTAATAAAAGTATAGAAAGTTTCACAGAGTGATCCTTACCAGTCCCCAAGGCAGCAGCAAAGGCAGAAGCAGCAACAACATCAGAAGAAACAAGGAGGGCTCGGTACGGTCTTGATAATCAGGAGGTCTCTCAGGCAGCAATTCGTTCTTCGTAGGGGGGGGGGTTAAAAACGGGGGTACGCTCAAAAATAAAACGAGAGTGGAGAAAGGACCCCCCATAACTCCTGGCTGATCAGACCAGGTAGCAATGCAGGAACCTTTCTGATGTTTGTTTCAAAAATGCCTGTTCTTAAAGGCAATCTCAGGCAGTTTCCCCACCAGTAATCCTGATAGGCTCCTTCTGTCACAGGGGAGGAGATACAGGGAAAAACTGCAGGTGAGCATAGAGACGTGCCTGGGCAGAGTCCTGGACCATAGGCGTGAGTTCCCACCTCAGGACTCAAAAGCACATGAGGCCTATGACTCATGCCCAGGATCTCAAAAACACATTAGGTCTTGCAGCTCTGGACATTGCCTACCCTACACTGAGCCCAGGTTTAACAAGGTGATAACAGGACCAACCCTTTGAACAGGGCAGTGATCCCACTTAGCACGCAGCACAAGTGGCCATCCCTTTGAGAAGGGCAATGGCTCTTGGTAAACAACTTAAGGGGCCCTCCCTTTGAGAAGGGCAGTGGCCCTGGTAAACAACTTAACAGCCAGGGAGGGGCGGCCACAGGAGGAGAACAAAACAAAATGTAGTAAGGGGACAGCTGTAAGAAACAAAATGGAATAGGGGGAAAGCTGTAACAGACATGCAGAACCCTCCTCTTTTATCCCAGGCATGGAATAGGCTCTGTCACTAAAAGTAGCAGAATTTCCCTCCATTTCACAAAGGAGAACACTGAGGCACAGGGACATTCTGGCCTACAGTTTCAAAAGAAATTGCAGATATTGGGTGGCCTAATTATTTGGTACACAATTGTGACAAATTGTAGTTTCAGAGGTGCTGACCACTAAGAACTCAATTTGGAATCATTGGGTACTGCAGGTGATGAACGCACAAAATCAGGATGGGTGCTCAAAAATGGAAGGCATAATTAGAGGGTACTTTGAAAACTTGACCTTCAGTGACTTGGAAAGGATTACACATGGAGTCAGTGGCAAAGTAGGAAAAATAACTCCCAAATCCTCAAACCATGCTCTAGCTACTAGATAATGGTCCCTCCCAACCCCTAATCCCTCTTCTCCTCCCCCACCATTTCTCAAAGAGCCAAGGATCACATTTAACTAAACCCCTAGGTGATAATTTTGGAGGTGCTGATCCAGGGATTCATTGCCGCTTTAAACTGGCAGTTAACAGTGTAAATAATTTTTTTACTGGCATTCAGTAGTTAAATTTATAGTAAGGTGCTGATGGGTTTATGGTGATCCAAATGCAGAATTAAGAGTTGTGCTTTTAATTACATTGTAACTGAGGCAACCGGTCACAAATGCTGTAGCTTCATGTAGGTGAAAAATATAGTGACTGGAATACATAGAGAATAAACTGTATATTATTAAATAGTGCCTTACATACTCTTTCCTGTTCTATTTATATGAGGAAAGGAAGTTGTCTGACCACTAGTGCTCTAGTGCACAAACACACATGCTCCAATGGACAGATTCCAAGAACTGGTGCTCATATTTCAGTGCTTAGGTCACAGGATACAGTACCTTTCATTTAAGAAGTGCCATTATAGCATATTACGTGACCTCTGTCATCACATTCATGACAGTAGCAAAGAACTTGCTTAAAAGAACATGCAAAAAAGCAGGTGACATTCAGCAAATGGGCAGCAAAGACACTGTTTAAATTCAGCAAACAGTGTTTAAATGGGCACTGGCATTTTAGGAATTTGAGGCCCCATCCTCAGCTGGTATAAATTGCTAGAGTTCCATTAACTTAATTAACTACACCAATTTACAGCAGCTGAAGATGTGGGGTAAAATTTTCAAAAGCTCCTAAGTGCCATTTTCAAAGTTGACTTAGGTGCTTAGGAGCTTACATCCCAGTGAACACGAATGGGACTTAGGGCAGGTCTACACTACAGCCGGGATCGACACTCTGAGATCAATCCACCAGACTTCGATTTAGCGGGTCTAGTGAAGACCCGCCAAATCGACTGCAGATTGCTCTGTGGTCGACCCCTGTACTCTACTCCCGACGAGAAGAGTAAGGTAAGTCGACGGGAGATTTTCTCCTGTCGACCCCCCGTGGTGTAGACCCTGAGGTAACTCGACCGAATGTACGTTGACTCCAGCTACATTATTCACATAGCTGGAGTTGCATAGCATAGGTCGACTTACCGCGGTAGTGTAGACATAGCCTAGAACTCCTAAGTGATTTAGGCACTTTTGAAAATTGTACTCCTAACCCATAAACACTGCTGAAAGTAGTACTATTATTATGTATCTGTATTGCAGACTACCTAGGAGCCATAGTCCTGGATCAGTGTTGTCCTAGGTACAGTACAAAAACAGAACAGAAAGAGGGCCCCTTCTTTGAAGAGCTCACAATCTCAGTATGAGATGAGAGGCAGGAGGAGACAGCAAAAGTGCGGCCGCCCTGAGGAAACTCATGAAGCTTGCAGTGCACTGCATGGAACTAGGAAGGTTATTTGTGCAGTGCAGCACAGTGACAGTAGTGAGTCATGTGGACACCCTTAATGAATCACACTTAGCCTTTTTTCATCGTTACTAGTCAAAGTCCTTTTTTTATAGTCTGAAGTTTTTATTTCTTAAGCAAAAGAAGGTGAACTGTATAGTTAACCCACCAAAGTAAAAGGATTTGACTAATCTTTAAAAAAAAATATTTGGATCAGTTGTCAAGTTTTTAATCAGTTAACCAAGCACATATGTATTTTTAATGTACCCCATGTTAGCACAGTGCTTCAAGTCATGCCTCAGCATCAGAACCATACATAGAACGTGTAACCAGAGGCAGCTTGCAAAAATAAACAGATGTGGGGGAGAAAAGGACAGTATAATAATATAAGTGATATTTTAGTTACAAGCCACCTTTCTTAAATAAGAAATAGCTGTAATTCTGGAATCCAGACTGTCTCTGTCTCTTTCTCTCAGTGTGTGGATGGCTGTTTACTTACCTCCAATAATCCTAGGTGGCTGGCTTCCAATGCCAAAATAATTAGTAGTTGAAACAGCCTGAATGAATAAATAGGCTGGGGGTGCCACAGTCCCAGAGGCTGTAGCATTTTAGGTCCTCTCTGAGGCTTAGCATGGTGGGATTTTCCACTCATTCTCAGTCAATCAAGTATTTTTTTTCTCCTTCATTTCTGAGCATATTTCTTAGTGACAGGCTGTTGGATGAAAATGTTGGAATATAGGCCTGCAGTACCTACTTTGGTGTTTAGCAAATTTGTCTCTCAAAAAATGCTACCCTCATAAAAATAATGCGCCTACACCCTTCAACGATGGCTAAGAATTTTTTCCAAGATGAAGCTTGATTGTAACTAGTGTAAATGGTGAATTCTCTGTAACCTGAAGTCTTTAAATCGTGATTTGAGGACTTCAGTAACCCAGGCAGAGGTTAGGGGTCTATTACAGGAGTGGGTGAGTGAGGTTCTGTGGCCTGCAATGTGCAGGAGGTCAGACTAGGTCCCTTTTGATCTTAAAGTCTATGAGTAACTAGTCTGGGTAAACCCCAAATCGAGTTTCAGCTGGCCATGGCAGGCTTGTGTCCTCTGAATGGGCTCCAAATCACAAACTTAACGCTTTTCCCTTCGGTTCTGAATGAATAATCTGTTGTTGTTTTGTTTTGTTTTGTTTTGATCTGGTGAAAATGTTGTCCCAGCCCTGTTAGTAACCTAAGGTGACTGGGTAGTTCCAGGACCAGGTTCTGTGGAGTATAAAAAAAAAATTTGGATCAACATGTGTGTTTTAAACATCCTATAGCTGGTGGTCACTGTGAAAGATTGTCCATTTATTAAAATAAAGCCAGATTTAGATTTAAGCAGTTTAGAGTTAGCTCCAAAATTGGGGTTGCTCAAACCTAGGATTTTAGTTTATCTCTCATTTACAGAGAAATATATTTTAAAGCAGTGGTCTCCAAACTTTTTTGATCACGCACCCCTATCAGTAAAAAAGTTTTGAGCACGCACCCCCAATATATGTACATTTATTTATGTATAAATTATATACATGTACTACTGTACCAATATATTATGTACATTATAAAACATACACAACAAATAGAAATTAAAAAGGATGAGATAAAGATGAAATAAACAATATTCTTAAAATATTTTTTTAATTTATTAACGGTATAAAAAACCTTTTTGCTCTCACTAAAAAAATATTATTAATAATAATATTTTTAGTGAGAGCAATGTGATTGAATATGCTTCATTATTTTTGAAAATCTTGGTTTAACACTTTGTGATACAGCGATTCAAAGGTCTGGTTCTAAGTTCAGTTTATTTCGCACCTTGGTTTTAATGGCTGTCATAGCTGGAAAAGATGCCTCACAAAGATACGTAGATCCAAATGGAAGAAGTGCATCGTTGGCTGCATTTACTAAATCATGATACTCATTTTTCAATCCCATCCACCAATTATTATGCAAAGGTTTTTGTTGAAATTCGGCTAGTAAATTTCCATCTTCCCTGATGTCAATCAGTTGTTCTTGCAAACTAATCAGAAGGTGTTGCATTTTTATACTTTTAACAAATGGGTTAAAAACCCACTGAAACTCTTCATTTGGAAGATTTTTAAACAGGTTAGAAAATTCTGTTTCAAGTTTTTTAAGTGTGCAGATATGAGAGTTTTTATAGGTGACACACTTACATCGTTTTCAGCAACAAAATCACATAACGATGGAAACATTTCCAAACATCCGTTTTCAAAATGCTCTCTCCATAGCACAAGTTTCTTTCAAAAAGCAGTTACTTTCTCACTCATTGTTAAAATGTCACCTTTACCTTTACACAGATTAAGTGTGTTTATTTTTTTGAAAATATCTGCTAGGTAGCATACTACTGACAGCCACTTGTCATCACAGAAAAGGTCAGCAAATTTGGAACACTTGTCTTTTTGTAAAAGAAAAATGCGTAACTCATCTTTAAGTTCGACAACTCTTTTAAGCACTTTGCCACAAGATAACCAGTGAACCTCTGTGTGGTACAAAAGATTTTCATGGTCACTCCCCATCTCATTACAAAGTATTGTAAAGATTCTACTATTTAAAGGTCTTGTTTTTATAAAATTAACCACATCGATGACATCCTGTAGCACTTTGTGCACTTCTGGCTCCAACTTCTTTGCTGCAATAGCTTGCCTATGAATGATGCAGTGAATGAATTTCACATGTGGTGCTATCTCTGTAACCTTACCCCGGAATCCTTTCTTTATTCCAGTCAAAGCAGCCGCTCCATCAGTGGTTACACTTACACAGTTTTTCCATAAAACATTGTTTTTATTAAAGAAGTCATTTACTGTTGAGAATATATCTTTCCAGTACATCTTTCCTTTAGTGGCTCACAAAAAAGTAGTTTTTCGTGTATTTCATTATTGAAACAGAATCTAGCAAATACCATAAGCCGAGATATGTTAGAAACATTTGTACTTTCATCCAACTGTACAGCAAACCTCCCACACTGCGTAATTTGTTCTAATACTTGTTTCTCCAAATCTTCAGCAATGTTTTCTATGCGTCTTCCAACAGTATTTGCTGACAAAGGAATGCATTTTAGTTTGTTGCCATATTGTTTTCCTTGTATTATTTCATCCATTTTTACCACGGCAGGAAGAACAAGTGTTTCCCCAATGGTATGTGGCTTTTTGTCTTTCACTATTCAGTAAGAAATCTCAAAAGAGGCTTCTAAACATTTATCATTAAGTTTAGTGAAATTTTGTAAAGTACTGGATTGAGTATCACATGACTTTAAACATCGCTGAAAAAATTGTAGAGGTTTGTCTTTATGTTCTGGATGCTTAGTTTTTAAATGTCTTGCTAATGGTGATGGCTTCATACTATCATCAGCTAATATCTCAAGGCACAATATACACTTAGGGTGAGGTTCATCATTAACGATAGTGGATGTAAATCATATTTCAAATAAGTCTTCTTGATAATTTTGAATTTTTTTGGCCGACCTCTTGTCAGATCTGATTAGATCGTCATTGTTTTTACCTCGTAATGTGGCTGACGAAGAACTCATACTAGGAGTAGGAGAACTGTCAGCTCTGCCATTTTCTTGTTCGCTTGTGCTCGCATTATTAGTATTATCTTCAATCCGCGGTTTCTTTGCAGGAATCTTTTTAAGCCACTTGTCCATTTTGTGAGGGTTAGTTTAGTTAAAACTAGATAATATAATCCGTTAACCGGGCACACGTAAACTGCAATACGTTGCAATACGCTGAAAGCAAACGAACAAGTGAGGGTGCCACTGTCAACCCCTCTGCGTTGTGGAACTCCCACTCTTCCCTCAGGATACCTCGCAGGGCCAGCTCCAGGCACCAGTGTAGGAAGCACGTGCCTGGGATGGCATTCCGGCCAATCTTAGGGTGGTGCTCCTTCGGCCGCCCTTTTTTTTTTCCCCTCCGGCGGTGCTCCTCCTTCCGCGCCCCCCAATGGATCGTCTTGTGCACCCCCTGGGGTGTGCGCACCCCACTTTGGAGACCACTGTTTTAAAGGTTTTATTATCTTTGCATTTCTCTTTCAAAAAACATTTGATGCCCACTCTCCCCAAGGCACACCCTCATCATAACAGTTGGCTATACTCTTAATCTGGTGTTTGGCATAGGACTGGAAGTTGGGAAGCTAGTTTGCCAATGTCATGGACTGGCCACTATCTCCTGCAGCTGGCGGCTGGGCTTCGCCTTTCCTGTTGGGACAGAGGACTTGTTTTTATTGTTTGTCCTGAAAATATGTTACCAACCACTTTCACAAGGCCCTGCCGCATTTATTATTATTACTATTTATTTCTTGAATTACTGTAACACCTGGGTGCGCAGGTCAAGGACCCAGATCCCATTGTGCTGGGCACTGTGCAAACACAGAACAGAAAACAAAGTCCCTGCCACAAAGATCTTACAATCAAAGAAAACAGTGAGACAATATTGCTCAGCATGATAGGCAGTGGTATCAGTGCACCAGAGGCCTAAACATTGTAAAGATTTTTGTAGGCATCACATCAAATGAGGATTTGAAGGTGGATAATGTGTTAGTTTTGCAGATGTTTACCAGGAATTCCTCCCCAGCAACATGGAACAAAGCATAACAAGTGGGGGGGGGAGAGGGGGGGGGAAGCTGTCACCATGGGCCAGCCATAGATGAGGGTCAACATCTTGATAGTGAATGAGAGAGGATAGGTATGGTAAGGATTAGGATATGTAGGGCCTTGAAAGTGAAGACAAGCTGCTGATATTTGATTCAATGGGGAAGGGGAAGTTTGTGCAGAGAGGGATGACGTAGTCAACATGACAGGCTGGGGAAATGATCTTTGCAGCAGCATTCTGATTGGGTATGAGCAAGGCTAGATTGAATTTGTCAAGGCCAGAGAAAAGGATGCTGCAGTAACTGAGTAATCAAGATGTAAGATCAGGGTGGATTTGATTTAAATCATGATTTAAATCACTAGTCAGGAAGACTTGATTTAATCATGGATTTCTACATAAAAGTGCATTCTTGTTGGTTGTTATAACCTTAATACATATTCTTCACAATGCAAAGATAGATGTAGGTTTCATTTATAGAAGGTACACACTATACATTTTTAAAGTGATATATTTTAAAAAGTTTTCAGATAAGTTTTACAGCTATATCAGAAAATGAATGATTGTTTGGTTATTTCATTTACCAAAGGTAATTGAAGCAGATATTTATGAAGTCATTGGGAGGTGAACTATCTCCAATTCAACAGGTTAATCATTAATATTTGGAGGATTTTCGTGCCATGCTGTATTAGCAGGAGAACATCACCAGACAGATATTTAAATTGTTTTATTTAACTAAAACAACAATGTTATGTATTCTGGATTTTTTTCTTCAACTGCAAACATATAATATTTTAACAAAACAAGCATATTAATTTTTGAATTTAGTTAAACATTCAAGCTTTTTAAAATCAGGTTTGTTTTTGTTAAAATTGTTTTTAACTAAAATAGTTAAATGAAATATTTAAAAAAAAAATTTAAATCGACTTTCAGCCAGGTCAACTTAAAATATTGGCTTCTCCAGCTAACTCAGTCATCGTCACCTTCATTTTCCCATTTGTTCATAATCTGGAAAAGAAAAACAAGCTTTCCTGCTTTTTCAGGTCCCAAACAATTTCTCAGTTTGGAATGAATTAGTCCAAAGGAAGAAGATATTCTTTCTACACTGGCAGAAGAAGCTACTGCTGTTAAAAGTGAGATTATCACTTCAACAGTCTCTGAATCCAAGTGCTTAAGTGACTTCCACCAGTTCACTGATGTGATTTTCTTTAAAACATCATCAGCAAACATATATTTCTTGAATGGTTCTTATTCTCAAACTGGGACTCTTTTACGGCCTGCTGCCATTATAGGTTTTCCCTTCTAGTGAGAGAATGGTATGGTAGATCTCAAATCAATGAAGGCTATGCTCAGAAAGACCTCAAGGCTTCTTGAATATGCTGCTCAAACAGTTTCACTTTTGTTTCTACTGCCTGTCCCTCCCTTCTCACATTTATCTCCAGACTTCTTCTCCTTGTCCAGATCTATTCCACCCCCAACAATCTTCTATTCATTGAGCTTTTTGAAACTTTGCACTTTTAGAGAGAGGTAAGGGATTGATTCTGTGTACACAAATTTGTAGAGGGACAATAGGGTTGAGGTCTGTTATTTTTCACCTCTATATATTATTTATTTATTTTAAAACATTTTTGCTGTTAACAAGCATGTTATCTCTGGAGACACAATTCCACAGTTTGAGAACTGCAAAACTAAGCATCTCTGATGGTATCTTCTAGACTGAGCACTGAGTCCCATTAGTAGATAGAAAGATTAACCTAAATAATCTATACAGAAGCCCCTGGAACCTCATAAGATTGGGTCCCTAATCCATGAACTATTGGAACTCATTTACAAAACTTTTCTTAAACATTACATGAATATATTGTCTCATACTATAGAATTAGAATTTATAATCCCTATTCCATGATGAGATATCTTTGAGCTATAATGTTTCTTAATTAAAACTATCTTTAGATAGGTTTTTTCCTCAAAAAGCATTTTATCAAAAATATCCAATTTAAATTAAAAAAATCAGATTTAAAAAAAAAAAAATATTGATTTTTATCCATCCTGTGTAAGATACACCACTCTCTCTAACTTTTTACAATTACCGTTTTTTTCACCCCCATTGATAAATGGCCCCTAAATATCCTTTTCCCATAACCTCTAAGGCTATGTCTAGACTAGCACTTTTGTCGGTAAAACTTTTGTCAGTCAGGGGTGTGAAAAAACACACCCCTGACTGACCTAAGTTACACAGACAGAAGTGCTGGTATGGACAGCGCTGTGTTGGTGGGAGACACTCTCCCGCCAAGATAGTTACCGCCGCTTGTTCGGGGTAGTTTAATTTTGTCGATGGAAGAGCTCTCTTCCATTGGAATAGAACAGCTACACGGGAGATTTTACAGTGGTGCAGCTGCATCGGTGCACGTTATAACAGAGGAAGGGAAGGCGAAGTGGCGAAAGATTTTTATGACATAGCAGTGAAAGAGGCAAAGATGAGGTTTGATCAGCTGATTTGTTTTCAGATGTACAATCTTAGCTGACTCCATTCAGAGACTGATAGGAATTCCTCCCAGCATGAGGAAATTTTATTTTACAGAGAAAAATAATCCAGATTTGGAAGGAAGTGTCTGCATCTGATGAGTTAGGACAGAGTCAGGGGTTAGGGTCAAGAACTTCATCTCTGCATAAATTTGGCCAGATACAGCAGGTCTTGGAGGATGTTAGTGCCATAAACTGTGCAATGGCTCCCTGCCTTTGTGTCTTAGAAACATGAGGGAGGAGATGCTGTGGCCAGTGGAGATTATCAGCACCTCTGTCCAAGGAGGGCTGCCAGCTTTTCTTAAGCATCAGGGTAGGCTACACTCAAGTTTCCATTACTTCACAGTGACAGTCTGGCCAACTATTGTCCAGTGTGTAATCTTCCCTTTGTGGTTAAGCTTATTGAAAAGGGTATGGTGAGATAGTACCTCAGAGCCTCAAATTTCCTTGACTGATGTCAGTCTGGTTACTAACCTGGATATGGGAGAAAGACTGTATTAATTACTCTGGTTCATTTTCTATGGTTGGACAAATATTAGGTATCCATCTTGATATTATCAATCAGCTGCCTTTGAAAATGTTGATCTCCAGAGGTCTGCAAGCATAAGAACATTGATGTGCCTGCAGTCTTCTGGTGGAATGGATGGAGCGTTTCTTAAGGGGCTGCATGCTTCTCTCTGAGATCAATTCTGTGGGTATCCAGCATATATACTAGAGATGTTCAGAACCTGCTATGTATCTATTAGGAAAACCTGTTATACCAATAGAATAAAAACCAGCAGGATCTTATTAAGAGGGATAAGGCAAAGATGCCACATTTATTGTAAATATAATGATAAAGCAAAAGATAAAAGTAAACAACGTTGTTTTGACTACTTATTCCTATCACTACTTATTCCTTATACACACACACACATAGAGAGAGAGAGAGATTCATTCACACAATCATTCATTTAAGTTCTGTATAGGTGTTATAGTTACCAGCCTAGAAGTTGCTCATGCCAAGTTACTGGCCAGGTATCTTGGTCATGAGGATGGAGCCGAGTCTGTGTCAGGTGCACCTGATGCTCCTGGAGGTTGGCAGCAGAACCAGAGACTCAAAGTCATCAGTCTTTAGAGTCCATTCTTATAGGAATTAATTCCTATGTTAGTCTATGGGAACTGTTTCATCCTGCTGTTGCTGACTCAATCAGCAGATGGCACATTCCTGTCCAAAGTGGCACATTCCTGGTGGCTCCACACTGTCCAAAGTTTGTGTTTCTCATCCTTCCAGGTGATGGGGTGGATCTCAGTTTACCCTCAGGGGGTTGTCTGGTGGTCCTACTTGACACATTCTTCGGCCGATGGATACTCCCTTTCTAGGCTGGCACCTCCCTAACCATTTATGTACATCAAGCATTCATCAACATACATTCCATATCTTAACCATATTTTAATTTACTGTCTCCACCACTTTCAGGGTGTGTGCTAATTCATTTGAGACTCCCGGCCCTTTAATCACAGAGGGTGGGGGTCTGTCCTAGGAGCCGTTGAATGAAGTGAAAGTCACTTAACAGCTTATAGTGTTTGTTTACATTGTATCAATTACTTCAAGAACAAAGTCAATTAACTTATTTGTAAGTTTTACATAGTAATAAAGTATCTTTCACAGGATAGATATAATCAATGGTTTCTACAGACAGTAGCTTACAAGTTTTAACAGAAGACCCAAGAGATTTTTGTACTTGGTGAAACTGTTGGACTTTAAAGTGTGGGGGACAAATTATGAGGGGGTCACTGTCACTTGGGGGAATCACTGTTAGTACCTTCTTTTATATCCCTACAAACCCATACTTTATAGGAAAATCCCTGCCTGATTGTCTGTCCTCCCCATTCTCTCCATTCCTGCAAAGGCAGCCCATCAAAGATCTTGCACATGATGAGTGGCTGTCCTTTCATTCGAGCCTGAAGAGAAAAGGATATAGCTGAAAGCCTTCCCAGTGATTCATAAATTCTGGGACATGAATGTCAGTGACCTGTCTGAGGCTCAATCCAGCTAAAGGAGAGGTGGGCTGGGGAAAACAAATGGCAGATTTGGTGAAGAGTATATCTGCTCCTCTAATTCAGGATGTTTGTCCACCAGGTGTTACTCTTGGTATTAAGTTGGTATCAGGTTAGATTCCCAATCATTGCTGGATGACCACCTTTTGGCAGTAGCCAGGATGACTCTTTTAACATTTGCATCTGACTAGGGGCTTGCAACATTTTCTTTCCCACGCAGATCTCAATGCCATGATTCATGCCTTCGTGACCTCAAGACTAGATTAATGCAACACACTCCTCTTGGGACTACATCTTAAATTCATTGAGAAACTGAAGCTACTGCAGAATGCAGTGGCCTCTTTGATCGGCAAAGTAACTTGCTGGGGGGAAAAATTGAGTTTCTGATTTTTATTTAAATAGGAATTAAAAAACCACAAAGCTATCAAGAATATTAGGATATATAGAACATTCATAATATGGTAATTCCATATTTAAATCATATACCATAGTCACTTTTGTATTCAAAATAGCTGAACTTGTCACAATTTAAATGCTAATCTTTCCCTATGGACAAAGATCATAAACTCAATCCCACAAAGTAATGGGATGTTGTTTTCTCACATTTACTTTTCCCCAGTGGGGAATAATTCCTGGGAGTAGTTTCTGGAATAAATAAATTCTTCAGCTATACTGTGCTGTTGGTCAATACTCAATTGTGGGCAAAATTTTCAAAAGGCTGTAATTTGAACCAGCAAAATTTATGTTTGTGTGTTGCACACACTGTTCAGTTGCAGATGCAACTGGGTCAGACCAAAGGTCCATTTAGCCCAGTATCCTGTCTTTCAAAAGTGGCCAATGCCAGGAGCCCCAAAGGGAATGTACAGAACAAGTAATCATCAAGTAATCCATTCCCTGTCGCTCATTCCCAGCTTCTGGCAAACAGAGGCGAGGCACACCATCCCTGCCCATCCTGGCTAATAGCCATTGATGGATCTATCCTCCATGAATGTATCTAGTTCTTTTTTGAGCCCTGTTATAGTCTTGGCCTTCACAACATCCACAGTTCCACAGGTTGAGGGTGCGTTGTATGAAAAACTTCCTTTTGTTTGTTTAAAACCTGCTTCCTATTAATTTCATTTGGTGACCCCTAGTTTTTGTGTTATGAGAAGGAGTAAATAACACTTCCTTATTCACTTTCTCCACACCAGTCATGATTTTATAGACCTCAATCATATCCCCCTTAGTCATCTCTTTTCCAAGCTGAAATGTCACAGTCTTATTAATCTCTCCTCATATGGCAGACTCTCCATGCCCCTAATCATTTTTTTGCCCTTTTCTGAATTCCAATATATATATTTTTGAGGTGAGGCAACCACATCTGCATGCAGTATTCAAGATGTGGGAGTACCATGGATTTATATAGAAGCAATATGATATTTTCTGTCTTATTATCTATCCAAAATTGATGCAAATCAATACTTGCACCTCTAGCTTCCTGACTGTGACCACAAATTGGATTGTTGGAAGCACAGGCACTTAGATTTGTACCCACAAATCACATCATGGGCACCAAAAATGCAGGCATAAAAAGGAAGTTCAGCCCTGTAACTGTATCCCTGTATAACATCCATCTCTTGAAGTGGGAGTTAATAATACCGACATCAGTTTGCTTTTGTTATAGGCACACAAAAAGAGTTGCAGAAGTGTGGGATCACCACTATTTTCCCTTTAAGTGGCCATTAAGAATCAGGAAATCTATTCTGATCATTTGCAAACCGTTCATGTCCTTGATTAGCACCCACAGCTTCTCTGGATGGGAATGGCAGTTGCATGCACTAAGGGTCTTACATGGCCATGTGCATTGAAAGAAATGTGAGTCCAATAGGCGTGAAAGGTGTTAAAAAAACCCTACATTAGAAGGCAGTTAAGGGTTTACGTTGGTGGTTTTTCCTGTGTAATGAACGAGAACCAAGTGAACTGGATTTGTCTAATTGACTTTTTCTGACTGTGTGCAAACTGATTTACTCCTTTTTTCTTGCATTCCACAGCATGAAATTAAGTTTTCAGGAAATAGGGGCACAGCGTTCCTAACCATCTACTCATTTGGGACCAGTCAGATAAAGTAATGAAGCCAAAGAGAGCCCCAACAAGCCTCACAGTTTTTGTGTGAGACACGGAATCCAAATGGGACACTTGGCATAACCAGTAGCTGAGTCGTTTCTGTGGCAGACCCTTGCATTCTCTTTAGAGCTGCTGCTTTTTTGCCATTATGTCAATCTTCCCCGCTGTTTGGCTGTTCCCAGGTGTGAGATCAGATGCTGGAACAGATGGGGCGGGAAGTAGAATGACTCAGTGTACATCAGTGTGTTCCTTTGACGGAATGATCTAGTAGACTATGCTACATAGGATCCATGGCTTGAATATACAAATGTAAATATATACACTTCACTCCTGAAGAGTAATTTAGTTGAAACCACCACCAACCTGCCCCCAGGAGATTAACAAACCAAAACGTTCAAGTAGAAGGAGAAAGTGTTTTTAAATGGTAAGTAACTCTTCCCCATTGGCTGACTGAATAGAATTTGTGTTCTTGACAATCACATATTGGAAAAAAGAATCTCTGTAACTCTACCTCACATAACACTGGTGTAAATCAGGAGCAACTCCATTGAAGTCAGTGGAATAACCCTCATACAAAGCTGGTTTAAGTGAGATCAGAATCAATACCTCATTTCATTCACTTGATTTTGAAATTCCTGGTATGTATTTTGATTGAGATTAAGTACGCTTTTGGGAAAGTAACATATCAATAGGACTGTGCCAAATTCCATGGATTTAGCTGGAGGTAACGGCACTGTAAATCCTGCAGTTGGTATCTGGCAGACCCTAATTATGGTAGTTTCTATAGGTTTTCTGTTGTGATGATGAAGAGGAAGTTGGGCTGGAACAAATCCAGTTACATTGTATGACATGCTGCAACTTAATCTAAGTTGCAGCAACAACACACATTGCAAGAGAAATGTAAAGAAATCACATTGATTTCGTTCATTGTGCATTTAAACTCTGTGCATAAATATCATTCTCTGACAAAAGGCATCTAATTATTTATATGTGTATTCAGCAAGATAAATGTGTGAGTGTAACCTTAATCTGGCAAAAATCCTCATCTTTTTTTTCTTTAGGATGGATTACATAACTGCTGAATTTCATGTGACAACTAAATAAAAAAGTGGGCTGGGGAGGGAAACTTGTAGGGCCATCCCTACCCTGTTCCAGGATTTTGTAATTGCAAGGGGGATGAAGAAAACAGCCATTGAGGAAGTGGTCTTGGGAATGCATTAGAGTTTTGAAAGTAAATTCATACCTGGGTTCTGTTCTTAGCTCTGCCACTGACTTCCTATGTAAGCTTGGACAAGTCACTTAGTCTCTGTCTGTCTCTGAATCTGTAAAACAGGGATCATTTATACTTAGGAGAGCTGAGTAAGTGATTGTGGATAAACGACTTACTCAATTTAGTTCCTTTTTTTCCCTTGTGGAATGTCAGTCGGCAAATGGAGAGTTCATTCAAATGTATTTGTTAGTCACAATTACTCAACACATTTTGGGGGCTTTTTCTTTTCCTCTCTGGACTGAAATCACAAACTGTTGGCTGACAGTATTAAATCCTTGATATTCCAAATTTGAGCCGCGTTGGTTAATTGGAGTTGGTCACATAAGTCACAAGGCATTGTTGTTTGCTGATTGGATGAATGTACTCTTGTAATCAGGAGGACTTGGAGATCTCAGTGGTCCTTTGAAATTCTCAGAGAAGGGTAGCAGTATAGAGAGGGTAGATAGGGTAGGTAGGAATAATGAACTTTAGAATATGTTAAATCTTTTCCTGTCTGGTCCCATTGGCCTTATGCAAGGCATCATGCCTAGAAAAAAATTACAGTAAGATTATACCTTTATTTTATGTGCACGTATATGGCCACAGTTGTGTTCATAAGGGCTGTGAGCAGATCCTGGGCTTGCTGGTTCAATTTCCTCTGTGCCAGGTCTCTGGCAAGGGAATTGGGGAACTCTGGAGCAGGTTCATCCCAGGCTCTGGGGCAGGTTAGAGAATCTTGTGTTTCCCCTATTCAGGGACTCTAGGGGCCTCTTCAGGCCCTGGTGCAGACTAGATCAGCTCCCACAGCCACCCTAAATTGTGCTTCTGTTTCAGTGGTCCCAATGGACCATTATAGGAGTGCAGGGCCACTGAAATAACTCTGCTCTGGCCAGAATGACCCTGACACACGGGACTCTTGTAGAAGTGGGACAGATCTTTGCACAGCCAGCTTTGCACTTAGTACACAGGCCCCATGTCAGCGCTATCTCCAGGGAGAAGACCCTATGCCTTCCAGCTAATGCAAAGGGGCCATAGAACAAGTATGAATTGGGCTCCTTGCTGTGGGAAGGAGAGTTCTTTCCCATCTAAAAGGTATCACTTCCAGAGTGAACCTGCAAGCTTTTGCACTTTTTACCTGCAAGCATTCGAGTGAGTAAAACTTGATGGCTGAAATATTTGCAGAAAGTGAATGCAAAGATGGTGTGAGCATAGCCACAGCATTTTTAAATTTGAGACGATGTTTCTGGAAAGCTTCCTGCAGTGTTCATCCACCTCCAGTACTTACCCTCCTTTGAAAACTGCTTTGAGATCTTCAGATAAAAGGCGAAACATACTTTTCAGATTTGTTTATTGTTATCATGCTTGTGCTTTGGCATATTCTCCTTCTCAGCCTCATGGGGTGGATATTATTCATGCTGATCTCTCATTACTATGTCTGCTCCAGCGGTATTTCTTCTGATCAATGCTCTGACTTTACTATCCATGGGAAGCAGAGACCTAATTACTCTATATAACTACTGTAGAAGTAGGCCTAGTAGTGTTGGAGCAGTGTGGAAAGTGCTTCCAGTACCATGGGCCCTATAAAGTAAATTTTAAAAATAGGTACAGAAGCAGGAAAAAGAAAGTAAGAAAGGTGAAGTAAGGACTGGCTAGTTCTGGGAGGGAAGTTCTTATTTTGCCAGTTAATTGTAGTTTTAGTGCTTTTCTTTTCTAAGTTCTGAATAGTTCTACTTCATGGTTCTCTCTCTCTCTCCCCTCCTCTCTCAGATCCGGAAGGTGTTATCTTGCTCTGAATGTTCCCTTGAGTTCTCTCCTAGAAGAAATTTAAATTTCCTCCTAGTTCAAATGCATTGGCTCCTTTTCAGGCTAATGATGAAAGGTCAGGCTGAACTGAGCAAAAAGACTAAGTCCTTTGCTCTGAGTGGCAGTGGCTTCTTCAGCAACAGCAAAGAATTCTGGCTAACAGCTCCTGAAGCTTTGTTGGATCAAAGATAAATCAAAAATTTCCTATGGAAATGCTTGTGACATCCACACAAGCGCAAAAGGTGAAATCTTGCAGCCTTTACTGATGCAAATAGTCTTTTTGCTCATGTGTTCTGTCTTGTTGCCACCAATAACATTACTGATGTTAGTAAGACCTACTTCCATGAGTAAAGTTTGTAGCAGTGGGTTCCAGAGGAGTTAACTGTGATTTAGATAATTACACCATATACTAGAGATGTAACTGGAACCTTGATCCAAACTCCCCTGAAGTTTAGGAACTTTTAGATTGTTTCCAAATTTTGTGTCCTGGGCCCATCTCCAAAGGCATTATTAATACTTAGGATATTATTCTAAATAGTTATCACAATGTTTTTACTAAGGAGGTCGCTATGAGGAAATACTACATAGAATCACAGAATCATAGACGTGTAGGACTGGAAGGGACCTCAATAGGTCATCTAGTGCAATCAAGGAAGGACGGCATAATAATATATAATATGATATAATATATACAAAATAATAAAACATATAATGAGGAATGCTAATATAACCCATGCAAACTTTCAGACTGGTAGAAATATTTTACATGAGACAACTGAACGCACACTATACCAAATAACACCCTTATATATTCCGGCTAGCACATCCAAATATTCTTTTTTTAATTAGACATATTATTCTATTAACTGAACATGTAGACCTACAACTCTTCTGTGGAGCACATTCTGAATGTTATTTGGCAGTTTTGATTTCATCATGTCTTGTACAGAGAATCTCTGTAAATTCTGCTCAAAAATGTCATTGTAAAAAAAAAAAAAAAAAAAAGCATGGGGGGTCAGTTAAATGTTAATATTTTCCATAAGTGTCAGTCTTCTGACTTAGCATTCTCTAACAGGAACAAGCAAATATCTACTACTGGATATTTTTATTTTCAGTGCTCTGTATATTTACTGAGGGATTACAACAAACTTCTACACTTTATCTACATTTTAATAGGACAGTGGAAACATAGGAAGTATATTAAGGTGGACTGCCCCACTTATTAAACTTATGTGAATCCGTCAAAAGCAGTTATATGCAATAGGGACCTGACAGCCATACGTGATTGAAGTCATGCATCTAGCCAGTTTGTAAGATGATCCCTCTGTACTGAGCCATCAGCCATCCTTAGCATAGGGGCGCACTCATACACACATTCCTGTCAAGTCATCTTGTGAAAGGCAGCCTGCTTCCAGCTTGGCTTGAATGTGCAACCTTAATAAAACTCTCTGAGGTCTGAGAGAAAATAGCAGTTCTGCAGCAGATAGTGTAGGGAAAGAGACTGGGATATGCATATGCAGCTAACTAAGAGAGGCTACATGCTGGACTGTAACAGAGAGGAAACAATAAATCTTAGCTACTATGCAATAAATATTTCTAATTTTAACTAAGGAAGCTATCATTATAGTGAAATAAAAACCATTTTAGCCAAAGCTGATATTTAAATACTCTTCTCCAATTCTCTTTCCAAAGATTTTTTTTTCTATAAAATAAAGAGCAAATTAAAAGACAGAGGAGGTAAAAGTTTCTATAAGAACAGAAAAGGAAAGTAGTAATAACATGACAATTTTTCTTTCTTTTGCTTTCCTGGCTGCTCTTCTGGCTCACATAGGGTGCAGTAACCAGCGCCGGGGTCCAGAAACCACTGGTAGAAGATACAACCGGATTCAGCATGGGCAGTGCACCTATACTTTCATTCTTCCAGAACAAGACGGGAACTGTCGTGAAAGCACGACAGACCAATACAACACAAATGCTCTTCAGAGAGATGCTCCTCACGTGGAACAGGATTTCTCTTCCCAGAAACTGCAACATCTGGAACATGTGATGGAAAATTACACACAGTGGCTGCAAAAAGTAAGCGTTTCCTTTTCAAATTCTCATTGAACTGATTATTTATCGTGCTTCCCTGTTCACAGTTTGCATGTGTTTCTCTGAGAACTGAAATAATGTGGATTTGTCTATTTCCATGTTATACTTGGTGAGAAATGTTGCAGCTAGAACTCACCCTTTCTTCTTTGGGCTTGCTTTTGGGAGCAAAACTTTCTTCACATTGCTGGAATATGCATCTTTTTAAAAGCATGATCCCAGGGGACCATGAATATTTTGAGAGCCACAGTGTATAATAATCCTTCAGAGACTTCTAATGATGGCACACTTTTCTTTAAGTATTCTTATAACCTCTATTTATAGGTCTGGGCTTCAGATCAGATGTCATGAAGGATACCTGGTACCCATAGCAAATGTGTGCACTTTTAAAGAAATACCAACATGACTGCCTAAATGCAATTAATAATTTGAAGGCAATGTAATGAGAATATTATTATTCTCCCCAAAATAGATTCAGTTGTACTACCACAGTTAGCTAATTAGTAAAAAGCAACAATATAATATTTAAAAAAAATCACAGTATGACTTTTTAAAATGTATAGATTACATTGGGCATGAAACAGCATGTTTTATTGATATGTCTATATAAAATAGAACTGAAGGAATATCAGGAGCTTTTTTGAGTAATACAAAAATAAATTCTCTTTAGTAATTTGTGCTAAAAGTGTAAACTTTCAAATGAACTTTTTTGTATTTAAAATATAATTTGGGGCTTTGTTCCTGCAAAGACTTATGCAGGTGAATAACTTTACTCCTATGAGTAATCCCATTGACTTCAATAGGACTACTCATGTGAATAAAGTTACATATGGAAGTCTTTGCAGGATCAAGCCCACAGCTTGGTAATGAGAATTGGTAGTGAGTTATGATCCTGCACAACTGATCATTTCTATCAGAAACATATATTTTTCTCTGTACTGGTGGACACACAAATATTACTGCTGTCCCTAAGACCTGCTTAGTGTTACTTTGCCAAGACTCTGAAAACCACTTAAACAATTGGTGAAATGTTTAATCAGCTAAGACTGCACTAACAAAATTTTCTGCGTCTTTTGTATTCCATGAGTTACATGTTTCAGTTGTAATAAGAGTTCACATTTAGAACAAATACCGGATATACAATAAAAATGCATATTAATGTAATTGTTGACAGCTGTATCATTTACAATTCACATCCCTGTCAGCCACTGCAAAAAGTTGTAATGCCTTTTGTTTACAGTTCTGTAGTTAGTGTGCTTATTTTCTTATCGATTGAACTGTAGTTACTATATGCTTGGTGCTAACGATATGAGGATGATTATGTGCAGTAAACACGTGTGTAAAAGAAAATGTACATAATAAGATAAACCCATTTATGTATCTTTCACCTTTTATTTCAGTCTTTCTTTCTTTAAACTGTACATGGAGTGCTTTAGAAAGATTAGAACTGGAGGCTTGTCTCTTTCTAGAGTGTAAGATTTTTCATTCAGTTATCACTCTACCTTTCAAAGCAAACGCTATGGAAAGGAGAAATGTTTGTGTTTCCGCACTCATGATTTTACTTGAGCAACTGCCTGCTGAATCATGCTTATGAGATTGTTACTTATTCTGCATTTGTCCACTAGGGACTGAACTAAGATCACAGTTTCACTTGTGAATTGAACACGAAGAAAAATGAGTCTCTAGAGTTTTAAAGTCTGAATTAGAGCTAGTATTCACATTTTAGGGGGGGTGGATTAACAGGTAGATAGTCAGTGTAAATGTTACATTTGAGGTCTGTGCACTTTGTCAATGATCAGAACTTGGGCTGCAGGGGAAACCTTCCCCACGGTTTACATGAAACTGGCATGCAGCAGTGAGCACTTATCTGCATGTGTCAGTTTTCCACTAGAATGGAAGAACCTGTTTCTCAGTGTGAAGGCAAATGAATCTGACCTGACTACATTATTACAACTCTGAATATTGAATTTGCCTTGTTACTGCTGTCATTGCAGGGCATTTCAGCAATAACTCATCTCCCTTTCAAAACAAGGAACATATGAAAAAAACCTTAGTTCTATCTCCCCTAATGATTTTCTCCTGAATTTGTAATGTAAGATGTAGTTAATATACTATGTGTCCAATGTTTTCTAATGCACCTGCCATGAACATGGTAAATGAGCAATATTAGTAGTTATATGGCTATGACCCAAATCATGCAATTATAATTATTAGAAAATATATGTAGAACTGAGCATTTATATCTTGACTTATGTAAAAGAAATATGTCCATTACTCTACAAAGTAATATATAACATTCATTAAACTGTGTATAGGCAATGTTTGCCAGAACACTATATTTGTAATAGAATATATACAAAACACTAATTTGGTCATTTTGGAAGACAAATTGCTAGCAATGTTAGTATAAAAAGAATTCAGTATACATTGTTTAATTAGTAAGTGGATGCTTTTAGTTTATCTAATCAAGGATAAATGTATTTTGATCTTTTTTTTTTAATTAGCAGATTTCTGAAAACAAAATAAAACTTAGAAAAACTTTCTTGCAATGAACTGCCAGTTCAAATCTAGCTGAAAATGCCCTTGCCTGGAGAGCTAACTACAGGCAATTAAGTTTCAGCATTGTCCAATGGAATTTACATATGTATTGTTAGTGTTACTGTGATTTCATTGGCAATCCAAGGATGCAGCAAAATGCTCTCCATAGAAATTACCAAGAAAATAGCTTGGTAAATGTTTTCAGAGGTTTTCCTAGAACTGTTTATTTTAATACTGGATAACTTCCCCCACTGTTTAAGCTTGGGTTTCATTTCTGCAATCTGTTTATTTTAATAGTTGAAAACAGACAGTGCATCTCTTTTTTTTTCTTACAGTAACTGGCTGGCACGCTTGGTATTGAACTGTTCAGTACTTAATGACGGTATTTAAATATTCTCAAAGGAGTCACATGAAATTTTAGCTTGATAATCTACTCAGGAATTATTTTTCATAGTCAACTAGTGTGAATTAATGGTATTGATGGGATATGAATACATTCAGAATGGCTGCAGATTTACATGTATGGAATCCATTTAGCAGTCACTATACATAATAGTGGTAATAGCTTTGAGTGGGTGAAGCTTGGCACCGTAAACAGTCTATACATCTTCTTTGTTCTCTCACTTATTTAAACAGTTGAACTATTTTATAGTATGTTGAAATTGAATATTTGATCATTATACATTATAATATTCTAATGCTAAATTATAGCCTTGGATTTAAAGGTCAATCAAAATCTTTCTAACCTGCCAAGACCCAAATTAATGATTTTGTCTTTCTCTTGCAACTGTTGATTAACCCTACTAACACCTAAAGCAGATGCAGGGAACTTCTTCTTTCATTTCTCCCATTTATTAGTGCTGTCATCAGCTTTAGTGGAGGCAATAGAGAATGCTGAATTTGGGCCCTGGCAAGTAAATAGCAGAAGAAATAATCTGCAACTATATTATTTTAGTATGTATTTATTTAAAATCTACTCTATTTATTTAAAGACTATCCTTACTGTATGTCTGGCAAGTTATTTGTACAAGGAAATTACTATCCTCGCAGTTCATCATAACATTTTCCAACAGCTTCTGAGCAACGTGCTCAGATTTTAAATGCCTTTCCTACAGTATGAAAAGAGACTGGCTTTTAGGTGTGGCCTTATAGGACAAGTAGAGGAGACTGACTTTTGAGAAGGTGGCCTTATTTGCAATTTACATGAGGCCAGATTACCTTTAAAGGGCTTAGCTAAGGTTGCCACCTGTCCTGTTTTCCCAGGTAGCTTTTTTGTGGCAGCTGTCCTGAGAAATCTGTCCTGTTTTTTTGTACCTCAGAGGTGGCAACCATAAATGCAGCATGCTCTTGTCTGTCCCCATGCCCATATACCATAGCCATCAAGGTTCACTTTCCATCATGGAAAGATGGAGTTATGGCTACATATGCTCTCTGCCTCTCTCTGCTCTCTTTGGGGCATTAGGCACTGTCAGTAATGTGTTAGTAACCCTGCACTTCCCTTAATGCATCAGCTGGAATTCCGTTTGGCCCACCTATGGCGTACTCAAAAGTGGAGGAGGCTGTTTATACATTGACCCTGCAGTGCAGCCATTCAAGGGCCAATCAACATCTAACACTAGGAGCACAATGTCTTAAAAGCTGGTGTAACTGACTGAGAAAATGTGTACTACAGTGCAATGGCTAGCTTAAGTATAAGGACAGAAATGCGAGTCATGGCTACTGTTGTGACTTACCTATGAATCCCATTTTCCCAGGTGTCCACAAAGGGTACGTCTTCACTTACATCCGGGTCCGGATGTAAGCAATCGATTTTCTGAGTTCGATTTATCGCGTCTGGTTAAGACGCGATAAATCGATCCCGGATCGATCCCGGAAGTGCCCCGGATCGATCCCGGAAGTGCTCGCCTTCGACGCTGGTACTCCAGCTCGGCGAGCGGAGTACGCAGCATCGACGGGGGAGCCTTCCTGCCGCGTCTGGACCGCGGTAACTTCGGACTAAGGTACTTCGAATTCAGCTACGTTATTAACGTAGCTGAATTTGCGTACCTTAGTCCGAAGTGGGGGGGTTAGTGTAGACCAGCCCAAAGATTCCTGAGAGCCCTGGGGTTTGCCTTAGCTGAAGTCTTGGGCAAGTAAACAATGTAGTTCTTTCATTTTGCATTTTAAATGCTGTACAAGTGTACCTGCATATGCTTCAGGCATTTGATGCAATCAAAAGATATTCCTCTTAAACGAGATTTCTATGTTTTGGGAAGACATTTACTGATGAGATTTTTCAGCACCCTTCTGGTGTTTGTTTGTTTAATGTGGAACTTTTAAATGGTAACCCGTTTATGTGCAAAAAGTAAGGTCGCATCCTGCAAAAACGTACATTTTACTCATGTGAGTAGTGGGTTCTGCTTCAGTTACTCATGTTACCTAAATGTTTACAGGATCATCCCTTAAAAGTTCTCAATGTGCATCATCCCTGGTGAAGTGACTCAACTACTAATTTTCACAGGAACAGAGCAGGCCCTTCATGGATAGATTCTGTAACCCTCAGTCACACTGAGTATTGTGTTAATAGGCCCATAGTGTGAAATCCTGAGCTAATTGAAGTCAATGGCAAAATTCCCATTGACTTCAGTGAAGTCAGGATTTCACCTTTAGTGAGGTTCTATTCAGTGGAAGTAGGGATTTAAGAATCTGGCCCTTAAAGAGCAACAACAACTATCTGGAAACAAATCTGTTCTATTTGTGTCCAAAAATAAAACTGGCTTTTTTACCCTTAAAAAAAAATATTTTTCTTGCATTCATATGCCTGCATTTTGTTAAGAGCTTTATACATTCAAATTCCTGTAACCCCTAGAGATGCATGGAGGTACCCACAAGAAAGACATGGGACCTCAAACATGGAAACATCTGAGAACTGCTAAGTATTGGGGAGTTATATATTTAGCAATATTTTAAAAAAAAACAGAATAGTAGAGTTCAAGCCAGTCTCACATTTTTTTTTGCCACATTTTCTAGCAAATGACTTTTTAAAATAGTTCCCAGGCTTTGATAGAAAGCTGTGTCACACTGTGCAATGTAACCCAAATTTATGTATTTTCATTAATAACAGCAGTAGTTAGGAACTGTGGTAATAAGAAAGCATTAAAAGTATCGGTCATCCTTAAAAATATCCCACCAACTTTCCCTCTGGTAGATTTCGCCTGCTTTAGAGCACTGGTATATTTTAAAAATCATATAGAGATATAACATAAGACCACATGATATTTCAGATGCTCTGAGCACTCACAGTTGCCATTGACTTCAGGCCATTGAGTTTAGGAAGCTTAGGCCATTGACTTCACCTATTAGCAGTATTACTTATTATAAAGACGTGTCTAGTGTTTACTGAAAATGATCATTTGAGATTAGGAATTTTTTGGAGGGGAAAATAATTAAAATTATGTTCACTGCAAACAAATCAGAATTAAAATCTGTGGCTGATTCCGTAACACTGAATCAGATTATCAATATGTTCTACAGATAAGCCTTGATTAAATGGCCTCTGGTTTAACCAAAGATGTGTCCCTGCTGGCTCTGCAGGCAGGGGTGCTGAAACAATTTCTATATTGGGGGTGCTAAGAGCCAATGATGCAAACTGTAAACCCTGTATATGATGGAAACCACTTCAAGATAGAGGGTGGGGCAGCATCCCCAGAACCCCAGTTCCAGGAGCAATCTTCAGCCCTCTGGAGATCTAACCCCAGGAGAGCTGTTGCCTGCTGCTTCCTGTACAGCATATATGTGTTATGGGTGGGGAACAGGAACATAGTTTAGCCTTGCAAAGTTTAGGAGCTCCACAGGTCTGGAACTGCTAAGTTCTCCAACCCGCTACCCTGAAAGTTTTGAATGTACTTTGAAATCTTCAGATAATTGGGATTCACCTATATACTTTCTCAAAGGGTAAATCCTGAAGCACATTTAGATCAGCTTGTTATTAGCCATGAAATATACAATCTAGTATGGCTCAATGTATTTTTCTGTGCTTGCAATATCATGCAACCAAAGTAAGATGCAAGTAAATAAAAACTGATAGAAACTTTTTAAAATAACATCACAGTCTTTAGCAATGTCATGAACCTGATCCTCAGGAGCAACAGCTTAATCTGAAATAGGCATTTTGGATTGAAAGCCTTCCCAGTGGGATGAGGTTTTCCCTCTTGTTCAAGGGGTTAAGAGTTGATCAGGAAAAGGAAATTGAAATAGTATCACATTTCTTAGAAGGTTTTTCTTATGAAACATCTTGTATTTTAAAACAAGGTTTTTCTTCTGTAACCTCATGTACATATTTTAGGAAGTATTACGAAACATCAGGGTGGCTTATATACATGGGTGACGGGTTCATTAGAAATAAAATGCCATAGACAAATGTACGTTTACACTGCTGTACCATTTTTCATTATTGTTATTGCATAAGGATCAAACTTTGCTAAGATAATGTTAGTCTTTTCAAAACAACTCATATTTTAAAAAAGGGAACAAGGAGGGCTACTACACAAAATTTATATTGTGAAATATATAATTGAGCCATTAACCAAGTCTCTTCTGCACACTTCAGTCCCATTAAAGGTAGCAATATCCTGTATAATCTGGGTAGATATTTAATTCTAACTGTATGTATGAGAAATTGCTCTTAACATGTGTTGCAGTGTCAAATCTCATGTCAACATTTTATTTGTATTCATTATTTATATGACAGTACTGTCTAGAGACCCCAATCAGAGGCCTGTCTATATGAGAAAGTTGCACTGGTTTAACTAACGGTGTGATTTTTAAATTGATTTTAAAAAGTTAAACTGGTACAAAAGGCTGTGTAGAAACTTATTCTGGTTTAAACCATATGTTCTTCTGGTTTATTTTAAGTCAATTAGGAATCACTTTAAATCAAACCAAAATAAGCCACTCCTAAATTGAAATTAGAGTATCTACCCAGGGGGATGCACTGGTTTAACTAATCTAGTTTAGAAACTGATTTAAGTTGAACTGGTGCAATTTTCTTGTGCATACAAGACCCAAGATTGTGGTCAGTGGGGAAAGGTGCACAAGCAGCATTATTGCACATTTATTTAAATATATTTTGCTTCCTGAAAACTGTTGGGCTATAAGAAGTTTACAAATAGAGCTAGAATAATATTTTTAACTGAAACCTTTTTCATCAAAAAATGCAGATTCAGCAACACTGAAACATTTTGCTAATTTTTTTTACATTAAAAAAAACGATTTGGGGGGGGATTTAAAATGACTTTTTGTTTAAAAAATGCCTTTCCTTTCATTTTTAAACATTAAAAAACATTTTAAAATGCTTGATATCAAACTTTGTGAAATTTCCACCGAAAAGAAAAATCCATTGTTCACCCTGCTCTACAAATGAAAAGTAGTGAGGAGTACCAATATTCAAAGCTTTGGAGGTACATAATTGAAACACATTGCTTGAGGGCTTGTGACAAGGTGAAAGGGTAAAAAATGCAAGACACTCCACTGAGAAAAGGGGGCAGTGTTAGAAAACTCTGTGGAGCCGCGTGAGTGGGAGATGAGTGTTTTGGTGAGTCACTTTGAAGGCCTGTAACAATTTCTCCCTTTCATAACAATTTCATACCCATCTCCCTTTCTTTTAAGGGCCAAAAATAAACCAAACTTCCAAATCTGACCATACTTGAACTTGGAAAAAGTTCTGACGTAGATCCAAACTCTGTGACTAACCCCTGTTTAAATAACAGGCTGACGCAAAACTCTGGAAGAGCATTCCCTCCCCCGCTCCCCCCCCCCCACACACACACACCTGAGCTTTGGGGGGGAAATCTGCTTCTAAACTTTGTGGCTTAGCTCCAGCTCTACTTTTTATGCAGGCTTGACTGCTATGAATCACTTGTCATCTTGGCATTGGTTCTTTGGCTCAAAAATGTAACAGAAGAGTTGTTAGTAAGATGAGACCTTTGCATTTAGAATATGCATTAATCCTATCTGTTCTAGTTCTCTTTCGATACTGCCTATAAATTAAAAGCATGCCTTTCATATAGCCCTTTTCATATTACAAATGGGTGCAGATACTCTAAATCTTTATGGAAAAAATACTGAAACCTTGTGCTCTCCATTCCTGGGTGTGCAGTTGTCCATATAAACCTGTAGACATGCCCCAAATGAACTAGATGTTGTGTACAACTTTTGCGATTTGCATCTCCTTTATAGAATGGAGCTCAAGATAATGCAAATGTGTACGTGTTTCCTAAGGATACTCGGCATAAAATACCTTTAAATATTTTTCAGTATTTGTTTTTTAATTGTTGGAATCAGATTTTGTCATTTGTCAGATTTTTTGACTGTCTTGTTTACAAATAAAGACCCAGGCATACCTTCTGCAGGCCAAACTCATGGAGGGGAATGAAAATTCTTGAGTTTCAACTCACAGAATTGCCATCTGATCAGACATTCCATCAAAAAGTCTTGGTTAAAAATTTCTTACTGTGGACTGAAGAGGGGACATGGCCTCAGGAGGACATTGTAGAACAAGGATAAGCCCTATGAGCCAGATCTGTAAGGGTATTAGTGCCTAAATCAATGGGAGTCAGGTGCCTAAATATCTTTAAAAATCTGTCCCTGTGTGCTCCCCAGGTCATAACAGCAAATCTGTGGCACTGTGGAAGTGCAGTGGAAGGTGTATGAGGAGAAAAACTGACCAGGATATTTTGGTCCTTCCTGATAGCACATTTTCTTTAAGATTTCAACACTGGCAGCCAGATGGGAGCCAGTTTAGCTGAGTGCTAAACAATTTTGAAAATTTGGCCCAGCAACAACTCTTCTATGTGCTGTGTGTTGTTATGGGACCCCACTGCCAAATCCCCAACAAGACCAGTGCTTAATTTGTAATGAAAGAGGTGCCAGGGTTCAAGCAACTAGGTGCTGTGGCTCAAGCAATTGTTTTATTTTCATAACTGATGCAGCAATCCCAGAGGTGCCGGGGCTATGAACTGCCAAGTCTAGAGGCGCCGGGGATCAGCCCTGGTAAGCCCTGGCACAAATTAAGCCCTGATCAAGGGTTTCCTGTGTGAAAGGGTTTTTTCTTGTAAGATATTATCAGCATTATGGTAGGAGATGTATTTTCACAGGGCCTGAGGGGGATAACATTGTAGGATGGCCATTCTCCTAACAGAGCCTCTTCCTGCCCACATCATAGTCCTGAACCTGCAGAGGGAACTTCCATGATGTTGTATCAACCATGCAAGGTACTAACAAGCTTCAACAGGACTTTATTTTTACAGTGGAAACCTCTTTACCAAGCTGCAGCTGCACTGTCACTCAGCCTCCTCAACTCCTCCCCCCTCCTTCCTGTTTCCTGTCCTTTCAGACTCCCAACAGCCAGTGCTCCCAGTTCTAATAATCACAAGCAGCATCTAAACACCACATATGAGCATCAGGAGGACAGTGCTGATGCCAATTCAAAGCCTCTCCCCACCCATTTGGGGCATAACGGCCAATTTCAATCAATCCTTACATGATTTAGGGCCCAGAGTCTGCAAAGTGGAACTGGATTGAGGGCCCATGGTCTTCAAAGTGGAACTAGTGCTTGCCCATAATAGGTAAATGTATTTGATTATTTTGAGATGTACTTTAAGTCTTGACCTTTAGGATATTCCAAATCCATGGAACAAATTTTAACAACCTAAAATGTCATAGGAATAACTTTGTGCAATCTACAAAGCAGCTTTTTAATTTGCCCTTCAGGTAGGTGGCGAAGGGATGAGGGGTACCTGTTTCCCCTTTGGTTCATGTTATTTATGAATGCTCTAAAATTGTCAGCCAACATGTAGAAAAGTTATCTTCTTTCCTGAGATACCATGTCAGCATTAAATACTGCCTTACCCAAAGTAGTATTAGAGAGCAGTTGTCTGTGGATATCAGTTCACTCTTCCCAATGTAGAAATGGAACCTCTTGAACAAGGGCATTGATTACATTCCAATATAGTGAAAGGCTTTCATTTAATAGGAGACTATCCTTTTTCTAAGTGGAGATATAAAGTGGAGAAAAATCAAAGTAATTGCTGTTAAATTGTGATTCTATAGTATTAAAAAGTTTATCTGTCCTTGAATGGATTTTTCCTGTGATTGGAGGAAACTTCAGGTTAAGTTAAATCACTTATATCCTCTATTTAAATATTGATATTTAGTTTCCTATGTGGATAGCTCTGGGTAGCTATAGCAACAAACTTTTAGCTTATAAGTTATCTGTCATGCAAAGGTCTTTTGCAGAGGAAAAAAGGGTGCCTTACAAATCAGTTAGTTGTTTTAAATTCTCTCATCAGCTCAGTACTTGGATAACAGTGAAAGGAGATGAGTTAAATTAATAGATATATCACGCCAAAGTTTTCCAGCAATGTATCATTTGCTTTTGGCCAAAAGTTTTAAACTTAGCAGCCCAAACTTAGGCTCTTTATAAGCAAGAATTTCAAAAGTGAATAGTGGTTCTGAGTACGTCAATTTCTGGGTGCCCAATTTGAGACATTTTAAAGGGGTCTGATTTTTGAGAGGGTGGGTGCTATTCTTTGTGAAAATGAGACCCTCTACAGTGTCTCAGTTCAAGCATGCAAAATCACTAACGGCTGTTAAAAAACATGGCTTTATTTCAACACCTAAATAAAAGTGGCCTGATTTTCTAAAGAGTTAGGCAGCTATCAAAGCCCACAGAAGTCAATGGGAGCTGCAGTTGCCTTTGAAAAAAATCAAGCTACTTTTACCTTTGTGTTGGTGCCTATGAGTGGACTTAGAAAATGTTGTCTTTTTGTAAAGAATTTTTCTACCATTATTTGTTAAGGGCTGAGTCCATTTATGAGGGGGATAGTCAAATACTGCACGTTGCTGTGCCAATTCAATGGGAAATTCCTGTGGCCTTCTGGGCCACACAAGCCTCAGCTGGCCAACCTATTCAAGGGCAACCCCCAGCACACAATGCCTTCAGCAGGAAGTTGAGGAGCTACTTGGCAGGGAAGAGAGCTCAAACAAATGACTTCATCCTCTCTATTTTAAAGCCATTCCTCTCTGTTCCTTTTGCAGGAATTGTAACTCCCACAGGATTTTCTGCAGCCCTAGGATCATCATTCTCTGTGTGGCTTCCCAGTGTGGAGGGGAATGGGAAAGAGCCCTCTGCTGTTCTCACATCACTGGTCTGCTGCTAAAGAGGCTTCCCAGTGGCCAATCTTCTTCATCACTCTGGCTGTCAGCTCTACAGCTATCAGCCAGGGAGATCTTAATTCAGGTTGTAGCCCTTCAGATTTATTCTCTGAATGACACATACAGACAGCCTGCCGGGGGCAGGGGGGACATTTCCCATATTGGGAATTTTGGCAGACTTGCTGAACATATGTAATAAGTTCCCTGATGTCATTCCAATGACTCCAGTAGAGGACAGTAATAAAGGACTGTGTAACACCATTTCAACCATCACATGGCTGCTACTAATTACCTAGAGAGATGTGTGAAATGTTCACAGTGTCACTTGATACATTTTCATGGCTTGAGGATTTTCTTGCATTTCATTACAAATGCAAAAATTATCCTGTAATTTGTCCAGTTTGTAACTTGTACCAATCTGTCCGGTCTTGCAAACAATAACAAAAGTTAGACACAGATGACACAACAATATTCCCTTGGTCTAATTAAGTCACTCAAGTTGCCACCTAGAGATATTCATGCCATGCTCTCTGGGAAAATAAATCAAAAGAGTCAGCCTTCCCAATTTGGTACTTCCTAATTCCACCAGCTATGAAAGATAGTATATTCCAAAACTTGGACACAATGAAGGATGTACTTGACATCAACGCCACTGTCTCAAATGATCTGGGGTTTGCCTGGAACACGAGGACAAGCAATATCTAACCATCCATACCACTGGAGCACATGATGAATGACCTGCCTTCTTTAGGATCCTTCCAGGTCTTATTATTTTTTACCATATTGAGGTAGCACCTAAAGACCTCAACCAACTATTGCCCCAGTGTGCTAGACACTGTACAAACATATAATAAATCATAGTCTCTGCCCCAAAGAGCTTACACTCTAAAGGACAAAATGTAATAGGCAGATGAAGCACACAGGGTGGCCAGAGCTGGTTTGTGGAGATTCATAGATGCCAAGGCCAGAAGGGACTCATCTAGTCTGACCTCCTGTATAACACAGGCCACAGAACTCCCCCAAAATAATTCCTAGAGCTGTATATCTTTTAGAACAACATCCAGTCTTGATTTAAAAATTGACAGTGATGGAGAATCCAACATGACCATTGGTAAGTTGTTCCAATGGACAACAAGTAGATATAATAGGATGTACAGAATTCTGAGCTAGTCAGAGGTAGCTCCCCATCTGCCTAGCCTTTATCAGGATATACATTATTTCAGTATGGCACAGGTGAGCTTGATGAATGACTTGAATGAGAATAAAGTGGTGGCTTTATGGATTTTGACTGGGAGCTTTTCCCACTCGTAAAGGGCAGCATGGAAGAAATTGCGCAAAGGTTTGTCAGAGATGTGGAGAATCAGGTAGCGTAGGCTGGCATCAGTGGCAGAGAGAAATGCTCTAGTAGCTACAAATCTGAGCAGGACTATAGTCCATTTAAAAAGAAAATCAGGAAATTTGGGGATTTTTTTTTCTCAAAGATATAACCATTTTAAATAAAAATAGACCAGTTTTTCAGCAGAAAGAGCATGTTTCCAGGTGAAAATATTTGGGGGGCAAAGTAATATTTGCAGTGAAAATATACAGATATGTATTTGTATGTTTTCAATGAGAACAGTGGCCATTTTCCCAATTTTCTGAAAAAGCCAGAGATTCAGAGGTGCAAAATCCCTCAGAATGAAATGAAATTCACATTTAATAATATAAAAAAAGTTCACTGTTTTTGTACAGCTCAAGTGTTCCCCTTGTCAGGATAAAGAACACCATTTGTGATAGCACATAGTTTGCGGACTGTTAATATGTTTATTTCTGCTAACCAAGCATGTCACTGCCCCATGTGATATTGCTTCCCTATCCACTTCCTGTTAAATTAATGGTATTTAGAAGAGTAAAAATTCAATTCTTTTTTTTTACAAGCAGATAATTCTAAAAAAGCAGATAATTTACAAGAAGATAATTTATCAATGACCTTCCAGAGTTTGCGGAGACTAAGAAGGCCAGCAGCTGTATATAGAGGTTCAATGCTCAAGGGTGCCTGGTGCCTCCTATTGAGTGGAGGATGCTTAGCACTTTGCAGGAGGCAGCTTGCAGGCTTGGTCTATGTATAACAGATTGCTCACAGTACTTGTATGTGATAACAATTGTGCCTCACTATAACAAGACTACAAATTGTTCAGTATCATCAGCTATGAGAAACATTTCAGTGTTGCAGAGTTTTTATTAGGGTTGAACTGAGAGGAAATGGCTCTCATTCTCTAATGAACCGCGCAGCTAGTTTACACTCCTGGAGGGTTCCACAAGTATCTGGTGTTTAGATCCCGTGACATCAATGTGTTTAGAGGGTCGTTCCCAACCCAAGTTCTGCAGTACATGGTGACATACTCCCAACAGAATAAAGCCCAAGTATTTCAATGAGTCAAAATCCATGGAATTTCAGTTTCTTACATAATCCACATCGGAGATAACTTGACCCTAAATATCTATACTCTTAATGCGTTCCAACCATGTTGGTACATACTGTTCTTACCGCTTTGCCTCTAAGAACAGTTTTCAAGGCGGTTTGTTTTCTACACATCCAGTGGATACTTTTTAAAACACATCCACATGTGCCAAGATAAAAAGAGCTGCAAAATTTAACACTGAGAGAAATGAAGGAATTGTTGTGAAATCCAAACCTTTACAGCTAGCTTTATTGCATTCATTTTAGTATTAACCAGACACCCCAAAAAAGCAGCAGCTCTTACCTTTATACACTTTTTGGAGAATTTAAGCATTTTTGCCCTTTCACTGCAACCCTCCCTCCCCTAAATTAAAAAAACAACTGTATTGTGATATCTAGAATGAGAAAGCATGTTCCTAGATTCAGTATTGCAAATAAACACTTTGCACTCCCACGCATCTTGGAAACATTTAGTAGCTTAGCCTTCTGACCCTCTGGGGTATTTCACAAAAACAGAATTGAGAAAGACTGAAACGTCTTTGTCACTGTGGTACAAATATAACAACATGACATGCATGTTTTAGAAATTATGTGAAGTATGGTACATTTTTTTGTAGTTTTCAAAGGGCACTTTACCATTGTCATTCACTATATTGCTGCCAAAAATCATGCTGAAGCTATGAAATTTATGAACAAAAATCTCTTGTCCTGAGTCACTAAAGTTTTCTTTGTTCTTTATCTCTGACCAGTAAGTTAACATACAGAGATATTACAAATATGTTTTAGAACAAATATCCTATTTTAATTCTTGCTAAGCTCCAAACTGGATTTCCTCAGTCTTAGATATGGCAGTGTGGTTTTGAATGTTGCCATGTTTTCACTCCCACTATAAAGTAATTCTGAAAGGGTACAAGAAAGTTGCAGTGAGACTATTTTTAGAATATTATATGCATTGCAGTACAAGCTTTCTATTTTACAGACCACTTTCCACCATAAATCAGAATCATTTTTATGCATGCATAACAGAAAGGTTGTTGCTTTTGGATTTTTTCTAAAACTTTTAATAGATTTGGTACTTTATAAGGTGTTCCTCCTAGAAAAGTTTCTGAGAACCGTAATAAAAAAGTACAACTAGGGAAAAAAAAAAAAGAATTTCCTTAGCAATATGGCCCCAAACCAAATCTTAGAGCCAATCTAAAAATCATTAACTCGTCATCCTTAAATAACCCCCTGACAAACTCACAAACTGAAAAGGAAATAAAAATGTCTTAAGTCTCATGAAGAAGGATGACACTGGCAAACCCTGGTGTATTTAAGGCCTGATCCTGCTCAGAATGAATCTGCGGAAAAACTCCTGTTGACTTCAGCAGGGTCTGGACCATAGAGAAGGAAGCATTCCAAAATTGCAGACCTGTAACGAAGATGATCCCGCCTGCACTGCTTTCTGGAACATATCCTGGGATGGCAAGTAGCTCCAATCCTACTTTTTTTCAAGTGCTGTCCCTTTAAACCCAGACCCTTTAATATCCCTGTGTCCTACAGTAAAGGAATGTCTTGTTATTGGAACTCAGTGCTGTTCAAATTAATCTACAGGACAGGAAATCCACTGGTAGGAAGGAGGAATTTTAAAGGGCCAAGACTGAATGTGGCAAGATGCTAGTCCGACAGTTATGGATTCTGAAGTCCATCCACAGAACAGTGCTGCCTGGACACCACCAGCGTACGTGTTCCCACAGTCTTCTCTACAGCTGCACCCGTGTGTTTTAATATTACCCTACTGGGGCCACCTGTCTACTGAAAACTAGATTGTATCTGAAATTTACACCATTGTAAATTAGAAGTAACTTCACTGACTTCAGTGGAGTGACCACGGTGTCGAACTGGTGAAGCTGAAAGGAGAATCAAGCCCTATCTGTTAAATGCAGAAGTACACAGATAATAATGCAGCTTTTTCTCGCCTTAGGAAACAAAGGCTTGTGCATACAGTGATATCTTGTATGTTCTGTGAACATCAGTCTATTTGGAGGTTCAATTCAGATAACCATCCAAAATGTGCATACTTATCCTAACCCTCCTTGGTCTTGAAAATGGGCTGCATTTTTGTATGAAAACAATCTTTCTTTAGAGATTTTCAGTATTTCCTCATTTTAGTCACATCAGAAATACCATAAAAGCAACTTTGCTTGTGATCTTTTTCAGTATTTCTGTTTCCTAACCCAGAAAACCCAGGAGAAGCTGAGGTGCATACTGTAATCCTGTTCCAGATATGACCCATACTGCTAGCCGTCCACCAGATTGCAGTTAAGGCTCCCTTTCTGATGGATTCCCAAACACTTCAGACCTCTGGAACCTGAATGGAGCCCAGCCAATAGCGAAGGCAAAAGGGCTGCACATTCAAAATGGTGTCTGTAGCTTGGCAAAAGTACATACCAGGGAGTTCATAATCTCATTCAGAATTAATCACTGGTCTACACTTTTTGAGAAGTCGTCTGCTTCAGAGATAAAATGTGCAATTTATTATGTATTTTGATGTGCTGAATTCAAATATGACAATTAAAACAACTGATTGGCTACTGTTTCTAAGATATTTAAGTTTTTACATTTTATGTCTATATATATTGTGTAGATAGTAGAGTTTTAATCATAAATTGTAAACCTAGGTCTTTTCATGTGTTTATGGTTGCTTTACATGATAATATTTCACCTGTCCTGTTTATGTAACACTTTAAAAATCAGCAAAAGGGTTATATAAATAAAATTTATTATGAAACAAAAGGCAAAAAACTATTCTGTACATAGTTTAGTCCTATTCAGTGTCTACTCGGCGCTTCGTGGCTTGTCTCTTGTATTCATTAAATGGAGCATCTCTTGTCACTGTCCAGCAATAGTCTGCAAGCATTGATGGGCTCCATTTGCCCTGATAGCGTTTCTCCATTGTTGCAATGTCCTGGTGAAATCGCTCGCCATGCTCGTCGCTCACTGCTCCGCAGTTCGGTGGAAAAAAATCTAGATGAGAGTGCAAAAAATGTATCTTTAGTGACATGTTGCAACCAAGGCTTTTGTATGCCTTGAGGAGGTTTTCCACCAACAACCTGTAGTTGTCTGCCTTGTTGTTTCTGAGAAAATTTATTGCCACTAACTGGAAGGCTTTCCATGTCGTCTTTTCCTTGCCACGCAGTGCATGGTCAAATGCATCATCTCGAAGAAGTTCATGAATCTGAGGACCAACAAAGACACCTTCCTTTATTTTAGCTTCACTTAACCTTGGAAATTTTCCACGGAGGTACTTGAAAGCTGCTTGTGTTTTGTCAATGGCCTTGACAAAGTTCTTCATCAGACCCAGCTTGATGTGTAAGGGTGGTAACAAAATCTTCCTTGATTCAACAAGTGGTGGATGCTGAACACTTTTCCTCCCAGGCTCCGATGACTGTCGGAGTGGCCAATCTTTCTTGATGTAGTGGGAATCTCTTGCACGACTATCCCATTCGCAGAGAAAACAGCAGTACTTTGTGTATCCAGTCTGCAGACCAAGCAAGAGAGCAACAACCTTCAAATCGCCACAAAGCTGCCACTGATGTTGGTCATAGTTTATTCACCTCAAAAGTTGTTTCATGTTGTCATAGGTTTCCTTCATATGGACTGCATGACCAACTGGAATTGATGGCAAAACATTGCCATTATGCAGTAAAACAGCTTTAAGACTCGTCTTCGATGAATCAATGAACAGTCTCCACTCATCTGGATCGTGAACGATGTTGAGGGCTGCCATCACACTATCGATGTTGTTGCAGGCTACAAGATCACCTTCCATGAAGAAGAATGGGATAAGATCCTTTTGACGGTCACGGAACATGGAAACCCTAACATCACCTGCCAGGAGATTCCACTGCTGTAGTCTGGAGCCCAACAGCTGCCTTACTCTTGGGTAGTACCAAATCCCTGACAAGGTCATTCAGTTCACCTTGTGTTATGAGGTGTGGTTCAGAGGAGGAGGATGGGAGAAAATGTGGGTCCTGTGACATTGATGGTTCAGGACCAGAAGTTTCATCCTCTTCCTCTTCCTCGTCTGACTCAAGTGAGAATGATTCTGGTGCATCAGGAACCGACAGTCCTTCTCCGTGGGGTACTGGGCGTATAGCTGATGGAATGTTTGGATAATGCACAGTCCACTTTTTCTTCTTTGACACACCTTTCCCAACTGGAGGCACCATGCAGAAGTAACAATTGCTGGTATGATCTGTTGGCTCTCTCCAAATCATTGGCACTGCAAAAGGCATAGATTTCCTTTTCCTGTTCAACCACTGGCGAAGATTTGTTGCACAAGTGTTGCAGCATATGTGTGGGGCCCACCTCTTGTCCTGATCTCCAATTTTGCAGACAAAATAAAGGTGATAGGCTTTCTTAACCATAGTGGTTATACTGTGCTTTTGTGATGCAAAAGTCACTTCACCACAAACATAGCAGAAGTTATCTGCACTGTTCACACAAGTACAAGGCATCTCTGCTCACTTTGGCTAAACAGAAATGTGTCCCTTTGCAAAATCAAACACTGACAAATAAGAGAGCACGACACTGTATGATTTCTAGAGCTGATATAGGGCAATTTGTTCAGCAGAGTGATGTAAGCTTCGTTATGATTGCATCATCCATGACTTCTAGGAATAACATGATGCAATTCATATCATGTATGACGCAATACCAGCTTCAGATTGCATCATTCATTGTTTTGCCTAAAAAGCAAGTACTGTCCAAACCCAGTCATAGATTTATTCATAGATCCAGTCAAAGATGTATTTTAGTCATTTCTGGTTTAAATTGAGATCCCTTCCCTTTATAACTCACTTATCCTCCGCCATTCCCAAGTCAAGGGTCGTATATACTGACCCAATAGCATATCTTGAAAACTAGAGCCAATCAACAATTTTAAGCATCATTTTCGTTCTCAGTGACCCAGAATTAGTAAAGTTTGACTACATTTATTTCAGAAGCATTTTGGCTGTAGAGCAGTGTAATTGATACAGACAGATCGCCCAAATCATCACATATGCACATAAACAAAATAAACCAGAACCTTTTCAACCTGAAAAATCTTTTGGATACCATTTATTTTGAGATTTTAGAGAAGATTTATGTTGGTTCTGATTGTACCTGGGCTTGTTTGACCTCTGATGCTAAAGCTGGTCAGAAAAACGTTTGTTTTTTCCTTCTAGAATATTCTAAAACATTTGTTATCATTGACATTTTCCCCAGAAAATGCTGACTGAATATTTTCAGCACAAATTTTCAGCAGCATGGGAAACGTAGTCTTGCCAGGGAGCCTGACACATAGAGAATGGAGACATAAGATATTCAAATTGCAGTTCCCAATAAGAAATTTTAGGGTTTTCAACTAAAACTTTACAGTTGTCAGGTGTTTGTTTTTTTGAGAAAGAGTCAAAAGTAGACATCCTTCATGGAAATTTTCATTTTGTTGAAAACCCAATTTTCCATAAACAAAAAAAATGTTTCAACAGAAAAAATTTGACTAGCCCTATTTCATGCCCATGTGGATGAATTGACAACAACAGACTTGGACTTCAGTGAACTCTGACTCTCTAGTACCAATGTGTAGTACTAGGCCAATAACTGAGATTTTAAAGAGGGATGCACTGCATTGCTCTGTACTTGGGCTCACTTTCCTGCCTTTTAGCTGGGAGTGTTTGCCTCTGTGTAGCTCTTTTTAGAAAGAAATATGCATATGGAATGTTGTTGATATAGAAAAGATTATGCAAACTATCCCTATTGAACTAAAGGCATCCAGTTCAGAGAGAACTATTTGTAACTTTTCATCCACTGCCCTGGTTTTTGTTTTAATTAAGAAAAATATGCTTTAGCTGACTTATTTAGCTCATGTTAAAGGGAGAAATGCGCCAGACTGCGTAAGAAAAACCTCTCCTAACTGTGTGGAGAAATAAACAAGTAGATGAATGATGAGTGTGCGGTAATATGTCACAGCTCTGTTCAGTGCTGTTCTGAAAATGCATACTTGGACTTGTTAGAGAAAGTCTGAAAATGAAGGGCCATATTCTGAATGAAATTACATCGGTATAAATCTGGAAAACTCATTAATTTGAGTAGAGATTCTCTGTGTTTACACCAGTATAATTCAGATTGGAACAGATGCAGTGTGGAAACTCCAGGATGAGAAGCAATGAATATCATCTTTCTGGCATCATCTTCTTATGAACATGTCCCTTTTAATGCTTCATTCCAATCACAAAGCCATGCACGTTTTGCCTCTCTGTTTCCCCACTGCAAAAATGTTGACAAAAGAACCTAATGTGGGTGAGGCTTTCAAGCCAGATACAATCACAAAGATGAAAAGAATCACTTGTGCAGAATGATTCTCCCAACTAACTGTCCCTTTTAGCACTCAGATCCTTATTCTTGTTTTTCATCTTGTGTACCCTTGCTCTCAGGAAAGGGACTGCAGACACTTCACAATAGCTTCTGAGATTCTCTAATGGACATAATGGCTTTTTGCAAAGTGACTGCTTGGCAAAAGCGGCATCTGCCAAACAAAGTCTATCCATTAATACCTTCCTTTAGCAAAATGTTTGCCCAATCAAGATAATAATCCCTTAAAATAATCTGGTCCCTTGAAGCAAGTAACTAAGTATTTTCCTATTTACTTGATTTTCACACCATGCAAGGTCAGAGTTAAACCATTTACACACGACAATTCAGAACAATTAAATAATGTACATTAAATACAACATGTGGGAGGCATGAACACATCTTCTGCTAATCCTGGTGATTTGAAATCACAACAACAATTTTAAGGATTTTACCCTAGTACAAAGTATATATAGTTATAGCCACATTTTGAAGTTAAATATGATAGGGAAAAGATTAGATTGATTGTGTCTCAGATTAAAAATAACAATTTACTCATATTTTGTAATTTAATTAAAATACAAGAGGTGAAATATTCCTTCCAATGAAGTCAATGGCAAAACTCCCAATGACTTCCGTGGGGTTAGAATTTCATCTTAGGGTTTGCCAATTTAATTCCAGGCTTTTAAAAAGAAATAATGCTCATGCCCCACTCTCAGTGCATGTGCATTATGCAATTCTTGTTAGTTTTAATGGAAGTTCTGAACTCACAATGAAATTGTATCCTTATTGTCCTATATTCAGTTTATGATTTTTATAATAGCCACAATATTTTACACTTATATAGAGCATTTTGCCATCTAGGATCTCCACACACTTTACAAACATGAATGAATTAAGTTTCACATTCCCCCTGTCAAGTAAGTATTTTATTACTCCCCATTTTCCAGCCAGAAAAACTGCGGCATACAGAGGTTAGCTGACTTGTCCAAGTCCACACACAATCCATATTGCAGCCAGGAATAAAATTTAGATCATTGGAGTCCACTTTTGGGATCTTAACTGTAAAGTGCATTTTCTGTCCCTTTTAGCATTTAAAATCTTTGCCTACGCTGAAAATATCTTATTGTATAACAACTCATTGCTTACTATCACTGTGTAGTACATTCAGAATCCATCAGGATTAATCCTTAAGCTTTTAAAATGGAAGGCAAAACTTGGAACTTGTTGACAATACTTTGTTAATATGCTGTATAATTTATTATAAGCAATGAAATTATTCTCAACTGTGGTTAAATGTGGTGACAGATAAAATATAAAGTATTTGCAACCTCACACAAATCACACTTACAACTTCTCCAAATGATTCATAAAATTAAGAGACTCACTGTAATTTAACCAAAAAGATGTATAGTGTAGCTCTATTTTTTTAATCAACTCTGGGAAAATTACACAGTTCAGCTGCATTTTTAAAACAACTTATAATTTTTCTTTTGAATTTGTACTGGTTTTGGTTTGGGACTATTTAAAGAAGATTCCATCAGGTCAAAAAGCGTGAAATCTGTGCGGTGAAAAAAAACTATAGAGCATGATTTTCAGAGATGATTCTGTGACTTCAACTGAAATGCTGGGTGTTTTGCACTTCTGAAAATCAGGAACATAGGCTTCAATTTTCATATGTTGCTAGTGATTTTTGCATGTCCTACCTTAAATGGCTTAAAGGAGGCTGGCCGTCAGAAGGTAGGTGCGAGCAGTTTCTGAAAATAAGGCCCTTAAAAGACTCTCAGGTTGGGTACCCAAAAATAAAGGCACTCAAAATCATAAGTCCCTTTTGAAACCTTAGACCATCATGCAAATCTTGCAACTGTGTGGTTTTACTTACACCTGTTAGTTTTATTGCTTGGGTCTCAATTTTTAAAAAATGTATACATGTGTCTGAAAAACTGTTTTAAAAATTAATGCTGGACATACTTGTCAGGATCTATACCCACTCTACTGCACAGTGAAGAGTGGGGCAGTAAACATAGCCTAATCATGGAGACTGGGCCAGGACATTTTCACAGAGCACAATGGTGGCTACCCCAAAGCCTCCACAAGACTGAAATCACACACTGTCTTTTGCCTGCTTCCCATCTTTGGTGAGGGGATTAAAGCAAGCACTGGGCAGGGACTGTAAACTTTGCACAGTTTGTGGATCTACGGACAAATCTCTCTGGTCATAGAGTCCAGCATCAGGAGATACTCCCTGGTCCTCCACTTCTCAAATTGGAGAAAGTCCAGAGAAGAGCAACAAAAATTATTAAGGGTCTAGAAAACATAACCTGTGAGGAAAGATTGAAAAAAATGGGTTTTATTTAGTCAGGAGAAGAGAAGACTGATCTGGGGCAAAATCAGTACTTGGTCCTGCTAGTGAAGGCAGGGGGCTGGACTCAATGACCTTTCAGGGTCCCTTCCAGTTCTATGAGATAGATAGACAGGGTCAAGGAGGGCACATGCTGCAGAGAAGCTGCCCTCCATTACATGCTCTCTGCCTCAGTTACTCCTATTTCTGCTGTTCTCCACCCATGAGCTGGAGAGGAGAGGTGAGCTCATGGGGATTTTCCACAAAAAATGAAACATAACCAAAATGGATTATTTGGACCAAATGCATCCTGGTGCAATTCTTATAAAGTCTACAGAGTTACACTGGGGTGAATCTGGTACATAATGTTTTAAAAAGACAAAAATCTTTTATGGGACTTAACTCCAGGCACGTTGTGGCCCAAATTCCTCAACATTATTCTACTAAACACTATTGCCTGATTAATAAAAAAAAAATTAACTTTTTTCCAGGAAAGAAAAAGAAAAACTATAATAATGTGGAAATTTAATCTATTTTTGTTTCATTTGTAAGGGTATCTGAGGAGGGCAGAAATTCCCCCAAAGTCCCCATTAAATGCGTCATATTTAGTGACTTTTTAGATAGTTAAGGGGAAACTATGTATTTCTGTAAACAGTTACTGTGTACATCTTTCTAAATTAAACATGTTTATTATATTGTGCTCAGTTTCAGCAGATTCTTCAAATGTGTCCATGTGTATTCTATTATAGCAAATACATAAGTGTTTTCACGCGGACAATGTCTCTAACAAACTACAGCTGAATTTACAATATTTTGACAGTGACTTCTGGTTTGGGGGGAAAAAGAAGTTTACTTCACTAGACCAACACATTGTCGCATGCCATGAAAGCAAATGAACCATGTAAAAGCAAATTACCTCAACTTCAGAACACGATGCTAAAACTGTTTTGAGCTTCAGCAGACCATTGGAAAAGACATGGCCCAACTGATATGTAGAAAATATGTCAAACTGATCCTAATAAAGAGAAAGATAAGCAAGTTCCAAATAGCAATGTTTTTCTCAAAGAAATGTTAAAAACTTTTCAGCCATCAGTAAAAAAATAAGTCTTTTTCTTCAATGTCTCAAGGTTTTCTGTAGAGAGAGTCCTGAATCTGTCCCTATTATTCAATAACTGTGTTCATTTTGCTTGCTCAATGGAATGCTAACCCCAGTGTCATTGTGAATAATTTCACAGCGAGAGCTGAAGTATGCTTTTGTCTTGGTTTAAATTGTCACTAAAATCAGTGTTTTGTTTTGTTTTGTTTCTTTCCACAGTTTACTATTTGCAGTGACTCTGCTCCATGTTACCCATGAATCAGTGTGTCCAATTTAACATTCTGTGATTTGGCAGGATTCTCATGCCTTGAGATCAGTCTCAGAGTTATTACTGGGATGAGGATTCCATTGTACACAGGAAAGTCCCTCACACTTAGGAAAGACCTTCTGAATTTTTAATGGTTTTATTAGCACAGTTAGCAATATCACAAACATTACAAACCAGCAAAGTAGACTGATATAATACAAATGTCCCCCACCCTCCTTTAGGTGGACCTAAAACTGGTGAGACGGGTGATCGATTTGTCCTATCTTTTCATGCCAGGAAAATCCCTTTGTCTTAGGCTAGCCCTTTTATAGGCTTATATGGCTGCCCCACTATCCATGTCTAAACTTCCTCACCCTAACAATATTGGCGTGTTCTCCTGTCATAATTTATTATGTCATTTACCTGAAGCTTATTGGCATATATGTCAATTGGTTATAATAGCATTTTTTCAGTTGAACATCTGCTGATGTTCTTATCTTAAAAGATACAAAACTAGCATCAACTGATATTTTGGGGTTATCTTTCAGCAGTTTAACCATACTTGTTTGTTACAACATTCTGTCTTGTGACATCTTGTGATGTGGGCCACTCTTGGTTAGTTGCTTATGCTCCTTTTAGGCCTTATGCTTCAATTAGTTTGGTTAAGTTATTGTCCTACAAGCTTTAAGACCTGTAGGCTTTTTGTCTGACTGCTTTAACTCACATCTGCATCCAGGGGTGAAAGTAAAGCCGAAGATGTAGTGGTACGGGGGCCGGCTCCAGCCCCCAGAAGGGGTGGGGCCTCGGGCAGAATGGGCAGGGCTGGGGGGGTCAGTATCCCCCAGCCAGCCCTTTCATGCTGCCTGGTCCGCGTCGCCGTGAGCTCCAGGGGCAGCGGCGGCCAGAGACCCGGGCCCTTTTAAATCGCTGGCCCTGGGGCAGCTGCTTCTTTTGCCCCCACCCCCATTGGCAGTCCTGCCGGGTCCATACTGGCAGGGTCGCCGATGGGAGGGTGCAAAAGGGGCAGCGACATTAAAGTCAGCTGGGTACGGGCTGGTACTGGTGGCCACTTTTTACCAGTACACCGTACCACCTTACTTTCACCCCTGCCTGCATCCTACCTAGCAAATACTTATACTTATGGCTGCATTCAGCAGCACCCAGGGGACTGAAAATGGCAATAAAGGAGCATCTGGCGAATTCCATTGAATAGAGGCACCACCAGCTGGTGTAGAAACAGCACAATACTGCGGGTGATGGAGAGATCATAGAATCATAGAATATTAGGGTTGGAAGAGACCTCAGGAGGTCATCTAGTCCAATCCCCTGCTCAAAGCAGGACCAACACCAACTAAATCATCCCAGCCAGGGCTTTGTCAAGCCAGGCCTTAAAAACCTCTCAGGATGGAGATTCCACCACCTCCCTAGGTAACCCATTCCAGTGCTTCACCACCCTCCTAGTGAAATAGTGTTTCCTAATATCCAACCTATAACTCCCCCACTGAAACTTGAGACCATTTTTCCTTGTTCTGTCATCTGCCACCACTGAGAACATCCTAGCTCCATCCTCTTTGGCTGCTATCAAATCCCCCCCCCCCCACTCTTCTCTTCTGCAGACTAAATAAGCCTAGTTCCCTCAGCTTCTCCTCATAAGTCATGTGCCCCAGCCCCCTAATCATTTTCGTTGCCCTCCGCTGGACTCTCTCCAATTTGTCCACATCCCTTCTGTAGTGGGGGACCCAAAACTGGATGCAATACTCCAGATGTGGCCTCACCAGTGCCAAATAGAGGGGAATAATCACTTCCCTCGATCTGCTGGCAATGCTCCTACTAATATAGCCCAATATGCCTTCTTGGCAACAAGGGCACACTGCTGACTTATATCCAGTTTCTCATCCACTGTAATCCCCAGGTCCTTTTCTGCAGAACTGCCGCATAGCCAGACGTCCCCAGCCTGTAGCGGTGCATTGGATTCTTCCTTCCTAAGTGCAGGACTCTGCACTTGTCCTTATTGAACCTCATCAGATTTCTTTTGGCCCAATCCTCCAATTTGTCTAGGTCACTCTGGACCCTATCCCTACCCTCCAGCCTATCTACCTCTCCCCCCAGTTTAGTGTCATCTGCAAACTTGCTGAGGGTGCATCATCCAGATCATTAATAAAGATGTTGAACAAAACCGGCCCCAGGACCAATCCCTGGGGCATTTCGCTTGATACCAGCTGCCAACTAGACATCGAGCCATTGATCACTACCCGTTGAGCCTGACAATCTAGCCGGCTTTCTATCCAGGCATGTTTGATTTGGCAATCCTCACTAGTGTAACAGCCCCTAGAGCACTATTACAAACTAGCCTACATTGAAGCAGCTTGGGGGCTGCTCTAACTTTCTCTGGGGCTAAACTGATCCCCAGCTGCCCACAGGACCTGGGCATGTGTGTCCATGTAAGGGTGGTATAACATTAATTTTCTCTCCCCATCCTACCAAGATGTGCTAAGCAGAGCTCTGGTATACCCAAGGAGCTCCCAGTTTTAAGGAGATATTTTAAATGTAGGGAACATTTTTCATTTTGCACCAGTGCATCAGAAATATCCAAATTATAGTATGTTAGATGTGCATGCTTTCTATAGGGTCATGGCAAGAAATTATATACCAAACCTGGGAATGTATGCACCTGATGTAAGGAGACTATTTATTCAGACTCAAGATAAATGTCTAGAATTCTAGATTAAGGACAAATTTTCAATAGGTAACTATTAACACGTGCATTTACCTACAAGAAGAAAACCTGGGTCATGACTGCATGAGAACTGTCAGGTTTGAGTCTGAGCATGTCTACTCTTTACCACCAGAGAGTCCATCAATATTGATGCCTGGAGTAATGTTAACCAATCATGTCACAGAGGTGAAGGCGTATCTCTTAATTACAGCTGATTTCAATGAAAACTGATATTTAACTCTAAGTTAATCAGAAAGTATATGCAAATCTCTGCTTTCTGACTAGTTTATTAGAAGTGAATTTTTTTTTTTACTTGTTACACTTAAAATTGAGAGCTGTAATACTGTTTTTTCAGTTACCTTTTTAAAAAACCTGAGGAAATTACATATGAAAATACTATGTTCAAAGAATATGGTTAAGGTTGCAAAATCAAGCACTCAAATGTTAGGAAATTCCAGAATTAAAGTTGCCTGGGCAATCATAATTCCATCCCCTCATGTGTATGCATTATGATGCAGTTGTTAATTACATGATCCCATACTATTTCACCATTTTTTCCACAGGACCCTTCTCTTATTCATTGCATAGAATGGACCTCCTTGGGGATGAGACCCCAGAGACTTTGGAGTCAGATTTACATAGGAGTTGGGTATTCACAGCTTCATCTGAAGTCAATGGAAGTGGGGCTTTGAACATATGATGGGCTACAAAGTGCTAAGTACTTTGAAAAAATGAGGTCTGAGGTGTCTCAAATGGATCACCCAAAATTAGTGGATGCTTTTGACCACAATCTCTTTGTGACTCAGTTCCGCATCTGTAAAATAGGGATAATACCACCCCATCACCTCATAGGTGTGTGGTGGAGATAAATTAATTAATGTTTGTGAAGCACTCAGATACTACAGTGATGAGTGCAACAGAAAAGCCCATGAGGAAATTAGTAATTTGGTATTCAGAAAAAAGATTGGAATAATGTACAGTAAGTAAAGCCTAAGGCTACACATTGAACAATGAACATAAAACAAAATACAGAGTAGCTGCTCATTAATTTAGCAGTGTCCATTCTGAGCACTGAATGAGGCTGGGGTCCTGTGGAAAAAATAGTGTGTGATCATGTAGTTAAAGACCATATCAAGAGCTGTGCAGAGAAAGGTCATTCCATGTTATGGGGGATTATGAAATTGGGCTTTGTTCCGATTTGGAATGAAAACAAAAAAATTCAAAATTCTCCATGAACAGGAACACAGCCACAGATCAAGTAACCCCTAGGGTCTCAGGCTCAGAGGTGGTCAGTCTGGTGGGTTGCCCTGGAGCCCTAGATCCTGGGGATATGTCTGCACTTCAGTTGGGAATGAGCCTCCCAGCCCAGATAGACAGACTTGCACTATCTGGGCTCAACCTAGCATGCTAGCATACTGTATCTGAGCTATCTAAATCTCTTGAGTCTGTGAAACTTGGGCTGTGAATATCATGAAAAAAGCCTTTCCCAGCAGCCGAGGGCCTGGTGGGCTTAAGAACGTGAGCCGCAGCCTGAACCACATCATTCACATTGCTATTTTCAGCATGCAACTTGAGCCCAGTTAGTGTGAGTCTGTCTATCTGGGCTGGGAAGCTCACTCACAACTGCAGTGTAGAGATACCCCGGGAATCCATGCTGCTGAATTGCGTGAGCATGGGAGCTGCTGCTCCCAGAACATTTAGGCTCCCAGCTCCTCAGCAGCCTGCCTAGCATGCTGTGGAAGAACTGGGAGTCTCAGCTGAACTGGGAGCCTCAGAGCTTGGCAGCTGAAGCTCCCAGGTCTTCCAGAGTCTGATTTGCCAGAACTGGGTGCCTGGAAGCCAGGGCTCTCCAGTAGCCTGCCAGGTGGGCTGACAAGCATCTGGGTGGGCAAAATGTCAGGAAACAAAGGAGGTTCTGACAGAACCCAGCCTGGGTACCATCACAACTTTGCCAAAATGGAACCATCTCCAGGAAACATTTCAATTTGAATGAATCAGCATTCTCTGATGGAAAAATGTTCCGCTGAAGAAATTCCAACTGGCACTAGCTGTATCAGAATGCTCACACACAAGGGCTGAATTAAGGTTGTACAGGCAACCTTAATTCTGGCATATCCTAACATTTGACTGCTTGACTTTGAAACCTTAATAATGTTCTGTTAACATAGTCTATTTGTGTGTAATAAATATTTATGTAAGTATTCCACATAAAGGTGCCAATCCTGCTCCCACTGAAGTCAACAGAAATTTAGCAATGGATTTCAATGGCAACAGGGTTGGACTTTAATTCAGAAATAAACAGACCATTATTTTGAAGTGACAAGCACTTCTTTTCATAGTGATTGTTGGTTTTGCTGCTGTTTAAATATGGAGTCTGCTTTGTCTAAATGTACAGATATAAATAATAGGTAATGGAGCTCGAAAATGGAAGTAGTGGGGTTGTTAACATACCAATAACTTGGATACATACTATTTTTTTTTAAATAGAGAAGGGAGAGTATGTTTTCTTTTCATGAAATTGAATTGCTATAATTACACATGGGCCACAGTCACTCTTCGGGATAGGATCAGAGTTCAACTTCAGTTTGGATGAGTATCCAAACATTTGGATGCATACTGTATCTGAGCTATCTAAACCTCTTGAGTCTGTGAAAACTGGGCTGTGAATCTCATGAGAAAAGCCTTTTCCCAGCAGCCAGAAACCCTCATGAGAGCAGACTTCCTTGCTGTATTTCAACGCTCTTACCAGTCCTTGCCAGAAACAAGGGGATATGATCTGATTGGGGCAAACAAACCCAACTTCAGTAAAGATAATTTGTGCCTTTCTGATCTCGGAATTCTTTGAGGGGCATCAAAAGAATAGCGGTATCTGCCAGCACAGGGCCATGTGCTCCAAGACCATGCCTCTGGCGTCCTACAGCTATCTCCAGCTTTCAGGAGTTACCTTCAGTCTGGAGGGGGTCTCCATAGGAAAGTTAATACTACCCATGCATACCCAGGCAGATACAATGTGTGCTCACCTGCTCCACCTCTCTCTGTGCATCCAGTTTACAGCAGCAGGAGCTAGTCAAGGATAGATCTGTGTGAGTAGTGTCCCCTCCAGGAACATCTTCTTGTGACCAAATGTCACTCGTGCTCTCAAACACATGCATTTCAATCAAGCTCAGCTAAGAATTGTATTTAGCAAACAGATCACCATCAATTAAAATAGTACTATTTGGGATCTGACTGTTCACTGGCAAACAATCTTTATAAGCAGTTTTAATACAAATAAAAAGGTTCAGCAACTGGGGAACCAGCAAAAGTCCTTGGGAGGCACTGAAAACCTGTTCAGAGACCTCATTGGACTTTTCTGGGGGGGAAAGTGTGATGTAGCTTGAGTGCCTAGAGCAAATGTTCAGGCTGTCCAAGCAAGCAATGTAGGCCCATATATGGAGCCCTGAGGAACAGAGGGATATTTGTAGCTTGGAAGAGGCCCCCAGAATCACCTGTGGCAGAATGTTATTACTAAGATGGATATTAAAACTAAGTGCAGGAAATGTACATTTTGTGCAAAAGCAAGGAAAATGGAATTAACTAAACAAAGTGTCTTGGATAAGCCACAAGTACAGTTCCAATTGCATCATTTTGTTTTTGTTTCTAAGGCCCCATGTCAGTAAAGTCTTTAAGTACAAGTGTAACATTTAGCATGTGCTTAAGTCCCATTCAAGTCAATGTCATGTGCTTGAGAGATTTGATGAACTGGGGTTCAAATGAATATCAGTTGTAAATTTTAGAATTGCCAGAGTAGTTGTAGGGTCTGATTTAAATACAGATTGATATGTGGAGTGAAATCACTGAAGTCAGTGGTAACGCTCCGATTGACTTTGGTGGAGCCAGGATTTCATCAGGTGTTGGTGTAAAAACCTAAGAATATATTAATGAAGTATTAATGTCCTCTTCCTGTTAAACAAATTCCCATTATCCTGACTTTAATGGAGCATTGTATGCCTCTAATTAAGGATGAAAATAATTCAATGCAAAATTAAGTTTGGAATCAATTGTAATCTCTTCCAGTTTACTCAGTGTAAATCATCAAAAATACTGTGGTCTAGGGGATGGGTTTTTAAGACCACAAAAAAAAAAAAAACCCAAAGAAAACAAAAAAAACCTGGAAGAATGATACAGGATACCAGATATTACTACCATTATTTGTATTAATGAGCCAGCATGTGCACTTCCTAATTTCCTACACTGATTACTTAACAAATCTCTCATTGGCTTATGAGAGTTTTACCTGAGAAAGGACTGTAACATTTGATTATTTACTATTATGATACTACCTATAAAAGCGTAGAACCAGTGACAGTGCCTTAGGCACTTAGGACATAATTTTCCTTTCCATGCAGATCCATATGGCACAACTTTAGCATTGAGCTCAACCTGCATAAGCAAGGATGTCAGTGGTAATATTGTCCAGTATGCAGATGGACATTCTGAAAGACCTGCTGCTGCAATATGGAAAAATGTAGAAATCTGTCTATTGAGAAACAAGTCTGGAAAGGCAGCATATAGCATTCCAAATACTTAGCACACATCTATGCCCCTTAAACCACACAATGGCAAAATAGCAGGTAGAATACACAAACAGAAAATGAGCACAAAACTCTTAGATGTGTGTGTATAAAGACAAAAGATCACAATGGTGTGTTAAATTCTTAGGTCTTGATCCATTACTGCATTACTCTTTTTTTTTTACTGATATAGCTCCTCCTGTGATTAAAAAATGGTGTTAAGCAGTGGTGAAGGATCAGCCACCAGATGAGAAATAGTGGAGTTTAGGTGTGCTCCATCCCCACCTCCCAATATGCCTCCTCCTGTTTCTGAATACAAGGCCTACACTATGGGGCCACGTAAGCCTCCTCCAATTCCCCTTCTGGATGCATTCTGATGGCCAACTATGGCCAGATTCCAGATTCTGGAGCTGGTTTGGGAGGAGAATCTGGCCCCACATCATTTCAATGTATTAAAGCAATCTGCAGCCATTCCCCAGCATTGCTGGAAATAATACCATGATATTTTCTAAACACTCAAGGGAAATTGTTTATATTTAAAGGATTAGATTCCCCTGAATTGGTTTCAAACCAAATGCTGCAGTGTTTTTCTAACCCCTACAGATTACTCTGGCAGGAGGCTCTATCCCCAAGGAGCACATTTCCAGATCCTGATGAGTGGAGCAAGATGGTGAACTCTAAGGCAGTGCTCTTTGAGTAGTTAAATAAATAGAAATTGTGGGGTACTTGTAGCATTAAAACAGCCCTGAAGTCAATGGGGCTTAGTGCATATGAAGGGATTTATCTATGTGGAGATCCTTGCAGGATTAGGGTCTAAATTAGAAGTGTACCTTCTTATCCACACAGGTGAGCATGGAGTTAGAAAAGGGTCTAGGAATTACAGACAGGAATATATAAAAAAGAAAAGAGAAGTGACAAAGACATAGGAGTGACCTAGCATTGGGATAATGATGGCATTTTGGCAATATTTACAAGTCTGTGCAAAAACCTCTTTTGATTTGTTGCACCTTGTCAAGATGTATCAGACTATTTCTTTTGTGTAGCATTTCCTCCTGTTTAACATACTGTTGCCAAGTACATAATTGACCAAACATTATACAAACAAAGTAGCAATCCCAAATATTCTTTGAAGTGTGCTTTGTGCTGGATGCCTACATTAATGGATATGTCATTTTTGTTTGATTGCTATTATTTTGGGTTTTAGAAAAAAGATTACTGTTTCGGAGGACCTTAAGAATTCCTTGCATTATTTACAATATTTGCACTCTGGTTTCTGTCAGTTCAAATAAACAGCAGGAAAACATCCTCCCCCCAGTTCATTTTCAGTATTGTGTTAGGGAACATTAACATGAGAATTTTAATTAATGGCAATTCCTTTAAAAGTTTCTAGATTATAACCAAAATCGTTGAATACTAATATTAGGTCAATTAAATTTGAGTTTGTCTATGCTGTATTTTTTTTTAAAAAATGGATTGAACAAGTGCTTTGGTTTAGATGCCATGCTCTCATTGACTGGGACTGAAATCATTTAATGTGTATGGCACATAAACAGCTGAGTCAGATAAGGAAATCACTAGCCATGAAGAGATGTGATTACTAGAAAAAATTGAGGGGGAAGCTGCATTTGGGATGTCACTTAAATAACAATAATAAATGTCCACTTTAAATAAGACACAGTGTTAACATGCTCCCATACTTCCCATCTGTGGTTATGAAACCACTAAAGGAGGGGACCAAGTTAGTCCGAGATGAATCTTTCTTGACATAGCATTTAGAAAGTCAACCCTTCTCTTATTTGGCTGTTTTTCATACGATAATTAGCATATCTTTAAATAGCAAACTTTTTCTTTTTTTAACTTTTTATTGGTCTTGCAGGATTTGAATATAGGAAACACATTTTAAATGATATAATGGGAGAGTATAACATTTTGACTTAACTTCCAAGTTCAAACTAATTGTAAAGGGCTACTAATCTTGACCTGCTACAGTTTAAGATTCATAATATTTTCCATTCCAACCATTTGCTTTGAATTGCTCTTCAATGTCTGGCCTACAGAGGGTGTTATGCAGGGATACATGATACTTATGCATGTTCATTTAAAAAAAATATTATATTTTATTATTTTAGACAAAATAGTGATCAGTAATGGATATGTGATTTTGTATGTGATCATGTAACCACAGTGTATATTCACACAGAGTGGCCCGGCCCTCCAGGGGGCTTATCCTGGCGGACTGCAGGCCAAAGGTTGCTGATCCCTGCTCTAAGACATAAGAAAAAAAAGTATTTCTTGGTGTGCGTGATAACAGTCCAATATGTTGAAAGATTTAGGAGAGAGAGTGATTTCTAGATCCATTTGTTCTGCTTCTGTCAGTCAGGAAGCAGGGCCTGCAGCAAAGCCAGTCTCCAGGCAACCTAATGAGTGCAGCTGGCCTGTAGAAGGCTGCCTGATCGGCTGCATCACTTGATTGGTGGGAAGAGTCAGCAGACCAGCAATAAAGCACAGCAGCAGCAGTTGTTTGGTGGCTGCTCAAAACATTTGCCCATGGCTGTGATTGCTCCTGAGCCTGCTTGTTCCCAGCCTTGCTCCAGTCCCGTTCCAGCCCTGCTTCTGCCTCCCCTCACTCTAGGTAACCTGGCTCTGGCACTTGGCTCTGATTCCTGACCTCTGGCTCTGACACTTGGCTCTGCTGTCTGACTTCAGCTCTGACTCTGACTGACTGGGGGCTTCTATTCCTGTCTATCAACTTGTGCTCCAACCACTAGGAATGACTGCCCACATCCCAGCCTCTGGCACTATCTGGAAAAATGCAGGATGTTCTTGTGACTAAGCTATGGGACTGAGGGCCAAGACACCTTGGATCTTTGCCTGGATCTGCAGTAGACTCCTACTCCCTTAGAGAGGTTATTATGATACTAAATTAATTGATCCCTATCAAGTGCTTTGAGACCTTAGTCTGGAAGGTGCCAAAGAAATGCAAAGTATTCTTTTTCTTCACATGGTTGTATTCATGAGTATTGAGTATGTTAGGTCAGATCCCACTTCTTGATGAGCGCATAGTCATCACGTTAGACAAAGTAAAATGCATAAATTAGACCTGTTAAAAGGAACTTTTCCCCAAGAGCTTATATGCTCAACTCACAAGCTTCTATAACAAAGTCAACTACAGTATCCACTGGGCTACTTACATTCTTCAGTTAAGGGAAGCCACAAGCTTTCACATAAATTAACCTCCAGAGAACACCCACATACTGCACAGTAGCCTCATAAAACTGAAAACAATTTATTAACAATGCCAAAAATGAAGTTAATTAACTGTTTTAGTGCTACCAAATGTACTTTATGCACATCTTTATGGACCTATGATTGTAATGAAATGTAGATATGATGTTATATGTACATAAAGGATTTAAATAGTAAAGAGGTGAAATAGTTCGTCTTAGAGTTAAATAGTTCAAGCAGCATGCACACTAGATTATTACAGTTTCTGAGTCAATCTGATACCCTTAGTTATGCTGAATAGAATCTTACTTGCTAGGTAGATCCACTGAAATCAGTGGGACCACTCGTGGAGTAAGGTGCTACTCAGCATGAGCAAAGGTATCAGAATCTGTCCCTCTATAAGTAGGTGGGCAATTTTATTAAATTCCGACTTAGTTTACTATATACTGCCTTAGAAAAGGGTTAAACTATTTTCATCTAGTGTATCAGTTTAATTTTTGGCGGAAGATAATCCTGCAGCCCAGGTTCCTGTGAATAGTCCCATTGATTTCAACAAGACTTCATGCTACTAGGTGTAAGACATTTTTTTAAAACATACTGCCAATAGTCATTCACACTTCAATAAATTAGCTTTGGTTGTATTTGCACCCGCATTTTAATTTCCTTTATGTGATCATTTATGCCAGGGGTGGCCAACCTGAGCCTGAGAAGGAGCCAGAATTTACCAATGTATACTGCAAAAGAGCCACAGTAATACATCAGCTGCCCCACATCAGCTCTCCCCCCCACAACCCACAGCACCTCTTGCCCGCCGGCAGTCCTGCCAATCAATGCCTCCCCTTCCCTCCCCGCGCCTCCCAGCTGCCACGATCAGCTATTTTGCGGTGAGCAGGAGGCTCTGGGACGGAGGGGAGAGGAGCGAGGGCATGGCAGGCTTGGGGGAAGGAGCAGGGGTCTTGGGGGAAGAGGTGGAGTGGGGGTAGGGCCTGGGGCAGAGCAGGGGGTTGAGCAGTGAGCACCGCCCCGACACATTGGAAAGCTGGCATCTGTAGCTGCACCCTCGAGTCCATGTCTATACAAGGAGCTGCATATTAACCTCTGAAGAGCCACATGTTGCTCCAGAGCCACATGTTGACCACCCCTGATTTATGCAATGGGGATTTTCTGTTATGAATGCTCATGAAATATGAATATGGTTGAATATTCATGAAAAGGAAATTTTAAACTGAGTTTCCATGAACATTCATCCTATAAACCTGATTATGTGAACTGTTCTCATCCAATCAGGAAACAGAAATAATATCATGTGACTTATTAGCCAAATCACAAATAAGCAATGCCTCTCAGATTATAATTTTCAAACAGCAACCCACAGTGTAAACAAATTCCCATAGTGTAAACTAATTTCCTGAAACAAATGTATTGAATGTTTTTAAATAATGGTTATATCTGAGAATTCAAATCTGTTCATAGACATTGTACAAACAGAAAAGGAGGCAAAAATTAGTACTATGCACATATATAGGATTCCACATATATTAGTAGTGTGTGTGTGTGTATAGGATTGAGACCTAAATAATGAGTTTTAAGTCATCCAATATCACATGGTGGTAACATCTACCCTACCCCACCCCACCAAACCAATAAGAGATTTTGATTAAAAATATAGTCCTGACAGAATTTTGATTCACTTAGGCTATGCAGCCAGTAGTGAATTTACTGCAAATTTAGACTTGTTAAACAACAGAGGGCACCATGTTTTTCCATGAATGCAATAAAAGCATATATTAATTGCAAAGAAATATTAATAAAAAAAGCATATGTGAAAGCTGCAGCAAATGAACAAAAACCAATATCAGTACATGTATCATGCTGTATAAATAATAGAAACACTGCCAAGATCCACACACATTTGAAAAAACAGACTTAATTTACTGTATGTTGTGTTTAAAATAAAAAATGCTGAGTAGGAAAAACACTAATATTTACTACTTTTTGGCTACAAGCATCTATATAATCTGTCCAAAAAGGCTTTTTGCCCATTTAATTACAGTGAATAGGTTTATACAAAACCACACACAGACAAAAGTTCCAAACACTTATTAGAGTCAAAGCAATACATAGATTCCATTTCAAATTCACTCCTTATAAGAAGTACAGATGACAGTAGAGTTTAAAAAAACCCACAACAACACATACACAACCTTGGCAACTGCAGTCACTAGTGTGACTCAGCTAGTTAAGAATTTCATCTCATTCTTTGCCTTTGGACACAATCCTGCAGGTCTCACCCAGGCAAAACTCCCACTGAAATCAGCAGGAGTTTTGCTTAACAAAGGGTTGCAGGATCAAGCATGCTGTCAAGCAGACATGCAAAAATTCCTGGAGTCTAATTTTCAAAGCAGAAGGCCTGTGTCCTGTAAATATCCCAATATTTTAACTTATCCATTTATTGGTTTGTAAAATTATATTTAAAAACCACATTTATGACTAAATCATTTAGAAATGAACATCTGGAAACTTTGGACAATGGCAATTTGAGAGTAAGGTGGTTGAAGAAACATCTATGTCTGTTCTTTCCATCATCTGATTGGTGCTGGAGGAGATATTGAATTTGCTTCCCAAAGCAGGAATGCAAGCCAGAGCAATGGTTTTCATATGTGTACAAATGGTGCATGAAGAGCATCGTCATTCATCATTATTTGGTTAAGTGAGACCCATAGGTTGTATGCGCAGCATGGATTTTTCCTGTTACAAGAGAGGATAAGCACATCAGGTCTATTAGGTCAGAGGTTGGATCGGAAAGGCAAGAGACCATGCAGGAGTTCCCACCACTGTGCCGCATTTCTAAATCAATAGAAGATTTCAGTCTACACTACTATCAAGTCTTCTCTTTTCACAAACACTTAATTCAGCAACACAAATAGGGTTGTGTGTGTTTTTTATCTGTTAAGGGGGGGGGGGGGAATGTAAAGACACCTACAGGTCTTCTTCTGTGTCTGCCAGTGCCTATCTGCCTTTCTTTACCATTTGTGATGATTGATTGCTTCTGTGTTTCATCAATTTAAAAATGTTTCAGAGTACAAAGTCTTCAGTGATACTCTTCAGCATGTTTAATAGAGTCTGGTTAAATAAACATCCTCCACGAAAGCAGCAAAAGTAGAGCTTAAAATAAATACTGCTACTGTGCCAAGTTCATAATTACTTGCACATTTAGCACTTTACCCATGTCCTAAGCATGTCCTAAGCATCAAAACTAGATTTGTGTACTCACTGTAACTGTCTTAAAATCATAGTCAGTCTCAAATACTGTAGGATGTTTACATTTTTGGAATATTTGTTCTTCTAGTTTATATAAGACCCAGAATTTGTTTCAAAGAGTATCTCTTGGGATGATTGGTGATACAATACCAGAGTGCCATGAGATTAATTTTTGTTAGCCCAGAAAATATATTTCCAAGGTAAGAATGTGAAATGATCACATGTATCTATCACTCTTAGGGCTATAAGGCTCAGTTGAAAATATAGCACCAAGAAGTCAAGGCATAATTTTACCTATTGGTCTCTTTCGAGATTGTCCCTTTCTGGAGGCTTTCCACCTGTTAGGAGTCAGACAGCCCACAGTGATATTGACAATTGGGTCATGATATTTAAAAATATCTCACTGAGAAGTTTCATGATTAATTTTCTTTCGTATATGAGGATACACAAAGAAGAAAGTTGCTTATGCAGAATATTTCATGCCCTTGAAGTAATATAGCTAAATATTAGCCTAAGTGTCTCATTTGCATTACAGCATTCTGGCAATGCAGAGGAGTCTTTGTGTGTGTATATATATATATATGCTCTCTCTCTCTCTATATATATATATATTTAATATATCTAATCTTCTGATCTACTGGGACTTAAATAGTAATTAAGAAACAATCTCAAGAATTCAGTCACTTGGGGAGGGGGAAATAATTATTAGCAGCTTTTAAATCTGGCAGGTTAAAGAAAAAAGTTGTTGTTCGGACCCTTTAATAAAAAGGCCTGTAGTTAGTATGTGAACTGGGTGGGAATTTAACAGACCTAGTAGTTGTGGGTAATACTTTGATATATGTAGATGTTAGTGTATAGCATTTGATACTGTGTCACACGAACTTTCACTTGAAAAAATAGACCAAATGGCTTTGGACAAGGAGACCATTAAATACATCTCTACCCCGATATAACGCTGTCCTTGGGAGCCAAAAAATCTTACTGCGTTATAGGTGAAACCGAGTTATATCAAACTTGCTTTGATCCACTGGAGTGCGCAGCCCTGCCCCCCCCCCGCCCCGGAGCACTGCTTTAGCGCGTTATATCCGAATTCGTGTTATATCGGGTTGCGTTATATTGGGGTAAAGGTGTAGATTGAAAACACACTGATGGATCTTACGGCAACAATAATTATGAAAAAAGAACAGGAGTACTTGTGGCACCTTAGAGACTAACAAATGTATTTGAGCATAAGCTTTCGTGGGCTACAGCCCATTTCATCGGATGCATAGAATGGAACATATAGTGAGGAGATATACATATACATACAGAGAACATGAAAAGGTGGGAGTTGTCCTACCAACTCTAAGAGGCTAATTAATTAAGAGAAAAAACGTTTGTAGTGATAATCAAGATAGCCAGTTAATGGGCTATCTTGATTATCACTACAAATGTTTTTCTGATTGATTCTCGGTCCAATAGGATTTTTGTTAATCACTGCAGTCGGTCAGAAACCAATCTGACATTTCACCTGAAAGCAGGCACATTCTGCAGCAGAGCCCATGAAAACCATGCTATGACCTTGTTTATACCTTGTCTCATGAGGAAGAGTGACATCTATTGAATCCCTTACACCATTTTCTTAGAACCCTTGGTTTTTTCCTTTAAAGTCTCCTATCCAAGGGTCCCATTCAACCCTGCTTGGGAATAAACCGTGTACGGAAATTGGAAACCCTGCAAGTTTCAACTCGTGGCGTTTGCTTTGAATTCTTTCAGTCAGGAGGGTCTGATCAAGGCTGAAGCTTGGTGGTCTTGTGATTAAAAGCACTGAACTGAGAGTCAGGAGATTTATATTCCATCTCCTACTTTACCACTGACTTCCTGTGTGACCTTGGGCAAGGAACTTAATCTCTCAGTGCCTTGGTTTCCCCATAGGAAAAATAATACTGCCGTACCTCACTGGGGTAACATGAGGACAATTTCACTCCTATTTATGAGGAACTCAAATACTACAGGGCAGTTGGCCATGTAAGTAGGTAGAAAAGTGGGATTTTTTTGAACTCACAAAAATGACACACAGAACACACAGACTGCACCCAGTGCTTACGGTGGTCTGAAAAAGAACTTTCAATACCCCTACATCTGCTTGTCCATCAAGCCCAAAGTCATCCAGTCCCCCCCGGTCCCCACATTCATTCTGCTTCCACATTTGTTCAGCCGCCCAAACCTCCTATCAAATCTTCCCCCTTCAATTCTGCTCCTACATCAGTCCTGCAGCTGCCCCCCACAGCCTTACTTCTGGTCCTCCTGCAGCTCCTAGGGTTCCCCACCCCATCTTCAGGCCTTGAAGATGGGGCTGCAGTGGGGTCCCCTTCTCATCCTTTCCAGGCTGGGTGTTGCAGGGAAGGAAAGGGGAGGATCAGAGGAGCTGTCCCACTGCTTGCAAGATGGGAGGAGCAAGCGAAGCTACTGGTTTTTTTCTGCTCCTTCCTGGGGGGGGCCCTCCTGTGAGAATGGTGTCATCTCCTGAGGGCAGCGGAGAGTGCTGTCTGCTTCCTGCAGCAGCCCTCTTTGGCTGCTTTTCCCCAAAAGCTGGGCAAGCAGGGAAAGAAGGCAGTCAGAAAAATGTGCAACCCTCAGTGACCCGACTTGTTACTTAGAAATTGTATTTCCTGGGTCTGCGACCTGTTGTGACCCTGCACACTTAAAAGCACTGTCTGTAGCATGTTAGCACATTCTCATCGTAACTCAAAATAGGCCTTTCCTGTTAAACAGAATGAGAAGATAGGGAGCAGCACTGTGACCATTCATAAAGGAAGTGGGTTGATTACAATATTTGTATTAAGCAAGAAATGGGCATTTTGGATTAATCTTACTGGCTCTACACTGTCGTGTGCTACATTGGCCAGCTAAACACATGCTGCTTGTATTTAGTAAGCCACTTGTTACTGGGGCACTTGGATAATAAAATTAAAATACATGAAAAGTGTATTTGTGGCTGCCTGTTGATAGTTAAAATAATATTGGCATTTATTTAATGACTTTCACCCAAGGAAATCAAGTATTTTAAACATTATCGGGGGGGAAGGAGGGGAAAGCAGATCTTTAGGGCAATTTTGCATCTTTCTACTTTAAAGAAGGCTGCTCTAACTTGCATTTGAGAACCAGTCTGATGCAGAATCCGACTGCTGCTGCTTGGCTGGACACTGTGACAAGTTCTGGCCTGAGGTCTGCTTCAAGCTGCATTTTTTGAATGCCCCAAACTCTCACTGTAATGTAATAATTTGACTTCGAAGGGAAATTTGGGCCCAGTCAAAATCTCTCCATCCTCGGTTTTGAGTTAGTGCTTTTGGCCTAACACAAGGAATTCAGGATTGAGTCCCAGACTTTGTTCCATCGAGGTCTGCTGTATTTCAGATTTAGGGCTGAGTCCTGAAACTACCTGTATACTTTTCTCATTAACAATACCACTAATTCCATGGGACTATTTACATGGAACAAAATTAATCAAGTGTTTGCAGGCTCAGGCCCTTAGTAAGTATCTAGCTGCTTGTTACAGCTGATTACATATAAGTATGAATCACACACAGGTTTCCACTTTTAGTCACTTCTTTTAAAGTTCTAATTTGTATTTTAGGTAGCTAACACTATGCTTCATATGTTTGTATGCAAGGCAGGAAACAGCAAATGAAATATGTAATTCACAATCTGTAAACGCTGTAACAAAGCCTTGCTCAATTCAGGTAACTGGTATTGCCTTGTGCCTCACACTGGTTTTAGCCAGCTATCTAGTGGCACCATTCATGATAGCAGATAGATGACTCCATTCCCCATGATTGTGTGCCCAAGCAATTGCCTAACTCATCTCTCCCTCTTTTGAGTTCAAAGATCAATATTTTTTCTCCAATGTTCCCCAAGAACTATTATTCCCAATGTGACAATTGTGTTTATTTCCATGTCCAATTCTGGTGCTCTTTAGCTAAAAGCATATTTGGGTGTGACTTCCAGTAAGTTTGTAGGTGCCCATTTGTTTCCAAATAGATGTAGACCTACACACATGTGCACACACATTCCCCGTTTGTGCACACACTTGACTGGATAAATATCTATCTAACCCTGACTTCAGACAAATCAGTGATTTACATGTGCACATCAGGTAGTGCTTATGCAAAGCAGGAGTGTATCTGCATGAATACAAATGCAACTACTGCAAATACAGACTACCGTAAGAATTCCCACTGACCATGTCTAAAGCATGTTTGGGGAAGTCATTGCTCATTGTATGCTGGGTCTGCATTCCAAATAATAGGACAGTTATATTAGGCAGAGATAATATAGGACACTAGCCATGAGACTGGTTTAAATATACAATAACTTCTGGCAAATACAAAAACAAAGTGTCAGGAAAAAAAGCCTTCTATTTCATGTGCTTTTACCCATTTGGTTAATTGTATTACAAATACTTCTAACCAAGTGTTACCATTATATATTGTTAGCAGAAGGAAGCATTATGTTAGTTAAGGACAACTGAAAGCATTGCAATTGATTCTTTTAATTAAAAAAGCACTTACATGTTGTATGTTGCAATTTCACAGCTCTGCAATGAAACAATGCATCTGCTTTTTTAAAAAAAGCACAAAGAATAAAGAGTATGAGACTAGTAGTCACAGAGTGAAAGAAATTGGTGAAGTGCAGTGAAAGGAGGCTTTTGCAATCACAGTTGCATTGCTTAACAGGTCAGTTAACAAATTTCTACAAAAAGCAACTGAAAACTGCCTCTCTAATTATCCTGTTCCATGCAGCTTAAAGCTTCAAGAGAATGAGTGTCACTAATCAATGAGCACAGTGAATGAGAAGCTCCTAAAAAAGGCTTTTCTGTTTATGTAACATAAGCGCAGCAGGAAGGGGCTGTAGTGAAATGCTTTTTAATACAGAGTTAATTATTTCTCTTCTATTTGTAATTATCTTTTGGAAAGGAATTGGGAGCCTGAGCAAAGTAAGAATGTCTACCCCAGAATCTGAAAACCTGCTCCCTGTGCTGGATCCCTAGTCAGTGTGTGATTTCCTTTGTCTTTGTGAATGCTAAGTCATGGAGTTGTCATTGCTTTTGAACCCCACAGCACCTGCTTGTAGGGCAATATTATTTTTATTAAGTGGATTTTTGTGAATATTTGGAAATGTAGAGTATTCTAACAATACACTGATTCACTGGGTTAAATTCAGAGGTGATGATAAATGGTGGTGTAAGGTACACATCAGTAACTCCGTGTAACTTGAACATGAAGGGACTAACAAGAGGGTGCAGCAGCAGCAGCAACCAGGAGGACATTTAAAGGTGTGAGAAATTTACAAGCCAAGGTGCGGGGGGGGGGAGGGGGGGAGGGGGAAGGAAGCCAGTAGAAGAGGAGCCGGTAAAGCAGGAGAAGCAGCTAACAGCAGGTTGAACGAAGGTGAAAGATAGAATGAATCATCTTTATATCCTCTTCCTTTATCTTAAATTAACTTGTCAAGGGCTTTTGCTGCAAAACAGCTCTCCTCACCTCTACTGCCTTGGACTGCCAATTACACCAGGTGTAACGGAGTTAAATTCATGAGTAAGAAACTGGACACTGCAAACAAAACCAGAAACAAAAACTAGAGTTGGTCAACAGCAGTCAATTTCACATTTACATTTTTGTTTGTACAGACTTCTAGGACAAGAGTTGATGTATTATTTAGTGAACCTGGGCCTAGATTCTTGGCTTAGATGGTTAATGGGCCAGCTGGGGATTTCCCCAGCCTAAGGAATCCATAGACACTAACTTCTCTTCCCTACTCTCCCATCATGGGAAAGGCATTACTGGAGAGAAGGGAGAGTGCTCTGGCAATATGGCCCCACGAAGGCTGTTACCAAGCAAACCAAGTTAGAGCAGTCATGAGGCGTCAGTGCTTCTTAACATGCATTATGTGAAAGAAGGAAGTGTATAACTTGGTCACTTTAGCTAATGTCCTCCTGGTTTTTAATAATTCTCTCCATTCCTCTCCATACACTTTCTCTGTTATGTCTCCATATAGCACTGCACACAAGTAGCCATTTGCAGTGCACAACAAGTAGTTTTACTGGTTCTACAAAACCCAGAAACTAGACTACATATGCTTGAATGCCATCCACTGGCACCTGATCTATTAACTAACTACTTATGTATATGCAGACATTTTTAATTTGCAGAACATTCTTGTAACACTCTCTAGATATTTATAGTGTGCCCATTTCTATATTTGTATTGTGCCCATTTCTATTGGCTCTCTATTTCCCTATATACCCTCTTCTGTAACTGCCAAGTTTATACAGATACTTGAGTGGGGCAGGAGGGAATATTAATAGTAAATGACATAGGTAACATAAGCCATTTTTTATTTAATATTTATTGAACATACCCAGTATGCTCATAATTTTACAAGCCCACAGGTGGACACTGTAGGGAAAATAACAATCTATAGCAGAAACAGCAGGTACAATTCAGACAGATTAACTAAACTAAACTAACTAAAGGTTCAGTCTAGACGCACTGCAGATCTCTCTTCCCCATGACCTCCTCTTATTTTCTCATGTGGACTACTTGTATCTCAACATGTTGTGGAATAGAGAGATTACAACTCTGGATAATGGATATCTTAGAAGTAACAAAGGATGGGAAGAGTGGGACAGCTTTGGGAGGGGAAGATGAGAAATTCAGTCTCACATGATAGAAGAATACTGAGTCATCCATGTGGATATGCCAGAGCGGCATTTAGCTATAACTGCTAAATTTAGAAAAGGTCTAAATCTGCAGACAAATTTCCACAAAATGTGTGGGGTGCTCAAGCCTGGAGTTTTGATTTGAGTCCATCTTTCCTGGATACATAGGACTCCATAGATGGGATGAAGATGGTCCACAGATCCTCAGTGTCAGAGATTCAACCATTATTCCAGAGACTAATTCAGACTCTCACTAGACAGAGTTACATGATTTTAATGTGGCCCACAGGCCAGCTCTACAAAATTACCACTATGTACTAGCCTTGTTCCACAGCAGATTCCCCAATGATAAAAATAGGAGGTCTGTACAAAGTTTAAAGGTAGGTAATGGTCCTTATAAATTACCTGACCTTAAGGGCCAGAGTAAAGTGGAGCATGTTTTTCAGAAAGTGCTGAGCACCTACCTTTCAGAAATCAGGTCTCTTTAACATGTCTGTAGTTGGTCATTCCAAAAATCAAGGCATAAAATCACTAGTCACTTTTGGAAATCTTGGCCAAAAGTCTCTGTTACAGTCAACAACCACTGTAAAAAGTGGCTCCTTGGTTTACATGCTATAATATACACACCAATGCATCTATAGCTCAATATATCATTCTCTTTTGGGTGTCATGTTATTACTTTTCAAGCTCATTTCTACTTTGCTTTTTCATATCACATTTAATGCTTTCTTGGCATTTCTGATTTTCAACTATCTCCTTCTCGCTGTATTTCAGTGCTTCCAATTATGCTCCTCCCTGCTCAATTTATGTTCTTACATTACATTACATAATTAATGATGAAAAATTTTTGGAAGGGTTTAGGGCTTTAGGGCTTCAGCCAGTCTTAAACTATTAAGAATCAGGATGAGATCCAATGTGCAGGGTAGATTATCCCACATCTGCCTACTGCAAAGTTCTTATACCTTCCTCTGAAGCATGTGGTACTGGCTAGGCTCAGGGACAGGAGACTAGACTAAATGAACCTTGGGGCTGACCCAATATGTCGGTACCTAAGTACCATATGTAAGCCATGCCTAGGTCCCAGGGTCAATCCCTGCTGTTGCTGACCCACTCAGGCGTGTTGGTGTTACAAGTGGTGGCCTGTAGGAGGAGTTGAACTGGGATGCCTCTGAAGCTTGGGATGTGCTTCCCCAGCCAGGTGGAGTACATAAGTCATGCCTGGTCCTGTGGCACTCTGCTTCCTTCTAGTGCTGGCTAGGCAAGTAGAAATTGAAGAGCCTGCTACAGGTACAGCTAATAAAGCTGGGTGGTTTAGCTCAGGTAGTAGAAGCTCCTGAATTAAGAGCAAGAAATCCCAGGTTCAGTTCCTGTTGTCAACAACCCACCCAGGAGGCTGGCATTACACATACTATACATTAACTAAACTAAGCTGCCATTCATAATTATTGGTTTCAGAGTAGCAGCCATGTTAGTCTGTATCCACTAAAAGAACAGGAGTACTTGTGGCACCTTAGAGACTAACAAATTTATTTGAGCATAAGCTCAGGGCTGGTGCAACCTATTAGGCGACCTAGGTGGTCGCCTAGGGCGCTAGCATTTGGGGGGCGGCATTTTCTTCGGCGGTGACCGCGGCGGCTGGATCTTCGGCCACCCCGGTCGTCGTCGGCATTTCGGCGGAGGGAGCTGGGGCAGGGGGTCGTGGAGAGGGCTGCCTGCAGCAAGTAAGGGGGTGGGGAGCGGCACGCAGGGGAACTCCCCGCCCCAGCTCACCTCTGCTCCGCCTCCTCCCCTGAGCATGCCGCCCTGCTCTGCTTCTCTCCCTCCCAGGCTTGCGGCGCCAAACAGCTGATTGGAATGTGGAAGCAGAATGAATGTGGGGACCGGGGGGACTGGATGACTTTGGGCTCTGCTGCAGAATGTGCCTGCTTTCAGGTGAAATGTCAGATTGGTTTCTGACCGACTGCAGTGATTAACAAAAATCCTATTGGACCGAGAATCAATCAGAATGGTAGCATTCTACATCTACTTTACTTAAGTGTATCTGGGTACACTGGGAAAAGAAGCAAAGAAGCAAGCCCTGGAAGTCTTGCAGCCCTGATGAAAGCCGAAGCTTTTTGAGATTCACCATCTGGCCTGCAATGTGGAGCTGAGTGACACAGGAGATACACAATATGCTCTGTTTAGGCTCACTATGAACAATCAAATATTTATTATTTACTTATAAAACACCTGAATCCAAAACTTCCCGGAGAACTTCTGCTTTCAAATTCAGCTCACACCCTGTAGCCATAATTAGATAGAAGTTTAAGATGTTTTAAATTACTAGTTATTTTGATTAATTAGTTCTGGATAGCAGGGTACAACAAGACACCGCCTGTCCAGATACACTAAATTAACAGAGAACAAATGAGACACTATAGCAGTTTCTCCAGTTTCTTTTTCTGGGACAAGGTTAGTACAACTTGAACCCCTTTTGCTGACCAGCTATTGAATTCTTATTCTGATTTATAATCTGTGAAATGTAATGTTGTATTTTTATAATACTACAGCAGCTAATTAGTTCTTGGTCGGCTGCAGTGGTTTAATACAGCAGAAAGTGGTGGTTTGATTTTGTTTTGTTTTGTTTTTCTTACTAAAATGATCAATCCTTGTATACAGTGCCCAGGAGATTTGTGATGACACTGAGAGTGTATATAGTTTGTGTGCTTGATGTAATAATTTATATTTAAACACACAAGTACTTTGAAAACTCTGTGTGCATGGGGGATGGATAGCTCAGTGGTTTGAGCATTGGCCTCCTAAACCCAGGGTTGTGAGTTCAATCCTTGAGAGGACCATTTAGAGATCTGAGGCAAAAATCTGTCTGGGGATTAGTCTTGCTTTGTCCATGGGGTTGGACTAGATGAGGTCCCTTCTAGCTCTGATATTCTATGATTCTAGAGCAATTATATGTCATTAATGATTTTAAAAGGTTGGTCAGTAGAATGCAGAATCAACATGTTGGTTTATTTATTAGCCCTGCAGCTGAAAGCTACACACTGTATTGTATATGAATTTCATAGGTATTCAAAAGCAGTTCAGATCTCTTCATCACATTCCTGAACTTCCTAAAACTAATTAATAGGCAAATCATTGTATCCACAGTACAACCTCACTACATATGGAACAAACTCATGGTCAAAAAGTGAACTCAAATACATACAGAAGCAGTATTCCCAACTCCCATGATTTTATTGCGAGCCTCACATTTTTTGATTATTTTTCTCAAAGCCTCAGCTCCTAGTGTCATATGACAATGAAAGCTGATTCTTTCATATACAAATTTAAAAGTAAGTTATCTGGCCCTCATGATTGAGGAGAAAAGCTTGAAAAAGTGACCCCTGGGTACCCTAAACCCTAAAATACAGAAGGGCAACATGAAAAATAACAATCAATTTTCAGTTTTTATCTCATGATTTTTGGAGAATAGACTCTCAATTTCTGAACCATTGGGGCGAGGAATACTGCAGAGGGTATCATTTAAATTCTGTATTTCCTGCACACTAAATCTCAGATACCATAGTATTTTCTTATTCTGAGTATGGGGAAATATTTTGGTATTTCAGACACTACAATGTAGTAAATTTTGCTAAATATTAACTTTTAATGGCAACCACTGTGTACATTGCAGACACATCTTTATATTGTTCCAAAATTCTGTGCATATAATTCTTACCAGGAGCATGGATAGTCTGTTCAGAGAATAGGAAAATACAGACCTTACCTGACCCCTCACGGCTGCCCCAGAATTCTCTCTCTTGGCTCTCCTAGTGCAGAGGCCTGCAAAGTGATCTCTCCATGGACTTTGAGAAGAACCGTGATGAGAAAGGTGGTATCTCCTCTATAATTCCTCATCAGTGCCAGGGGCGGCTCTAGCTTTTTTGCCGCCCCAAGCACGGCAGGCAGGCTGCCTTCAGCGGCATGCCTGCAGGAGGTCCCCAGTCCCGCAGATTCGGCGGCATGCCTGCGGGAGGTCTGCCGGTCCCGCGGTTTCGGCGTACCCGCCACCGAATTGCCGCCGAAGCCGCGGGACCAGCAGACCTCCCGCAGGCATGCCGCCAAAGGCTGCCTGACTGCCGCCCTCGCAGGGACTGGCAGGGCGCCCCCCGCGGCTTGCCGCCCCAGGCACGCACTTGGAGTGCTGATGCCTGGAGCCGCCGCTGATCAGTGCACAGGTTACCTTATGTTCAGCACCTGCCAGAACTTGTCTCTCTTAAGTGGTGTCTCAATATGAGAACAAACATTACAGTTAGACCAATGTAGTACATTGAAATAATTCCAGACTTTCAGTCTATAAACTGAGTTTTACCATCAGTGGAGTCCACCGTCTCCCCATTCCGCTCGTTGATGACCAGTAAACCTTTTTTTTTTTTAAAGTTCAGCTACTCATCCAATTGGAGATTGTCTAATTAATTGGAGTGTATTAAATCTTGATGATATTCTGAATACTAAGGTGTCAAGGCCAAACTTGAGTGCCTCACTGAGAGTCAAAATAGAAGGTTAACACTGCACCAAAACACTGAAAATAACACTTTGAAGGATATTTTCTCAATAAAAAGAAGCAGAGACTAATTCAAATCCCAGTGACATGAATGGGAGTCTATCCACTCCATATCAAGAGCTGCACCAGGCACTAACTAAGAGGAGAGCAAGGACAGCAGGGATTAACAATGTCAGGTTCATAAAATCGTCAAACATGCGCTTTATACCTTTAGTGGAGAGCTGTGAATACTGAGATACAGTATAAAATCCAAAATCTAATTAATTCAAATAACAAATTAAAGTCTAACATAACTGATTTTTTTTAGCTTCCCTTTGGCATTTAAAAAACCTTCAGTGGTGAGGGACCCAAACCAAAACTCTAGATCTCAACACCGACACACTTCTTGGGGTTGGGAATCTGGGTTTGGAATCTGAACCCAAGTCAAAATCCAAATTCTATAGTACAGTAAAAGGTACTTTTGATTCCCAAAGTTTTGGGACAGAAGCACTCAGAATCCAGATCTGGATTTGAATGTTGTAGCTTGGCACTGTTTCTGACAGTTGCCAGTACCAGATGCTTCAGAAGAAGGTCTTCGTTTATATTTAACTCTGTTGATAGGAGCCATCTGGTTCCTGAATATCTGAACTAAAGAATAACTCAGCTGTGTACTTAATAAATAACTGTAATTAGCTGAGCTGAGCAACTTCAGATTTATCTAAGCATTTTTGAATTTCTATTTTTTTTCTTTTGGTCATCTAGCTATATAACTTGTCTTAGTGTATTCGTTAAAGACATGAAGCTATAGTTGTACTCAATAGAGCTGAAATTTGGAAAAGAGTAAAACAAGCAAAACTAAAACAATTTTTATATACTGTATAATACTGTATCTCAACTGATGTTCTGCCCACTTACTCACATCTAGTGATCAGAGTTTGAAGAAGTGTACCAAGGACAAAACAAGAAATTCTGAGTATCAAGTATTTCCCTTAAATTAAGACAATCCCCATCCCTTTATTTAGGAAATACCTCTTTCAAATCCTGAACAGGCATCCCGACTTCTAATTTTCTCTTTATAGATTGAAATATGCTCTTTACCTTTTGTCATAGTTCATATGGTCTAGCTGTTGGGGTAAATTGATTAGTTTATAAGTATCTGCATGGGGAACAAATAGTTAATAATGGACTCTTCAATCTAGCAAGGTAAGAGAAAACATGATCTAATGACTGGAAGTTGAAATAGACAAATTCAAACTGGAAGTAAGGAATACATTTTTAACAGTGAGGGTAATTAACCATTGGAACAATTTACCAAGAGTCATGGGGGATTTTCCATCATGGACAACTTTTAAATCGAGAATGGATGTTTTTCTAAAAGATCTGCTCTAGGAATTATTTTGGGGAAATTCTATGCCCTGTGTGGTACAGGAAGTCAGACTAGATGATCACAATGGTCCTTCTGAATTTAAAACAACAAGGAGTCCTTGTGGCACCTTAGAGACTAACAAATTTATTTGGCATAAGCTTTTGTGGGCCAAAACCCACTTCATCAGATGCATGCAGTGGAAAATACAGTAGCAGGTATATATACACAGTACATGAAAAGATGGGAGTTGCCTTACCAAGTGCGGGGTCAGTGCTAACGAGACAAATCAATTAACAGTAGAATACCAAGGGAGGAAAAATCACTTTTGTAGTGGTAATGAGGGTGGCCCATTTCAAACAGTTGACAAGAAGATGTGAGTAACAGTAGAGGGAAATTAGTATGGGGAAATTAGTTTTTGTAATGACCCATCCACTCCCAGTCTTTATTCAGGCCTAATTTGATGGTGTCCAGTTGGCAAATTAATTCCAGTTCTGCAGTTTCTCATTGGAGTCTGTTTTTGAAGTTTTTTTGTTGAAGAATTGCCACTTTTAAGTCTGCTAATGAGTGACCAGGGAGATTGAAGTGTTCTTCTACTGGTTTTTGAATGTTATAATTCCTGGTGTCAGATTTGTATCCATTTATTCTTTTGCGTAGAGACTGTCCGGTTTGGCCAATGTACATGGCGGAGGGGCATTGTTGGCACATGATGGCATATATCACATTGGTAGATGTGCAGGTGAATGAGCCCCTGATGGTGTGGCTGATGTGGTTAGGTCCTATGATGGTGTCCCTTGATTAGATATGTGGACAGCGTTGGCACCAGGGTTTGTTGCAGGGTTTAGTTCCTGGGTTAGTGTTTTTGTTGTGTGGTGTGTAGTTGCTGGTGAGTATTTGCTTCAGGTTGGGGGGCTGTCTGTAAGCGAGGACTGGCCTGTCTCCCAAGGTCTGTGAGAGTGAGGGATCATCCTTCAGGATAGGTTGTAGTTCCTTGATGATGCACTGGAGAGGTTTTAGTTGGGGGCTGTAGGTGATGGCTAGTGTCATTGTGTTACTTTCTTTGTTGGGCCTGTCTTGTAGTAGGTGACTTCTGGGTACCCTTCTGTCTCTGTCAATCTGTCTCTTCACTTCCCCGGGTGGGTATTGTAGTTTTAAAAACACTTGATAGAGATCCTGTAGGTATTTGTCTCTGTCTGAGGGATTGGAGCAAATGCGGTTGTATCTTAGAGCTTGGCTGTAGACAATGGATCGTGTGATGTGGTCTGGATGAAAGCTGGAGGCATGTAGGTAAGTATAGCGGTCAGTAGGTTTCCAGTATAGGGTGGTGTTTATGTGACCATCACTTATTAGCACTGTAGTGTCTAGGAAGTGGATCTCTTGTGTGGACTGGTCCAGGCTGAGGTTGATGGTGGGGTGGAAATTGTTGAAATCCTGGTGGAATTCCTCAAGGGCCTCCTTCCCATGGGTCCAGATGATGAAGATGTCATCAATGTAGCATAAGTAGAGTAGGGGCGTTAGGGGACGAGAGCTGAGGAAGCGTTGTGCTAAGTCAGCCATAAAAATGTTGGCATTCTGTGGGGCCATGCGGATACCCATAGCAGTCCCGCTAACTTGAAGGTATAAATTGTCCCCAAATCTGAAATAGTTGTGGGGAGTCACCAGGTTTGCCATGACATTATTGGGGATACTATTCCTGACAGCTTGTAGTCCATCTTTGTGTAGAATGTTGGTGTAGAGAGCTTCTGAAGTTAGATTCTGAAGTTAGAATCTCTGAATGTTCTCTGCTCTTTCTATTTTGTTTGGCAAGCTGCTTTATTCAAATCTGCCCTGGTTTGGGAATTCTCTGCAATGAGTTGTGCAATTCTCACCTAAACCCTGCAAATCTTAACTTTTGTTATTTGAATAAATACTCTATATGACTCCAGCCAAAGCACAGTAGACTTGTTGAGTCCCATGAAGGAATCAGTGGCCAGAAGAGGGAAATGGAGGATGTAAGCATTTGTTGGGGTTATAGACAGGTACATGACCAAACTAAAATGGCCCAATGAAAATACAGAAGTGGGGGAATAATAGCAATCTCCATCTGCTCGCAGCACTTCCACTGATCAAGGGCAGTTTTAATCCTTATTCAGTATGCCAACAATATGCAAGATTTCCTAATCTATTTAGAGACTTCTACCCTATATCCATCATGTGGTTGAAACCTTTGGTAAGTTATTCGGTACTTGATTCTCCAAACACTTAGGGCTTGTCTACACAAACCATTAGTTTGCAGCAATATGGGGTATGAGTCTATCCCGCACTAGGCTGCTGTGGACTAACTGTCCATATGGATCCTGCTGATGTGCATCAACAGTTTGTTAATGCGCTTTGACTAGCCCCATTTCCAAAAGGACTAAATCAAAGCGCATAAACCAACTGGTAATGCATAACAGCAAGGTCCACACAGTTTGTCCACGGCAGCCTAGTGCAGGGTAGAGTCACACCCTAACTTGCCATGAACTAAATGTTCATGTAGACAAGCCCTTATTTAAATGTTTAACTTTAAAGTCAATGGGACTAGTCACATGCTTAAAGTGATATGTGTTTGCTGGATCAGGACACAAGTTAACTGAAGCAGATCCAATATCCTCCCTATTACTCAGCTCCCTCAAATCTGCTACTTAGAAGTTAAAATAGTTAACTTTCCTGTAAAGTGAAATTGACTTTGCAAAATAAGATGGCAGATTCTTAGTACAAGACTGACTATACCAGTGATTGTTCAGCATCTGAAAGTGCCTAATGTAAACTAGATGTTTCCAGAAGCCTGGGCAAACTTCAGAAGGGTTGGATGTTGTGTTCAGAGAAGCATTCCAAAGTTTGGATGTTTCTTAACCCTTTTAGCCTGAAATTTTCAAATTTGGGTGACTAAAGTTAGACACCTACATCCACATGTAGGCACTTAAATATGGTGATCTGATTTTCAAAGGGGCTCCCACTGATTTCAAATAGTGTTGTTGGGTCTCTGAAAATCAGGCCAATTATTTATTGGCCAAACTTAAGCAAGTTGAGAAAGTGGCTGCATTGTTCTTAAATATTGGACTGGAAATCTCATGAGAACAGGTGAGATATCTGGCACTTCCATCTCAGAGCCCAGCAGGAAGTGGAGGGGAACAAGAAAATACAAATAATAGCAGGTATGCTTGCACAAATCTCCAAAATGGCTTGGTTTGAACTGGGGGTGAAGGTTCAAGTCAATTATTTCTTTGATGAGAAGTGATTTGCTCATCTATGGATGTTGTCCTCATGATTTGGACACCCCTACGGTTCCTTTTAGTAAGAGATTCTTACGATTCCTGATCTCCTGTACTTTTATGCTCTCTGTATATCATAGACACCAGGAGCTGTATATGGCCTTTATCGATCTGACCAAAGCCTTCGACTCTGTGGAGGCTCTGTGGAAAATCATGTCAAAGTTTGTCTGCCCAAGCAAATTTATCACCATTGTAAGACTCCTCCACGACCAGATGACTGCCTCCATCCTGTGCAGTGGCTCTACATCTGAGCCCTTTGTCATCCGAACTGGCGTAAAACAAGCCTGTGTACTGGCACCCACTCTTTTTTCCATTTTCTTAGCAGCTATGAAAACATTAACCCAAGACCGTCTACCTCAGGGCATTATCATCCAGTATTGGATTGATGGCAACCTCTTCAACCTTTCTTGTCTCCATGCCAGAACTAAAGTAATATCGGCAACAATAACCAAATTCCAGTATGCAGATTATTGTGCTGTAGTTGCACACTCAAAGAAGGATCTGCAAACAGCCCTTAATTGTTTCTCTGAAGCTTACAAAAGCCTAGGGCTAACTCTGAACATCAGCAAAACAAAAGTTCTCCACCAGCCAGTCCCCGGTCAATCATCAGACCCAGCAAGGGAGAGCTACATTGACAAAGAAGAACAGGAAAATGTAGAATACTTTGCCTATCTTGGCAGCCATCTCTGACAGAGGGCAGACATAGACGTCGAGATTCAGTACAGAATTCGCTGTGCCAGCCTTGCCTTTGGCAAACTGTCTCACCGGGTGTTCAACAATCACATCAGATCACATACTAAACTTTGTTTATAAAGTGGTCGTAATCTCAACTTTTCTCTATGGCTGCAAGACTTGGGTGACCTATAGAAAACACCTCAAAAACCTGGAACGCCAGTACCAGCACTTTCTTTAGAAAATCCTCAACATAAAGATCATCGCACTAATGTCAGTGTCCTCACAGAGGCCAACATCTTCAGTGTTGAGGCCCTGTTTATCCAGCACCAGCTGAGGTGGAGCAGGCACTGTGTACGCATGCCTGATGTACGCTTACCAAAACAACTGCTGTATGCCCAACTCACCAAAGGAGAAAGGAAATGATGAGGCCAAAAGAAACACTTTAAAGACACCGTCAAGATAAACATCAAGAGATGTGGCATCAACACCACTCACTGGGAGCGAGCAGCCCAGGATAGGGCTAACTGGCGAAGACTTGTCAGAGAAGGAATGTTCACCTTTGAGGAAAATCGCCTTGCCCTGGTCGCAGAAAAACGCCAGAAAACAAAGGAAAGACAACTGTCATGCAGCAATCACAGCCCAACCCTGTCTTCCAACACCACCTGCAACATTTGCCAACGGGCCTGTGGCTCAAGGATTGGACTCCTCAGTTACCAAAGGCCCCATGAAAAGTAAAACCTGTGAAAGATCATCCTCAACCTCGAGGGGTCACTGACGACAATATCATTTTGACTGACCTCATCAGCATATGATTGCCATTTTCCAGTTTAATTTTACACTTCATTGTAATTTAAACCAGCAGGGAGATCTTAATAGGTAGCACCTCCAAGAGACATGATCCTTCTCCAAATTCCATGCTGTGCAAGATCAGGTGCTCAGATCATGCCAACCTCTGCTGAGCCTCAGCTGACCTGGCAATGTGTATCCCCAACAGTGATAGGGATTGCAGAGATAAGCAGCTATTGTGCGGGGCACAGAGGCAGAGAAAACTCCTTGCACCCTTCCCTACTCTTAAACACCCACACAAAAGCCACTCATGATCTGCCATGTATTTAGGCAACTATTATGGAATCATAAACAGGGAAAAACTCTTCAACTACCCTGAGTTGCCCAGCAATATCTGGGAATTGCTAAGTGTTCCATAGACAGACGCAATAACAGCTCAGTTCTGAAGTCTTTACTCAGGCAAAAGTTTCCATTGGCTTCAATGGGAGTTTTGACTGACTAAGCACTGCATGATGGAGCCCTGAGGAGATAGAGAGGCAGGTGAGCATGAATAAATACCACGCTGAGCTCTTTTAGTGGCTGGTGCGGACGGTGTATCTGTACAGTAGGATCAAATAGAGAAATGTATGGAGTGAAATCAAGACTGTCTTAAACTTGCGTAAAAACAATAAAGCAGTGGCACACAAGGAATTTCTCTGTGTGACAAGTCTCTTTGCAAAACAAGTTCAGAAAGGAGCTCTGCGTGGAGCTCATTAAAATTCTGCAGTCATGGTCCACAAAGAGAGCAGGACAAATGATGAACAAAGGCCAGCACAAATAAAAAGATTCAGGGGAAAATAAGATAGCTCTGTTACAAAATGAGGGGCCCAATTCTAGAGACCATACCCTCCAAGTATTCCGTTGGCTTCAATCAAATGGCAGAGCCTCAGTATTTGCCTATGAAAAATAATTGTCAGGCTTGCAATATTATCAGGAAGATTTGCCAGCCCAAGCAAAATCTATTTGCTACTCTGTCACCATGATAGATAGTTAAAATATTTTTTTTCTCATTCAGCCATAAAAAAAGAATTGTTCCAGTTGGAGCATAATTTTGCAAGATAGCATTATTTGCTATTGCTCTGTAAAGCAGGGGTGGCCTTTTTTTTTGTTCTTTTTTTTTTTTTGGATCGCCTAAGTCCTGATCCTGTAACACTTAGTTTCTCATGGAGTCATCATTGGGGTTTTTTTAAGGCCCAAAGAGAGCATTGTGATCGTCATTCTGACCATTTGCCCAATGCAGGCCAGGAATTCCTGCATCAAGCCCATATTTTATGAGTGAGCTAGAATATATTCTTAGAAAGACATCGGGGTGCCACTTGACTTCAGTGTAGCCACCATCTCACTCCTCATCCTGATTTAAACACTTCATGTGATGGAGAATCCACATCCCTTGACATTGGCTTCATTGGGAGAAGGATTAGATCCAGGCATTGGCATAAATCATAATGGTGACATTTTACACTTACTTTGTACAGGCATAAATAACTATACAAGGTGCAAGGCAGTAAAGAATCAGCCTCAGTGATTTTGCTTGGGTTTAACTGAGGATACAATCTGTCCCTTAATTATATTATAATAAACCAAGCAGAATAATAGTTGGTATAAGTAAAACATTTTTGTGACAACTAATACACAGCAGGATCCTGGAAGTCCCAGTCCTGTTTTCCTCAGTCAGGCAAAACCCCCACTGATTTCATCTGGATTTTGTCTGAATAAAGGACCGCAGGATCTGATCCTATGGACTGCAGATGAAATAAATCCAACAGGATATCTCAGTAAGAAAACAAATCAAAGAGAATTTTTCTGTTTGTACTGAGGGAGATATTGACAGAAGCTAACCTTACCAGCAAGGCTGTTTCAATGCGAGCCTGTTCTCCGTCAGACTTTTTGGAGTATGTTGCTGGAGGGCTTTGGCAAAGACTCTGGACTTGCCACTGCTGCTACATTTTAACAAGGTTTGTAGGCTCTTTGAAAGTTGTGAAGCAAAGTGAGGCTCTGCTTTTTTTTTTCCATTTTGCCAATTACATTTTGGTTTGGCTGGTGATAAGGGTCAGTTTCAAAGCCTAGTGGACATTTTTATTAGGTTTTCTACAGAAGCATTACTTTCTTTTCCTGGCAGAGTTCCATGCGTCCTGTGACTAATGCAGCCTCCATTGTTATTTGACAAGGAGAAAAGGGGGGGGGGGAAAGACAATCATTTTCATTCCCAAATGAGAGAAGCTGTCAGCTACCAGAAGGATAAAGACTTCAGTGTTTACCTTTCCACACAGTCCAGTGATTGCATAGCAACAACAGGACATTTTTAATGGGTTGAATGGAAGAATATGCAAAATGGCATCAATGGACTGAAAAAGTAAATAATTAACATATTCATACCAGTCATTCCACCTTTTATTCTGTGGCACGTTGCTATGGAGACTGGGAAAGATCAAATCCGAGTGGACAGAATTTAGCATTTACAATAAAAATGATCATCTTTAGGGAAACCCTCAGGGCAGGTCATTATCTCAAATGAATGTCCTAAAATGAATGCCAAAGTGATTCAAAGTGTCCATACTGATTTTCCCATTTGATTTACCTTTTTATGGACTAGCCATGTAATCTTTACCTAGGCAAAACTCCCACTGAAATCAATGGGGCATTCTGACTGACGGGTGCTGGAACAATTTGTATAGTGGGGGTGCTGACAGCCATTGAACCAGACTGTATACCCTGTGTATAATAGAGTCCAGTTCAAGCCACAGGGTGTGGCAGCACCCCTAGTTCCAGCACCTATGCTGACTGATCATTTACCAAGTGCCCAGCCCTAGTAACTGGTTTGGACACTGGACAGATAAATGCAGGTAGGAAATCTCAGGTCCTAGGCCACAGAACAGCTCTACAGCTGATAGATTAAGGCTAATCCATTCCCTGCACATGGAGGAAAGGATGGGGAAACAGGATTTGAATAATAGTAGATCCCCACTTCCAGTCTCTTTCCCTCCCACTTCCCATGCATGCCTCTGCTCAGGGATTTTACATGGAACAGAGTTCCGAACCCTCCAGGGGCTGTGCACCCTTGTGCATTCCATATCCCCACCCCAGACCTTTTCCTCTTGGCCAACGGACTGCATCAGTTCAGCAACAAGGGGGCATCTGCCACTGATGGAGAAGCTGGATTTGCTCCTTAGTGTGACTATGTAGGGAATGCTCGACAATCATTATTGAAAACAATGGGAATTTTGCCCTAAGTAAAGCAGTAGAGGATCAGACACTTTATTTTGGGAGAGTAGATAAGACAGGTATACATGTAAATAAAAAAATCATTCAGATGAATTTATGATCTCTTTTCTTTACATTTCTGTGGGAGAATTGTATTCTGAGGGGCTAGGCTGTGGCAGGTTCTACACATGTGAGCAACAGGAAGGGCATGAAGAATGTAAGAATGGCTGTACTGGGTCAGACCTATGGTCCATCTAGCCCAGTATCCTATCTTCCAACAGTGGCCAATGCCAGGTGCTTCAGAGGGAATGAACAGAACAGGTAATAATCAAGTGATTCATCCCGTGTCGCCCATTATCAACTTCTGGCAAAGAGAGCCTGGGGACATTTCAGAGCATGGTTTTGCATCCCTGCCCATCCTGGCTACTAGCCATTGATGGACCTATCCTCTATGAACTTATCTAGTTCTTTTTTTGAACCCAGTTATACTTTTGGCCTTCACAACATCCCCTGGCAACAAGTTCCACAGGTTGACGGTGCGTTGTGTGAAGAAGCATTTCCTTTTCTTTGTTTTAAACCTGCTGCCTATTAATTTCATTGGATGATTCTTGTGTTATGTGAGTTTCCCTTTTCCCTGCACAAGATTCCTTGCACAAGAGCACAACTGCAGTCCTTATGCTCCCTGAGTACCCATGCATTCTAGTTACCCTGCAATGGGAGTACATTAGTCAGGAACTTGGCTCCACCCCCTTTTTCTCCCCTGGGGTAGTTACCCAGGAACAGAAGCACATGCTATATGCTCCTAAGATGTGTAGCAGTGTGTGCACTTCTCTTGCATGCTTGGGAGCTCCCAGAGGTACAGTGTCTCCTGCATCTCTTGCTGAGTCTGTGTAGTTCTGCCCCACACAATGCAAGTGCCTTAAAGGGACCATGCAGTCCTGCGGCAGGGCTTTTCAGAGCCAGTTTTAGATTTTATAAAATGATTTTTAGGGCTGATAAGCTGTACTGTCATTAAGACACTGTTAGTGTTGCCAGTTCTTATTCAGACAAAACTGCCAATTGGCAGCAGCAAGGAATTTTGCCTGAGTAAGATGTGCAAGACTGGGCCCACAGCGTTTATATTCTGGTGCTCAAGCAACTTGCTGACACTATGCCAGTGTTAGGGTAATTAGTTGGTGCTCTATCCTCCTCGCACCCATATGGAACCTGAAAGGGGAATAAGGCCGGTGTATGTTCAAATATTCCAGGATATTGTACTAACATGTGATTTGATGGTTTGTTTTTGCATTTATTACAATTCAGAAGAACTTTTATTATTTAACAAAAAGAAACTCATTTATACTTTTTAAAAAAAAGGAAAATACAGTTGTAAATAGTCTCAGATTATCATAGTTTTTATATAGCCCTTCTGCTGGGTGGAGGCAGCAGCAGCAAGGGCCAGGTTCAATGCCCAGGGTTCCTCTTAACAATACAAAACAGAACCAGTTTGAGCCCCCAGCCTGTACTCTGGGACAACTTACCACCACCCTGGTGCTCCTCTCAGAACAAGCACAGAGTCTGTGTATAACAATAGAGAACTTTTATGAAAAGGAACCAAGCATTTATTTGGGAAAACACCACAGCCACCTTCAAAATCATATGAGCATAAGCAAACCTGACTTCACAACACATTGGGCAGTGTCCTTTGCCTCAGTTTCCCACCTGCAATGGGAAAGTCTGACAAACAATGTCCCTCTAACACATCACTCCCCTCTCCCTCCGCTGCAGCCCACTCACAGTTGGCTGGCCTTGGGTAGCAAACACCCAGAGTTCAGAGGTGCGTTCACAGGGTTCATGTTTGACCCCTAGAGAGGGGAATTGAGCAATGGCTCTGCTGCTGCAGCCTCTGCAACTGGCTCACCACTGCCACCACCACTCTTTCTCTGCTGCCGCTATCCCCTGTCTCTCTGCTGCCACCTCTGCTGTGACATCACATTCTGAGCTTCCACCACCTACAGCTCTCAGTGATTCCCGTGGGTAGTGGGGAACCTCACTGCCAGTGCAGTTTCTGTATTGCCTTTCACTGTTCCCACACAAGGTCTAAGGCTGAGCCCCAAGACTTGCTCAGCAGTGACAACAGCTGTAGGAATCACCTACTGAAAAGGGAAAAAACAACGAGGAGTCCTTGTGGCACCTTAGAGGCTAACAAATTTATTTGGGCATAAGCTTTCGTGGGCTAGAACCCACTTCATCAGATGCATGAAGTGAAACATACAGGACCAGGTATAAATACATGAAAGGATGGGGGTTGCTTTACCAAATGTGAGGTCATTCTAAGGAGATAAATCAATTATCAGCAGGATACCAAGGGAGGAAAAATAACTTTTGAAGTGGTAAGAGAGTGGTCCACGGGGGGAGGGATAGCTCAGTGGTTTGAGCATTAGCCTGCTAATTCCAGGGTTGTGAGCTCAATTGTTGAGGGGGCCTTTTAGAGATCTGGGGGGAAAAATAGTTGGGGATTGGTCCTGCTTTGAGCAGGGGGTAGGACTAGATGACCTCCTGAGGTCCCTTCCAACCCTGATATTCTATGATTACAGACAGTTGACAAGAAGGTATGAGTAACAGTAGGGAGAAATTAGTATTGGGAAAATTAAGTTTAGGTTTTGTAATGACCCAACCACTCCCAGTCTTTATTCAGGCCTAATCTGATGGTATCCAGTTTGCAAATGAATTCCAGTTCTGCAGCTTCACGTTGGAGTCTGTTTTTGAAGTTTTTTTGTTGAAGAATTGCCACTTTGAGGTCTGTTATTGAGTGACCAGAGAGATTGAAGTGTTCTCCTACTGGTTTTTGAATGTTATGATTCCTGATGTCAGATTTTGAAAAGAGAGATCCTTAATTGGGTCTACTCAGCTCTGCCATTAAACACTGGCGAGGAAGCAGTCAAATAGTGTCTAGGACTCTTTAGGAGAGTCCCACCACCAGTTCCGAACATCTGCTCCCACCCCCTCTCCTCTTCACTGGGGTCTGATATCCCTACTCCCTGCTTATCCCCTCCATCAGGGCATGCTAAGCACAGTTTTGCTGCCCTTTACTCCTACTATAAGGATAAAAACATTTCATTACCCCTGCATTCAAATACTAGAGTGATTTGTAACCCCAGACCAGCCAAAATGGATCATTTGGGCAAAGCAGCTCCATCTGCTGCACACCTAGGCAGAGTAGGTGCATGGATAGAAACAGTGTATTCCTGAAGGCTTTTCCCCAAGGTCATCACTAGATGTCAGGGGAGAGCTCATTCAGACTCTGCTGACATCTAAATGTTCTAAAGTTTGTACAACTTTTAAAAAATGCCCAAATTACAAATCTTAGCTATGGAGCTTATTGTCTCCAAACTAATTTCTATAGTTTGTCACTTGAAATATGTGCAAATTACTATTGGCAGATTGTTGAAAAATGGATACAATTAAAATGAAAGATTTTTCATAATTAGTGTTCATTTTGTTACATAAAACGTATTCCAGAATTGCCATTCAAGCTTGTTCCACAGACTTTTACATTCAGTTTAAGAACCCACTTGGGTGATTACTTCATGGTGTTTCAGCACTCCAGCAGTTCAAATATACTGGTGTGGAGAAGAAATGAAACTCGTCCAAGCATAATGAACTCATGTCAGTGTTAGAAATGGCTTGCTATACGTTTTGTCTGCCTCAGTTAACTTAGTTTGTATCTCTGGCTGCAAGTTATAAATGTTTTTTGCTGAGATGTAGAGCATACTTATAAATGGAAGCCTCCCTAACTTTCAGCTCTTTTGGGTGTTGTGTGTGAAAGTGCCATGCCCATTTGATTTTGACAACATATAGTTTTAACTGTCAGAATAGTTTGAATGTTATTGAAAATCTGCTCCATACTGGGATTTGAAGTCCAAATGTTTGGTCCCTTGCTAATTATATTTACAGAACAATACAGTGGATCCAAATTCCTTGAAAATATATATAGCTACAATCACACTGATGTTATTTACTACAGAGTTGACCACTGTTCTTAGGGGAGGAATATGTCTCCACAGCTAAAGTTATTGAATCAGATTTCTGTTAACTATTCTGTGTCCCTTGCCTGTCTTCCATGTAGTAGTCATGTTCTGTCTGATAAACTTAGGAAGATGTAACATTTCACCTGTATCAGAATACAGCTGCTAGCCAATTCTTATGTCCCATTTCGGCAGTATGGGTAAGTTGAAGGATGATCCAGCGGTGAGGGCAATAGCCAAGGATTTGCGAGATCTTGGTTAAATGGCTATTAGCCAGGATGGGTAAGAATGGTGTCCCTAGCCTCTGTTCGTCAGAGGATGGAGATGGATGGCAGGAGAGAGATCACTTGATCATTGCCTGTTAGGTTCACTCCCTCTGGGGCACCTGGCATTGGCCACTGTCGGTAGACAGATACTGGGCTAGATGGACCTTTGGTCTGACCCAGTACGGCCTTTCTTATGTTCTTATGTTCTTAAGTCCCTCCTCTGCCATAGACTTCATGTGTGGCCTTGGTGACATCAGGTATGTCTATGCTGCAATAATAGACCTGTGGCTGGCCCACGTCAGCTGGTTTGGACTTTGGAGCGATGAAATTGCAATGGAGATGCTGGGGCCTAGGCTCTGAGACCGCACAAGGGTGAGGTCCAGCCCGAATAGCTACCCTGCAATTTTATAGCCCCACAAGCCTGAGTCAGCTGATCTGGGCTCTGAGGCTCAGTGCCATGTGGTTTTTAACACAGTGTAGACATACCCTCAGTTACCCTTCTGTAAAATGGGGATAGTAGCACGTCACTACCTCATGAAGATCAATACATTAAAAAATGTTGTGAAGATAAATACATTAAAGAATGTGAGATGCTCAGATCCTACAGTAATGGGTGCTACATAAGCACCTAAGATAGGTAAGTATCTAGCTGATAGCGTAGGAGCATATCTTAATGAGATATTGTAATGCTTAAGCTGGTCCCTGTAACAAGCCTGAAGTAGGGGGCAATGGAATCATGCAGAAGGCCAGTTGCTTTTGCAGGGAATGGATTGAAGAAGCAGGCACAGCTCACAGCACGCACTGATATAGGTCTGGTTGCATGTACTGGGTATGACTTTAACAGACTGTCAATATGGCCCCTGCTGTGCTCCATGCAATAGCCCTGGAGCCCTCTCTATTGCACTGCCCATTCTTCCTCCTCAGCAGTAGAAATGTGGAGTTTGCTGTGTTTGAGGGACATCGGGGGTTGCAGGATTGGTCTGTATGTATGCAGAGCCACACTTTGGATCTAAAATTCCTCCCCTCCAGATATTCATTCTTTGACTTCCTTTCATTTTCTGATATGAAAAGTGCTGAGTTATCCTATCCGCATACTTGCATGGCCCTCGTCACCATAGCATCTGAGGACCTCGCAATCACTCATGGATTTTTATCCTTGCTCACCCCTCTGAGGTAGGGAAGTACTATCCCAATTTGAAAGCTGGGGGATGGAGGTACAGGGTAGGGTTAGTTGCCAAAGGTTACACAGAAAGACTGTGTCTGAGCTGGGAACTAAGCCCAAGTCTCTTGAGTCCCAGTTCAGTGTTCTATCCACTAGATCATCCTTCCAACACTCATGCGTAAGTGCTTTCCTGAATCTGGCCCTCTGTGGGCAAGGGTGGCAGAATCTGGCCTGTTATGGTTTGCAGTGAGGAGTAAATTCAGTCCTGCAGATTTTGGAGATTGAATTCAGCCTTCCCTCCCACTCTGAATCACCTCTGGCCCGAAAGTGATGAGAACAACAGTTGTGACATTATTACCAAAAAGTGAAGCAGAGTGTGGTTATCAGACTTCAGCTACAGATTAAGACAAGGAACACCTGATCTGCATTGTAAGTGGATTTTTAATGGATAAAGCCAAGTATTTTTAAGGAGGGTTTCAAAAAATTTTTGAACTCATTCATCATGCAACATACAAATCTCTATTAGGGAAAATTGGAGTATGGTCACTAAAAGATTAAAAGTATATTCTGAAGTTAAATGCAGTATTTAATTAGGCTAAGATGTCATTCCATGAAATACTACTCTCGTCTAGAGAATATAAAACCTATTCCCTACTCTTGTGATATTTGGAGAGTACAGTGAAACTGCACATTTATTTATAGTGCAATAAAAGTGGCAAAGATGCAGCCACTTTTGCAAGTTTTATGTGTCCTTTGTGAAATATAGTATTCTTGACCAAAAGAAGTACTGAAAAATTATTTACCTTATTTTAGATTTTGATATTAATTGTTCTTTAGTAATATTAATAATAAATTACATATACTTCAAAACATCTATTTAGATAGTATGTCAATGGATGCTATACAAAACTCTACAATAGTCTGAATGATTTGGCAAATGTTGAAAGTTTGGGGGCAAAACTTCTTTTCACCAAAAAATGCAGATTTGGGTTGATTGAAACATTTAATGAATCTGGGTCAGTTTTGACAATTTGTTTCAGATGAAACAAAAAAAGAAGAAAGAAACATTTTTGGAAATTTTGGAAATTTTTGTTTTGACAATTATCAAAACGTAATATTTTGATTTTTCCGGCTAGATTCACAAGACGATTTAGGCATCATTATAAAAACCAGAGGAGGTGGTACTGCTGCCACTACCCTTACGCCCAATAGCCCAGTGATAAGGCCATTCACCTAGGATGTAGGAGACCTCTTAGGAATCTTGGTGTCTCCTCTACAAGGTGTGTGCCCTAACTGCAAGACTCTAGAGTCATTCTTGCTCTCTTTCTCTGGCCCAGTGACTCAAGTATTTTATACAAAGCGGAACAGGAGAGATTGAGAAACACTCACCCCCGAATACCCTATACACTGATGGTGAGGGTGCTAACCTGACAGGAAGAGAGCTAGGTGTAAGTCCTTGCTTCAGAATGAGGATTCATCTGAGGGTCTCCCACATCCCAGTGAGTGCCCTAAGTAGGGAATAGAGTACTCATTAGAGTTTGGAAATAAATGGGATTATGTCAGTCACTGATTCTTATTTTCTATGCAGACTAAATGATCCAGACAGTGTAGATAAAATTAATATCCAGGGGTTAAAAAAGAAAATGCTTAAAAATTGTTACCAGTCTCCAGGGCTTTCAGGATATTCCTATACAGCTCGCAGAACGAGTCTTGGAGCCCAGCTGGACAGATGGAAGCTCACAGGGCTGTGTAGGCATTGTGGCTTGAGCTGAAACCTATGGACAGAAGTGGGCTTTTAGCACCAGAGCATGAGCCCTGCAGACCTGAGCCTGTTGACCCCATCTCCCTGGGTATGTTTACTGTGGGTATGTCTACACTACAATTAACCACCCATGGCTGGCCCGTGCCAGCTGACTCGGGCTCAAGGGGCTCGGGCTAAGGGGCTGTTTAACTGAGGTGTAGAGGTTTGGATTCAGGGTGCAGTCCGAGATCTGGGACTCTCCCGCCTTGCAAGATCCTAGAGCCCAGGTTCCAGCCCAAGCCTGAATGTCTATGCCGTAGTTAAACAGCCTCTTACCCTGAGCCTCACGTGCCCCAGTCAACTGGCATGGGCCAGCTGTGGGTTTTTAACTGAAATGTAGACATACCCTCTGACTTGCTGCCACGTGCTGCTGCTGGCTGTTTAGACGTATCCTAAGTGTCTTTAAAAGCTCAAGTGTTTTAAGTCTAAACATACCTTTTGATATATTTTAGGAGGAAATCTTCAGCATCTGAAGCTGCAGTGTACATTGATGTTGGCACTTAAAGCTATTTGCAAGGGCCAATTAAAACATTTTAAAGTTTTTTTTTTAAACTGATCTGGTTTGTTTTGAGAGCTTTGGTCCCCCAAGTTCTTATTCGGGAACAAATTAATTTTTAAAAGATTGCTGAACTTGGTAGTCATTTCATTGCCACTAGCTGCATCAGAGAAATGCCCACTTCTGAATAACAGCATTTAATAAGAGCTTTTAAATAATACTTAGCACTCGCACTCAGCCTTACATTTTCAGATGGCTGATCCAAACATTAACCAGTTAATCTTCATTGTTTCAGATGGGAAATGGAGGCTTATAAAGCTAAGTGAGTAGCTTAAGACCACATAGGGAGACAGTGGCAAAGTCTGGTTTAGAACTCAGGAGATTCTGATCTGTGCCGCGACCACTAGACCATATTGCTGCTCCCCCCTAGCTATAGATATACATTTGCATTTCTATAATGCCTTTCCATCTCAAAAAATCACAATTTTAACAAACTATATGCAAGGATCCTTACTCCCCCTCTCCCTCCATTCATGCAGATACCTCTGGTGACACACGCAGCAACAATTAACAACACAGGATAACATTACACAACATGTTAACACAGGAGATGACTAACAGCATACCTATGTGTAAACACAGAGGGATTTAGGAAAGCAGAATGTAATTACCCTGATGAAATTTAGCAAGGACAGCAGAGTTAACACATTCATATGCTTGTGAAAAGTGCCATCAGATCTTTAACGAAGGCAAGTAATCAGAATGTCAGTTTTACATCTTCTCCAATTATGGGAGTCGTCGATTTGGTCCTTACGTCCAGGCTATGTCCTCACGTCCTAGAGCCTCATGTCCAGGCTATGTCCAAGTCTTGCAGATTCTTTCTTCATCACATACTGAAGCTAGAGTCTTTGCTGTCCATCCACCTAGCAAAAGCTCTCCTCCAGGCTCTCATCATTTTGAGTTCTGATTACTGCAACATCCTTCTCTCTGGCCTTGAGAAATGCAATCTTGCTCTGTCCATATCCATATCATAAAGATCATTTTCCTAGCCTGTTGCCTTGACCCCGTGACAACTTTCTCTTTGCATCCCTCCTCTGGCTCCCTCGTCTCTGTCTTCTGAAACATACGTTACTTGTCTTCACCGTCAAGGCCCTTCACAATCTATCCCCATCCCACCTGTCATCTCACATCTAGTATCAAAAGGTCAGTTCCCACCTCTGTTCAGCCCAGGATGCCAGCCTTCATCGTCCACATTCCATTTACAATCAAGCATCTTTGTGCTTTCTCTCATGCTCAGTAGAAGAAATATGGAGAAGAATGGCTTGAACGGAAGTACTGCTTTACAAACAATCCTTGTGGGTGTTACGCTACTGCTGTCCACTTACCAAGTCACACATTTGTGAGTGGAAATTAAGTAAAATCAAAGTCTCACATGTATATTTATTGTACTAAAACAAGGAATTTTTTGGTTCATTATGTGACTACTTCAAAAAGGACAGACAGTAGTGTGGGGAAACATGCTACTTACTACACTGGAGGCTCTCTTCTGATCTGCCGTTAAGGTCTATGTTGCCTGTTCATGTATTTCAATAGAGAAAAGTTCACTATGGGACTATCCCATCGAATTGCCATGATATCAGTATATATTTAGCCACTTGAATTTTTGATTGCACTGGATGCACATCTGGCACTTGTTATGAGCTACAGATGTCCAAAAACGAAGAGAGAATGCTGAAAAGGCTCCAAGACACATTATAGCTGTATAGACCTCCTCTCCTTATTGAACATTGTCAGCTAAACCCTCTGGGACAGATTTGGAGTGACCTCTGCATGGTTACAGAGTTGTGATCGAGATCAACACCCCCTTTTAAGCAGCACTGCAAGCACCTCCCACAATAGCAATGCCTGTCCTCGGGGAAGGGGGGGAGGGACATAGGGATTTTTCACTCATTCCTGCCCCCCTCTGGGGATGTCAAGAAGTTTTAATTTATGAATGACCTAATGTATTTGAACAGTAACAAGAGAACAACCTCATACACTATAGCAAAAATAGTCAAATCTGTAACTGCACATAGTGGTGATATTATATATGGTTCTATTTTATGGGTATTTATGGATTGGAATTTATTCTGAGCAGAAGACAGTGTCAGTTGAAGTGCTAGAAGCAGCAACAGTAAAGTAACCGTGGGAACCATGCTTGTGTGTAATATCTGAATAAATTCTTGGACCTGAGCAGTTCATAGGGAGGCATCGGAAATCTTACAAAAGCAAATTGCATAACATTTGCAAATAGGGTGACCAGACGTCCCAGTATTGGGGATTTTGTCTTATATAGACATCTATTGCCCTTCATCCCTGTCCCAATTTTACACCCTTGCTATCTAGTCACCCTATTTGCAAAGGTTTTTAGAATGTTTCACCCCCAATAGCTGTAATCTTTTGCGGCTGTTTACGTAGTTCCAGGTTGTGAGTCCCTTAATCACATTGGTGAGCAGTTATCCATCTGATTTTTTTTTTCAAATGAAGCCAGTGGCAGTACTCATGTTAGAGTTAGGAGTCACAATCTGGCCATTGCAGATACAACACAATTGCAATTGCGTTGATCTTGGCAGCATAAACTCTTCTAGAATAAAATCCCTCCAACATATTAGGCTACAAGCAGATTTCTTTAATATCAGGCCTGAATATCTTCAATTCTAGCTTTTTATTATTTATTATTATATTTTTATTTTTATTTATTTATTCCTTTATTTCTTAAGAAAATATTTTTATTGTTGCCAATGCTAAACTTCCACAGTGAGTATTTTTCTTTAGCTTCTCCTTTGCCCTGCTTACTTTTTCCCAAAGCAATGATGTCACAGAGAATCTTACTAAATGTCTGTCTGTTTTTTAAAGCTTCCCAGCTTCCCAGGCTGTCACTGTTGAGTCTGAGTGGTGGCAGCAGCCATCTTGTTGAAGAAGGGCTCTGTCATCAGCTCAGTAAACAAGTTTCTATTCTGAGGCAACAGTTTAATCAGAAGAAATGCTTTGGCATCAAATATTTTGTTATATTATTAAACATTAAAGTTGTCCACAGCATGGGAGTTTGTCTAAGGTCTCTGTACATTGCCCACCCTCTACTCAGTGAAAAGAATGAAATCACATGTTTAAGTCAGAAGGCTGCTACTGGCTGTAATTGAAGGGGTAGAATCCTTAGATACTGCAAATCAACATAGCTCCGTTGACTTCAGCTGAACTATGCAGATTTATACCACTAAAATTTTAATCATCAAATATTTTCCAGTTTTTTCATGACACTTCATAACTTTCAAAGGTGGGAGAATACTTGTGTGAGTAAACGTACAAATATTTTTACATTTTACAAAAATGTACAATATATTACAAAATTTGAGTAAAAATTATTAGTATGAAAACACCAGTTGGAGAATTTTAGGGTGAGCACCTAAGGGTATGTCTAGGCTGCACACTAAGCCCAGGTCTGTGGGACCCTGGCTTGTGGACTCGGTGTTTCCAAGCTCTTGCCTGAGCGTCCACACTGCATTATAAACCTGGGTTTACAATTGCTGGATCTGGGTCTCTCAGAGGTGCCAACATATCCAGACTGCACTATGCAGAACTTCTGACTTGCGTCTGTGGTTTGACCTGTATCCATGCTGTAAAATGACAGGGCTTGGAAGCAAGTCTCAGTGGGAGTCAGGCTTTGACCGCTCCATCCCCAGCAGTGTCCTGAGCCACTCAGAATCTGGGTGCTGAGTGCTTGCTCACCTGAGTCGAGCTGAGTTGTGTGTGGATGGAGGGGGGGCTTTGGCTCAAACCTGAGCCAGAGCCCGGACTTAGTGTGCAGTGTAGACATATGCAAAGTTACCTATTTGTTAAGTTTCTTCACCACCAATGGCTCACTTCTTAGGCCCCACTTCTTCTACCATTACATACAATCTCTCTCTTGTTCTTGCACCATTATAGTAACTTAATTGTTAGGGACATAAATTGTTAAGTCACTCGTAAAACTCCCATTGATTTTAATGGGAGCAGAATTAGGCCTTTAGTCTCCCTTTGCTCTTGTAATAGAATCTTTGGGCTCTGTTTTTTTAGAAGTGAAGAGCCATAGGTTGGCCTCAGTCCATACAAGAATAGTGCTCCCATTGACATCAGTGGGAATTCTGCATGTGGTTGAAGGATGCTAACTATGTAACTCTTATTGTCATCAATGGGATTTGCTCTGTAAATCCCTGTGTCTTGTTTGGAGAATAGATTCTTTTGTTGGGTATTTAATTCAAGCAGCAAACACCTAATACAAATGTCCCCTAGGAGGCATGAGAAGTAATTCACAAGAGAGAGTAAAGAATTTGGTATTCAGAGATACAGTAAAGGCAACATATTCCATGATTATGCACTTAAACAGAAGCTTTTCATTCTCAGTACATTTTTTCATGAAATATAATTTCTGTCTTGTTCTCACACCATTATAATAAATTAGTTTTCATGATAACAAATTGTGCTTTCACTAAGAAGTTACAATGAGATCCCTACATAAAGAGGGATAATGATGTGTTGGGAGATAGTGGGAAACATTTTTGTTTAAACACACAAATTTGGATAGATAACTGGAGAGACAACCAAGGACAGAATGTAAGGGGGAAACTAGAGAGAGAGGAAACGCTTGCCTTAAATAAAGGAATCTAAAACATGAATTGGTCATTTCATCAGAGACATTATATATAGCAAGGGGCCAATGATCTCTTGAGCCAAATGCTAGTAAATTCATGCTTTAAATTCAATCAGCATATCTTCTAAATGTAACTGTCCTGGCAGCCAAGAACAGGGGAAAACAGCATACACCCCCACCCAGTTTGGCATAGCCTTCTTTCAAAATTCAAACCCAAAACCTCCTATATATCCTAATTTCAACTACTCTGCTCAAACCCGAACCCTGTACACATCATTCCAAGGCCTAATCAAGGCCTCCGGTTTGTCCAATTCCTACTCAAAGTCTGCAGCCAATGGAAATCACTGAACCAATCATGAGAACTCAGGCCTCCTTGTGAATTCATCCTCTTTTTGGCACTGGAGGTGGGTTGCTGATTAATTCTTAGGAAACGATTTTATCTGCAATTCTGTGAGGTCTGAAGAATCAGCAACAACCCAATAACTTTGTCTTCATGGAGGACAATCTGCTCATGGCTGCTAGGGTCTTAGGATAAATTTTTCAAAAGCTCCCAAAACACTTTGGAGCCTAAGGACCTATGCTGTATTTCTTCTTTTATCTTTGAAACCCTGTTGGGACTTTACACCTTTGCGGGTGGGAGCAGCTTGCAGAAATCCAACATATCTAGAATCTCCTCTTTGTAATGAAAATATATTTAATATAATAAGGGACTATAGCATAGAGCTGTATAATGGACCACAGATCAAGGTTCAGTGCATAGGAATCTTATGTCAAAGATATTGATGTCGAACGAGAGAGTAACCTATTACGTACTGATCTGCTGATTACAGTTCAGCACTCCACTCATGGTTTTGCCCTAAACTTTGTCATCCAATTTGGGGATTTAAAATTATGCCATGATTAAACTTTCAGCACCGTGTCACCTTTTTCATAAGCTACCAAATATTGTGCAGTGTTTTTTTAAAAATGCCTTTTCGTTATGAAAGAACAGTCAATATTTTTACAGTACTGCTTTGATAGCTGAAAGAAGCCATTAATTTCTAGTGGTCCTGAGAGTATTTTTATTTGGAAGGGAAGGGGATGGAAAGAAAAGTTCAGGCCTGTTTTACATTTAGTGCAGAGTAAAGGAATGTTGAGGAAAATGCATGTTCCACATTTGCTTTAATGACAGATGATCATCTGATATATATGAATTATACAGAAATACAAGGGAAAAAATAAGCAGAAGAAAAACTGTGTATTATCCAGAAAAGCTGTTAGAAAGACAGTTGCTGAAAATGTCTGTGTTTTGTGCTCCAATGGGAAATTCCTATGGGCGTTAGGCTTTCTGCCATCAACAAGCTGCAAAATGTATTACTGATACAGCCTGAAACATTTTACACTATTAACATTATTAGAGATGGTTTCGAATTAGAAACTCTCTTTTTTCAGGTCAAATAGATTATTATTGTGCCAGGAAAAAGGTTTTGATCGTTTTCATTCCAATTAGTAAATTCCTAATCCATACTATGGGCAAATGCTGAGCTGATGTATCCTTGATGCACTTTGGACCCTTTATTTGGTACAGGGGGCAAACTTTTAAAGTTACTTCCAGTTCTGGAGAAAATCCCCATTTCCATGTATTTGCTAATGGGTAGTAGAGATGTATAATGAGTTTATGGATTATTCTGTATGTAGAAATAGTCACATAGTTATTTTCCTCCACATTCAGTATCTGAATCACAGGAAACAAAAGCCCTCCTACACATTGACCACTGAATGTCTTAAAAAAAAATTAAATGGATTTTTTGAATCATAGTGAAATCTTTTACATATGAAATCTAGACACTGATGTCAGTTTGGTTTCCACAGGGTAGTCTTATGTTGATAACAGAACTTTATAAAAGATCCCACACCAGGAATAACACTATTTGGGGGGGAAAAGTTGGAAGCTCTTTTTCATAAAATGTTAACTGATAAAGGGCAGTTCATCTGAAATCTGTTTGTACTGGCCATATCTAGCCTACCCTTTCAATGCCTCTTTTGTACAGAGAAACTATTTTTTAGTAAAAATAGATGCTGGATCTCTTCAATTGATAAGTGCATGACTCAGCAGAGAATGCTGTATATCTTGGAAGGCGGATATTTCTGATGCTGATTCTCCTGTTCGGAATATGGGTGAGAGTATCTGCATAGATAGGCTGCTATTTCAAAGGAACTTGTAGGAGTTCACTTCATCCACATCCGATGAAGTGGGCTGTAGCCCACGAAAGCTTATGCTCAAATAAATTTGTTAGTTTCTAAGGTGCCACAAGTACTCCTGTTCTTTTTGCTGATACAGACTAACACGGCTGCTACTCTGAAACTTGTAGGAGTTGGGTGCCCAACTCCATTTGAATCTCTCTGACTAACTTCCTTAGGCTCCTTTGAAAATTCCAGCCACAATAATAAATATGTTTGTGACTGTTTGTTGCCCTATTCATCCCAGATATTTCCATGAGGCAATATTGTCAGAGATGACTGGAGTGCGTATGTTGAATGTGAGAACTTGAGATCACAAAATTGCAAACTGAAGTTTGAATTTTGCTAAGTTGACCTGCCAAAAACATGTTTGGGGTCCTCTTCTGAAAATCTAGCCACTTCTTCTGGTGCCTAACTAGGAGTTTAGGTCTTTTGGAAATCTGCACTTAAAAGTTTATCCTTTTTCTTGCTAATTATCCTTTTGCATTCTATGTAAAAGATGTAACCATTTTTTAGCAAGTTGCTTCTTGTTTGTGATAAGATGTACTGATTAGAATATCTTTTCTGTGAAAGTGGAATATTTCATTAATTCTAATGATAGATAATGCAGACTTTCCTTTAAGTTAAGCAGTAGAAGCCTGTGCTTTGGCAAAAAGGTCATGTATTCTATAATCAATGCAATTTACTTGCTACTGTAATATATGTATGTATCTGGAAACATATTTTTACAACATATCTCACTATCCAGCAATAGTTTTCCAGCTTTAGCTCAGCTCCTTTATCACTACAGGATTTCAACAATTGTCTCAGAAGCAAGTAATCCAATCAGTACTTCTACTGCCTGTGCCCATCAGTGTGTACTAGTGTGAGGATCATACTACTACTGAGTAGGTCCAATAAAAAGATGGGGAAGGAAATAGTTGAACAAATTAATTAAACATTAAAAAACAGTAATTTAAATAAATATCCTTGTAAAGGAGGTGAATTAAGAGGAATTATTATGACCAGATCATTTTTCACATCATTTTTCTGTTTAGAAAAGCAGACAGCATGGGTAAAACTCTACCCTCTGTTGCATAGCATCAGCAGAACAGAGTAGAATTTGGTCCCAAATGTATTTTCGCATTAAGTTATATGATGATTAAACTAGTTCTGACACATTTTGAAATCATGACAGATGCTGAAAGTTACCGATCGTTTTCAGTGGATTTCCAGGATGTAAGATAGGAAAGATGTATTATGCCAAATAACACAACATTTAATTATTTTTAGCTGTGATTCAAAAGAAGCAGACAGATTTGTGGTCACCAAAGAAGTATTTGCATCTGTTGTTTATGTTCTGACATTTTACATCAAAGCAAAGCTCTAAACTTTGACTTTCAGCTTTCCAAATTAATAGTGAAACTGTGGAAAAATTATCCAGACTGAAGATAAATGGAGGAAAGAGCCACAGAATATCAAATATATCAGGTGCAAGTATGAAGTTAAGGGATTGTATATGATAAGGAGACAGGGCTCAATCCTGCAAGGTGCTGAATGCTCTGGCCCTGATCCAGCAAATCACTTAATCCCATGCTCACCTTTAAGCACGTAAATAGTCCCATTGATTTCAATGGGACTACTCATATGCTTTATGTTAAGCATGTGCTTAAGTGTTTTGCTAGATCAGGCCTAGAATGTTCAGCACCTAGCAGGATCATATCTAAGTACCTAATTCTGCTCTCATTTAAATCCACAAAATCCTGGTGTAACTCCACTTAATAGAGTTACTCTAGAATTATAGTGGTGAGAGTGAGATCAGAAACAGACCCAAGACCTGAGTCCAGATGGATTTTATCATAGGAGGGCACTTTTTAATTAGTAAATGAAGCCCGCTCCCCGAAACACAAAGAGAAGCCACACCAAAATATGGTGGCTCCCGCAAACCCCACGGCTCCATGACTCCAATGGAACCATGCTATGAGGGATTCACTAATTAGCTTCCCAGGTTTCCAAGGTAATACATGAGAAAATTAATAACCTTTGGAGTTGTATTAATATTTTCATAGGCCAGAGAGAGGACAATGTGCAATGCCCTCCCTTCTGCCACCCTGGATTCCTTGTACTCAATGCCCTTCCCTTCATGGGTCCTGGCTGGCCAAGGAGACCCAGGCCTTGCTAGTATTAGGCCCCCCTTTCTACACAGATGAGGGGAGATTCATGCTGGAGGGGTCCTTTGTGTGGTGATCTTAGGTATGGTGCCCTTGACATTCCTCTGTTTTGTTTAGCAATGGTAGAACCTCCATCCTCCCCCCGAGATCCAAACATCCCTGACCTTTGCGGAAGTTTGGATCTGGATTAAGATTTATGGCTTGTGGTCATCTCCACATTTTTTTACGGGCTGAAGTTACGATTTTACTGGCCTTTGCCTCTACTTGCTCTTTAAATAATAGTTCACTACCTGGAGAAGGTAGGATTGTTCACACTTAATAATGCAACCGCCTCCCCCTCACCCCCCCCATCAATTGACACACACGTAAGAAGCCGTCTCTCCCCACTTCTCATCAAGGCTGACTAGCAGATGCTGGGTTTTCCCCAGTAAATGTAAATTAGTGAAGTTCTACTTGGTCTTTTTTAATAACTCTTTTTTTATGGCTATTTAGAGTCAGAAAAGTTGTATAAAACTGCCTTGTAAAAAATGAAGATGACCAGTAAAGAAAAAATCACTTGCTCCATTTTGATTGGTGGGATTTTGCCATTGTCTTCAGTGGGACCAGGATTAGATCCTTTATGCAGAGAAATAAAAAAAAATAAAGCTGACATGGATTAGACACATAATGCCCAAGCATATAAAGTAAACAAAATGAAAATGCTGAAATTTTCCCCTCTCCTCTTTCACATATATGGAGTCTTAGATATTTTAACCTACTAAGGACAGTAGGTTAAAAAAAAAAAGTTCCAAACCAAAATATGATTTCTAAGCTGATGGCAAAATATGGACTTAAATTCCTTCAAAATGTTCAGTTCTGTTCACTGGTGATCATATTTGGTTTTCTGAATGAAAATATTGGGTTATTTATTTATGTTGGAACAACTGCACAAATTTAATCTTCTTTAAGTTATTTTCATGAACAGATTTAATTTCCCTTAGTTACAATAGGATCTTGATGTGTTTACTGACTTGTTGGGAACAAATGCAATTTTAAACAAATTTTAAGGTACCAATTTGCATAGCTTATTTGATCCCAATTTGGGCATATTGAAGTAGTGTGGCAGGCAAGTCTTCAGCAGCAATTGTGGTCTTCTGTAATAATATTTTAAAAATAGAAATAACTTGTTTCTATTAGAAACAATGACCTCCCCTTTGAATTTTACATATGGATGATTTTCTATCCAGTTCTAGAATCATTAGAAAGTTGTTATAATTTATAATATAATATTTAGGACTCATTTTCTTTTCCCTGTTTTTCTTAAAATAACTTTGTAATTATTTAAAATTAACTAAGGTGTCCAAGCAAGAGAAGGTAAAATTTGTGTCATTCTCTGGTCACATTTTATATAAAACTAATTTTTTTGAATTCTTTTTCAATTAACTGTACTTTCTTAAATCAAGCTTTTTAAGTATTCCTTTTGTTGATGTACTAAAAAGCAACTATTCATAGTATCCTAGAAATTAGACATGGACTAGACCGATTAGTTCACTAGTTCATCCCCTGCCAATGCAGGATTATTCCCTTTAGTCTATTCCCAAATTGCCAACTCCACTGGAGCCAATTATATACTGTACATTTATTTTCTAACATTCATCTTACTCCTTTCCCAATAAAAGCTGTACAGCATATGCAAGAATTCAATAGACTTTAAATAAAAGGGAAATAACATGAAATGCCAAACTTATTAACATTTCAGAGACAGTTTATATTAAAAATCCTTTTTACTACTCTTGCTCTCCAAACCATGTGTTAAAAGATAGAGATTAGCAAGAGTCTTTGCAGTAAAGGATTTGAACATTCTTCTTTGTGCTGGTTCGGCTGATCTACAGTATGTTCTGAGCTAAGTCTCTGGCTTTGTTAAAAGCATAAATCAAATGCATCCTAGAATTTAGCCATACTTCACATTTGCCACTGGTGGCTTCATTTTTTAACTGCACTAATGATTTGTCAGAAGCTTTTTACGTGTTATTAAGATGGGAAATACTATTTAAAGGGGCTGGTTTCATATCTAAACCAAAAACAAAGTACTGAGACATTAAATTAATATTTGAGAATATTTACAAACCATGCCAAAACAATATATGGCTAAGTAACAAATATCTAGTCTTCTATCACCACTTATGTGGCATGTTACTCAGACTGTGTGATTGAGTGTGTATGTGTCATTCCACTCAGTGGCTATCATTAGAAAGTCAGCTTTTGCCCTATATTTTGAAAAAGGAAATCAGAGCTCTCAAGTGTACTAGAATTTGTGGGATGTTCCACAAGAGAAACAGAGCCAGACTCTTCATTGAGCTAACTTTTAGGCATGAGAAAAGTTCTTAGTGACAGGGCTAGGAGCCAAGAGTTCAAATCTCACCTATTCTTCAAACTGCTGCTTATATTTCCATGCACTTCTTAGCCCTTCTTATTATGCAAGGTCAATGCCCCCAGTTTAGGAGGTGGTCAGATATCAGTATGAGCTTCCCCATTCCATTTTACAAATACAGTGACAGAGCTATTGCACAAAATCATTTCTGGCAGGGCTTGAAATAGAAGTTGAACTGTCTAATATAACAGAATCAAGTCTCTTCCACTCAGTCATATTGCCATTCACGTGGAATGTGCCAAATCTATGTGCTTGGTTAGCTCATGTGTAATCACAGCTCTAACCACCAAACTACAGTCCCCTCCCACAGCCAGGAATAGAACCCAGAAATCCTGATCCCCAACAATGCATTACTGTCTCGCAAAAATACCACTATGATTATGAATTAATTGTATTTACTTTGGTAAGCTGCTAACTTGATTGGGCATTAACAGGTCTCTGAAATGGGTGTCAGGAATCCTATAAGGGCTAGGGGAAGAGTGGCTGGATTCTTCTCACTCTCCTCTCCCAAGGAGGGACAATTGAAATCTGGAGGGAATTTGGACAGGATCTGTGAGGCCTTTTCCTTCTACAGCTCTTGAATTTCTGCTTTCACAAATGCCAGCTGAGCAGTTCCTCAAAAATGTATGTGTGCCATGGTGCAGAGGCCCAGCTCTGTCCCTGGTCATGTAGGCTCACACAAGTGCTCATAACAGCAACAAAACACAAAGCGAGAAATGCCCTGTCCTCTGATCCCAGGGCTGCAGGCCTAGATAAGGAGCTTCAAGTTTGGGAACATTTTTTTTGAGGTTTGTTATCTGTCTTTCTGTGGCAATGCGATAAAGGCCTCCCTAGAAATGGGGATCTGATTGGCTGACTTTATGTTTTCTTCTTGCTGAATTGCTTCTTCAGCTAACAGTATGTTATCAGCATAATGGTTAGAAAGAAAAAATGTCTTGCCTGGCTGCTCTGTAGATGTGGTGGCTGCTGTTGGAGTGGACCCTGTTTTGGCTGAGAGAAAAAAAGCAGGATAATTGCTGATGCCAGCTGTGTTAAAGGGCTGCCAAGAGAGCTGCAGAGTGTCTAGAGACTGGCCTTAACCACGACCCAGGATCCAAACACCACTGAACTTTGGGGAAGTTCAGATACAGTCTGGAACTTTGCAGCTCAGGCTCATCTCTATATAATCATCTCTATAGTCTTCCCTTTTAAAGAAACCCCCTGAAGGGTGGACCCTCCAGTCTGTGAATAAATTAAAGAATCCTGCTTGGTAGCATGATTTGCTGCAGATTTGGATCAGGGTAACAAAATAAACATTCCCGCCACCTTCATCTTCATGATGGTGAAAGTCATGAACCATTTTGCACCGCATGCAGAAATTTGCCTTTCCCCCTCCTCACAGCTGGGAATTCATGGAAGGACGATAACTTACTTCAGCTGGAACAGAAGCACTTACTGTCTAGCTTCCTTTTCATGTTTAGAAGCTCGTGGTTTATTCCAAATGTAATAATGGTTAAAAATCCCTCTGCACGCATTTGCACTAATGTTAACAGCATCCAGTTTAGGAGAAAATAATCCTGAATAACACGGTAATCGATTTACAGTAGGATGACAAAACTCATTACCAAATACATTATACTGTAACGGGGAAGATTGGAATTGCAGAAGGTTGACTGTATATTAAAACAATGGCATTCTGATAAGCTTTGAGAAATTATTTGGGCCAGGTTTAGAACAGAAAACTAAAATGCAAATAGCATAAAGCATGAAGAATGAAGTCCTGACCTTACTGAAGTCAATGGCAAAACTCCCAGTGACTTCCATGGGGCTAAGATTTCACCCCTTGACTATCTTTCATGTCTTGCTCTGATACAGGGGCCACTTGCTTTCTTTCCACAGATACATCCATAACTAATGTAAGCAGCCTCCCCAAATTTAGAACACACAGAGCTGAAATCGCATCTTCCCCTTAATGCAAAGGACTGTGAGCCAGCACAGAAAGGGAACTACAGAACCATATGTCTCTGGCCTATCTCCATTTAGGGCCATGCTCTCCAATTCTCTCCTCTAATAGTATGGCTCCCTTGGCTCTGGTACCTGCACTCCATGTTCTCCTCCAAGAGGTACTGCAGGCATAAAAGCAAGTTAATGCTAGTTCCCTCAGCAGTGACACCAACGTAGATTTTTGCTGGAAAAAGTATTCCCTGTAGAGTGGAGCATGCTGTGTCCAGCAGCTACTCCCTGTCCCTGGAATACCACCTCTAGTCTCTCAGAACCCTGTGGATCTCATACTCAGGGTCTTCCACTAAGTCTGGAAGCAAGAGGGATCGTGATGAAGGAGATATGGTTTCCTTTTCCACAGATTATGGGCCTTTTCTGAGCTACTTTGCTGCTTAGGGCCATCAACGATACGTGGTTTGCAAAAACAGAAGAAAAACTAATATAGAGCTTGCCTGGGGTACCTTAGAGAGGACAGAAAGGATTGAGACAATGCTCCTTCAAGAGATTTCATGTATCAGCAGTGAAGGGGTTAGCACACCTTAACGTTCTAACTAATGGGCATGCATATTACTGCCACCTAATGGGCATTATGCATAAGTATTAGTGAGTATTCAAACTACTGCTTTCATTAGGATTCATGATCACATTCTCTCTCTCTGTTTTTTTTATGTAGCCAATAAAGAAGACACAAATGGTTTTAAACCCAAAACTAGTGAGCACTAGAAATGGAGATTCTTCTTTAGCTGACATGGCTGTAGCCATGAGAATTTTGGTCCTAATTCCTAGCCCTGATGTTGAATGTGTGTGGTTTAGCTGATGACCATGACATTTCCATTTATGTACTGCATTCACAGATTCAATGAAATCAAAACTAGCAGCTGTTACTCATAAAGAAGCTCAGTGCAACATGGCTATTGTTATGGAAATGAAGCAGAACCACAGTCCTGCATCCAAATACCTAGAACTGTAGGAATATCTGGATGTGATTCTGAACTTTGCTACTCAGGCCATCTATGATTCTGAAGTGTAACAGTGAGCTCCAAGGGCTTTGAATGTTTTCTTTTTATGTAACAGTCCTATTATCTTGATACAGTGTTTTATGTATTTCCGATTACGTTGTAAATGGTTCTGAGTGATTACAAAATGGATCATCTGGATGAGGTTTTACTTGGCAGTATAAAATAGTTTTATTATTACACACTATCTAGTTTTGGTGTATAGTAAAATTGAAACAGACTGTAGGAGAAGGGTCCAGGAAAGTGAAGCCAATTATAAAAGCTAGATGTTTATACAAGATCCAAGTGAAGGGTTGAATTGAAATATCAGCGACCTGTATCATCTTTAACTTTTTGCTCTGTCAAGTTGTTGTCACATTAATAATGTCACAGGGACTCTTTTATTCTATATTTGTAAACTGTGGGACCCTGAACTTACTGGAATACAAATAATAAAGGCATCTTCATTATCGTTGAGAGATAATTAGAAATGCTGTGAAGATTCAAAAAACAAACGTGTAGCATCTAAATCATTGGTTGAATGAGTTTTGATGACTCGCCTCCCTGCTTACCTAGGAACAGTAGGAAGATGGTTGATGACAGCAAAGCTGTGAGCCTATTTCTTTGTTCAGTGGGAAGATGCTCACATTTAGAATGATATTTGGAGTAGATTTCACTAAAGAGCTCACAGCTGACTGCCCACAGCCTCCTCTTACGTGGCAAAGCATAGCCAGTGACTATCATAGATCTCAAGTAGATTTATACAGCTGTTACCCAACAAATCTCCTTATTTCTTATGGTGAGTAATGGTCTGATTGCTATTTTAAAAGCCAATCTGCTGTACATTTAATTAGAATGTATTGATGTTTTATGGAGTCATGTCTCAATTCAAGTTTACTTAGGGATGATTATCTTCTACCTTCTCTTGCTGTGCACAGATCTGGTAAATGAGAGACTGGAATCAATCTTTTTATTTTTTTTCTGATAAAACCAGATATTTTCCAACAGTTACATGCCACAAGTGTGTGTGTGTGTGTGTGTGTGTGTGTGAGAGAGAGAGAGAGAGAGAGAGAGAGTGCAATCTATATCTTTGTGAAACTCTGTATTGATGTTCACAATAGTAACAGGAACCACACATCAATATCAATGAGAAGAGGAAAAGACCATTAGCAGTGGGAGACCAGATATGGTATTGGAGTCTAAAAGCTCCGTCTCTCTAGCATAGGATTCCATGTGATGCAAGGTGAATTCCACGGAATAACATGAGTTCCAGGTAAAATTGTAAGGTTCTTGGACCAATTGTTAAAGTGGGTTGAAATATGAGGAAACTCTCATCCCCAACAGTCAAGGGAAAGGGGAAGTTGTGGAGAGAGTGCTGTTGTCCTGAGCCAGGGAGAGGAGGAGGTGACCTCTCCTTCCTTCCCCTGCACTTCAGCCACTGCTCACAGGATTCCCCTGGTACAATCCTGAGGTACATAAGAGGTTTGTGTGCCTCTCCAATTATATTTTGAGTTTGCAGAACTTATGTGAATTCATAGACCTTTCTGACATGTATTAACTAAAAGGCAGGAAGGAATGAAAACTGCCAAACCAGATTTCTTCTAGTTAAAAGGAAGTCTGTGCTAAGACTTGGGCATAGATGAACACCTCCACTCTCTCACAAGCTTAAAGGAGAGCGCACAGATCCCAGACACATTAGCACCTTTCAGCATAATACAACTTTCTTTGCCTTTTTGAACCATCATATAGAATTTAATTGAGATGAGAGCTTTTTAAACCTATTGAAGGCTTGTCATTTTCTATTAAACTCTGCCAGTTCTATGGAATCCTACTGGTTTCATCCTTATTAAATTCTGTAGCCTTTTCCCTACAAGAATTGCGTGCTTGATATTCTGATTGTTTGGCTCAGCAAACTTCAGGTCGATACCTCCTGATTGTACAGGGATTTTCCAATCCATCAGCCTGTACCCATTGATGTAAGTGTGCACTTCCTTACTTTATACACAGATTTCCACCTCTTTTCTGCAAGACCAACCCAGCAACTCCAGCAGGTAGGATAAGCTGAATTCACAATATTGATTTCAGCACTTTGAGATTTATATGCATGTTTCTCATTCTAATAGTTATAAAATTATATTTGGCTGTATAATTACAATGAAATTCTCTTAACTCATCAATTGTCACAGACTTAGGAAATCAACTCCACAAGGGTATATAAAAAAAAACCCTTGTTTCTATGGTAGAGTGTGTTTTAGCACTGTGCAAAGAGTTACACACACAGTTTTCATTGAAAGTAAATGAAGCCAGGTCTGACACTTAGAGGCTAATGTAAGGATGTAGAATTTTTGAGAATGAGAAGAAAAAGTACTGTGATTTCCAAGTAAATGAAGCCAGGTCTGACACTTAGAGGCTAATGTAAGGATGTAGAATTTTTGAGAATGAGAAGAAAAAGTACTGTGATTTCCACTAGTATTTAACTTTTTTTTATCATTCTGTGGAAAGCTGAAATTACTAGTTTACTGCCATAGTCATTTCTGGAAGTGTTTAGTTTATTTGTGCCTTAAATTTATAAAGTGATTCCAGCAGAGGTGTATTGAATTTGATACCATTTTCAAATATTTCTCGTAGAACTGATGTAAACATTAACATGTATCTAGGACGTTCATCATTAAATCATTTGTGCTTCAAATTGTTGTATTAAAAGTTGAGAACCATTAATATGTACAGACTTTACAGGACACCAACAAATATTACTGTCCACCACTTTTAAGAAACTATAATTGAGGTGTGTTATGTGTAAATTAATGGAATTATGTGCGCACATAAATACTGTATGTGAGAATAAATAATCCTTTGCCTAAATGTTCATTGCTGATAATCTGAAGTTGTTCAGCAAATGACCTCTCTACCTCCAGGGGTTGAATAGAGGCAAGAATTTTACAGTCTATGCAGCCTTTACCCATTGCCATATTAGGTGCTACCAGGCAAGAAGGTCAGTCTTCAGTGCTAAGTGAAATTCAAGCAAGTTTTGAGTGAGAAAGAGACTTGCTCACCATAAGATTAAACTGGTGAGCATGATGCAAGGACAAGGAGCATGAGTGAGCAGGGGTCTTTATTAAAGGCCTCTTTCTCTCATGCACTGTAAATAGAAACTTTTTTTCTGGGCATTAGGTTCTGGAGCCTGCCAACCAACCCACACTTATTGAGCAGAGGAGAGCTCAGTTGCCTACAAATACGTTGGCTGCTCTGATATTTCCTAGCTTGTTTAGGGCTTTGCCACAGGGAAGCAGAAACATGGTGTACTGCCCCAGGAGCAGACTATGAATCACATTGTGACTCCAAATCACACTCTGTTCCCCCATTACCGATGTGAAGGAAAAGTTATCTGTACCAACACTATCCTTGGCAAAGATAAATTCCCGTGCTATGCCAGCCCACCTGTCCTGCCTGATACATTTGGGTTGGCAGGGGACACAGCCCCAAAAAGTTTCGACGCTTTTCAAGTCATTGTGGACCAGTGGGGATGTCACACACCAATGCCAGCCCTGCATGGCTCCATAATAAGGATAAGAACTCCATCTCTGGCAACCCAGTGGCATTAGTGAACTGAATTTGTTCATGTACTGTGGTGAATGGCGTGAACTGACATTACTTTTGCTTTGAAAATTACTACCGTGTCTGTGCTGCTATGTATACTCATGCTAGCTCGATGGCAGCTAGCATAAGTGTGTGTACACGAGCAGGGGATTCAAACCCCTAGCTCATAGTGTAAACATAGCCTCTGAAAGTGTTTGCAAACCTCCCTTTGGATGTCAACAAGGCACTTAGAGGCCATGGTGATCGGCATGGCATAAGAACCTGAACAGAATAAAAAACAACAGCAGCAAAAACTGGTTGTGCTATGTTAGCAAATACAACATAAACTACCATCAACCCAAAGTTACACATGGTAGTCCAAACTATGCTAAAATTCTCCCTGGTTCATTGGAAGTTTAGCTATAAGTTAATAACGCTGTATGGCAGCCAAAACAACATATGCAGCTTGGGACTGCATACTTCACAGGCCTCACACAGTGAAGCAAGGAGGCGATTTCATTGGGACTAACCTGGTAGTAAGCACTACATTCAGTAGCAAGCATTTGCAGGATCAGGCCCTAAGATATTCAATATTCATTTATGTGGAATTCACTCCAGAATAAGTCACTTTCAAAAAACTATTCTTGACATATATTTTGAGTATCTTTGCCAAAGGGAATTGGTTCTTTGTTGTAGTGGATAAATACTGTGTGAAATAAAACAACTGTTCTTCTTATTTATTCAGGGTGAGATGTTAGGCATGTTGCCTCATCTACACTTAATGCCTCCCACTTCATCATATACTAGTGATGGGTCATACTTGCAGCCAACTGTATAATCAGAGATGAGCTGTGTTTATATAATTAAGTGGTTTGGAACGTTAGATGAAGAAAAATATAGTTGGCCCTCTAGCAGAATTTGTAAAGGTTAATATTAAACTGGAAATTTCTTTAAACCATAAATTCACTAATAGCAGGATAAATATGAACATGTTGTTCTAATTTCTTTTTTTAATAAATGGCTCCCTTACGGGACCATTCCATCACGTCTGACATAATTCTCAATTATGCTGCTCATTGATTTTATTACACTTTAATGATAAATAAATAAGAGATGCAATATTCTAATAAAGGTCATTGAAACTGGCCCTTTTAGTGTTTCATATGCTGCTTATAATAACCGCAGTTAATCATACTTTAGAATCGGCAAGTAGTCTCCCAGTTTTCTAGGTATTAGCCCAAAAGCAAGGAGGCTTTCTGGGTGTATTTCCCCTCTCCAATACAAAGCCTGAATAATTGGGCACCTACCGAAGATGTCCAAATTCCTTAGAGACTTACACAGAAAAGATAAGATTGAATCATCAAACTGGTACAGACCAATACTCTATCTAGTTCAGTGGCCTGTCCTTGGACATGCCAGATGCTTTGAGAGGAAGTGAAACTCAACCTACCCAAACCCATAAATCGTCCAATTATTATACCATAGGGTGAACCGAGCTGGGGATCTGCTCATATCCTGAAACAAGAGGATTGATATTCCCTCATAACTTTATCCTGGTTAGCGTTACTAGAGCTGCTGTTAAGACATTAAAGTCTAATGATTAAATAAAAAGCACAAAGGGTCATATTACAATACCTTTACTTGCTTTGAGTAGTACTTTTACCCATGAATATTGACTTATGGTGTAAGGTATTCTTCAGTGTGAGTAAAGTTATCATGATCTGACCCCAATGCATTTGATCACTAACATTCTGCAGCAGAAAGTTTTACCCATTATTCTTGTGTATTATGTAAAACAGTATCCTTTTATCCACTTAAAATTTGTTGTGTTTTCAGTTCATTGAGAGTTCTCTTCTTGTATTACAAACAAGAGAGTAAATAAAGGCTCCTTGTTGTCTTCTCCATGGCAATTTTTGGGGGCAAAATACTTTTGGTGTCAAATTTACCAGATTTGTTCTTAGTCTAAAGATGATTTTATTGTGGAAATTTTGGTTCTGAACTTTGAAACTCGGAACTGAACTAAATAAAAAATGACCAGACAGAACTATTCATCTGAGCATGAAAAAATGGATTGTTTTGCATGATTTTTTTTTCTTTCATAACAAAAGTTTTACTTAATTCAAACTTACTATGGATTTAAGTTAGTTCTCAATGAGGACAAGTGCCTTTAATATATTGGAAATCATCTGGCTTAGAAATAACAAAGCAATATGTGTTTGAAAATCACATATTGCAAATGCAGCTGTGTTTATTTCAGTGATTACTTATTAAAATAAACACAAAGTGATTATTTGTACATGTGATCCCATGTACATACGAAAATATTCAGACAAATGCACTCAGTGTGTTTATTTAAATCTCACATTAGAGATACAAATCAAACATGTGCGGTGAAGCACCACTCTCTTTTTGGTAAACTAATTGTAATTCTACATTAATGCAATAGCATGAGTGTGATTTTAAGCATACATAATGCCAAGGACTTAGTCCTTCCTAGGAACAAGTGCCCTTGATACATCTGAAGACACTAGGCTTAAAAATAACAAAAAGTTATGAATGTTTCCATTCCAATGTGTATTGATTTAAATTTGCAGTGGTATGGACATTCAAACACACTTCATGCATTTATTTAAATCTTAACATAAAGATGCAGCCACACTGGGCCAGATGCTCAATTGGTGTATACTATGCTCCACTAAAGGCAAGGTAGTGACATAATTTACATTGTCTGAAGTAGTGAGTCCATTTATTTGAGTAGGTAAATGATAGTTGTTCATTTTTTTCTCGTAGAATATCATTTGGAAAACTACATTATTGTAGTCTAGGGTTAAGTTTTTAAATGCACAAAAGTGAGGTAATTCGAAGTTATGTTTCTCTCAACAGTATTACACATATTTATTAAGGTATTAGCGCTAATAGCAATGCAAAATAATACATGTCTTGAGTACCTTAAGAATAATCTAATATCATGAAAGAATAACTCACACAATCCAACAAGGCTTACTTTTATTGTTACGTTAATAAAGGCTTTGAACTCTGGGTATATTACAGTCAATAGAAGTCAAAAGTAAATAGAGTTTCTATAGCCAAACCTCTCCCAAAGCAGGAGTTAGAATTACTGATTGATTGGAGTGGTTCTTTTTCTGAAATCCTGGAACTCAAAACCACAAACACTTAGGTAATGTTTCATAATCAACCATTCCTTTCTAGTACTATGCACACTATATATCCCAATAGTCCTCCCTGAGAGTCTAATTTGCATATTAGTCCATTCATGATTTAGTCCCAGCAGCGATAAATACATTGGAGTATAGTTAGTGTGCATCTCCTTTTTGCACTTTGCACTGGGGCCTGATCATCAAATGCTTTCTTCCTCACATGGATCTTTCCCTGCTTCATCTGCATCCCCTCCCGTGGACACCCCACTGAGTCCGGGAGTTGGGCACATAGGGAAGGACTGTGAACTAATTGTTCTCTGTGATCATCACTTGCTGACCCCACAGATTTCCCTGCAGATACCTCAGGAGGAGTCAGTGGTGTTTGAAGGAGCATTAACTCTCTTTATATGCCCTCCATGGAACACCTGCAGTGGGATGGAATCAATAGCAGGATGGGTTCTGCTCTGTGCATCAAACTGGTCCCTGCCATGTGGATCTGCCACACTGGATAGCCTCATCGCCATTGAACTCCAAACCTCTTACTCTTGAGGGGAGACTTTGCAAAGAAATGCATTAGAAACCTCAGGGCATTTTCCTGTCTTTGGCACATGGTAACTGTCATCCATGCCTTTCTGATATACATATGGCCACAGTTCCATTTCTCAGTTTTAAATTCCTTCCCCAACCCTTACAGTTCTAAAAAAGCTTTGAATACTTCAGCCCATTAAATTCTATAGGTCTCTAAATTTTACCTTTCATGTTCTCCCATCTTACTTTTGAGGTGACAGCTAAGCAGGGTAGTGATTGTAAGCTTATCATTAATGCATGTTCTTCATTATACTTTCTGAAATTTCTGTGTGGTGCCTGGTTAGTGGCAGTAATTTGTTACATTAATCTGCATTCTCATACACAGGCACTGTGTGACTATAACATCATCTGGATACCACAGCAATCCTTACAATATAATTAGTATGAGTAAACTACAGTAAATAGTCCCTTGATCAAAGCAAGAGAAAAATCTCTCATTTTATTTATAAGTCATCTGCCAGAAGTTATGATCATTTACTTATGTCCAAAGTTACTGTTTCCATTTTAATATTCCTAATAGTATTTGGATGGTTTCTATGAAGACTATTCAATAAACATTATTCAGTAAAAGTTAGATAGTCCTAATGCAAAATCCTCTGGAATGTTTATTAAACAATTATGCTGAACTTCCTGACAGTTTTATTTCTGAGAAAGTTACAACCTTATTATGCATCCAACTGAGTAATCCCACATTGCTGAAAATTCTATAACAATTTAGTGAGCAGTACTGAAAGCAGATGCAGCTGAATTAATAGAAAGAGTAACCATTCTGGATATAAAGAGATATTCTGGGAAAGAAGGGTATAGCAAAAAAAAACCCTGCATTTATTTTTTAAGACACAGGGCAACTTAAATAAAAAGTATAAAGCGGTAGTGTGCAAACAAGGAAATAGTAGAGAAATAAAGAACGCATAAAGTATCTTGACCTGCTAAAATGATGTTTCATGCATGTGTTATTTATGTATTTGAAGCTTAATGGAGAATCTCTATGGAGAATGATGTTAAATTAAATGTGTGATTAAGTAGTTCTTGAAGAGTATTAAACCCCAAATGTTTGAAGTTTGTTTGCTTTTCTGAATGGGATTTTGTGTGTCATTTGCTTGCTATAAATCCATTCAGATAGTCTTTCGTGTAAGTATCCCTTTAATCAGCTGCTAACTAATAGCTGCTATTCCTCTTATTCAATAATACATGCATGGTCTAATCCAAAGTTCCCTGAGAAAACAAAAAATCCAAGGGGCATTGGATCAGGCACATAGTGCTTGACTGTGAATAAATCTAATTAATTCTGATTTTCTGTAATAAAAATAATGGGTGAAAACCTGGCCCTTTTGAAGTCAATGGGAATTATGCCAGTGATTTCAGTGGGACCAGGATTCTAGTTAATCAGCAAGCTAAAAGAAATGGGAGAAAGTGGGAAGGGAATTAATTTAATGAAACCTTCAGGGCAGGCTGATTTATTTTATGACCAAATTACTGTAATCCTAAATTCCTCCTTTCCTAATCTCAGCAAATAGTTCCTAACAATCCAAGGGCTGAGATATGTTCATAAAACTACTGTTGAATCATCTTGAATTACAAACATTTTTTAAAAGATGAAGTCTTTTTGTGGCTAATTCCTGAACAGGAAAAACAGCTGTATACATTCAATATGTCGTTACTGCAATAATTTACCTGGCTGTAGTCAATTTTCACTCCCATAAGGGCCAAGTTCCCCATTTCAAGTTTAGTTCTTCATATAGTTTGTGCAAACAGTCTATTTATTCAGAAATATAAACAGTGCTGCCAGCTCTCATGATTTTGCCTTATATTGCCATAGTTGATGTTTTTCTCAAAGTCCTGTCTCCTGGAGTTAGATGAATATATGATACTCTTTGCTTCCAATTTAAAAAAAAAAAATGTTCACCCTCAGAATGTGGAGAAGAGCTTGAAAACATGACCCTAAAGAGCCATAAAAATTCAGAAACAAGAAGACAGATTAAAAAGAAGACTGCATTTATTTATTTTTTTAACCGCGATTTTAAGCCAAACTTCTGATTTGTGTGTGTTTGTGTGGCCTGACTCTGGATTTTTTGAATGCATAGGGTGAGCAATAGTGTATAAACTATACACAGTTTAATGAATGTAGTGAGCAACCAATGAACACTCTGTTCAGCATGTTCTTGTTTATAGTGACTGTCAAATAAAGATTCTGTGATGTACTGAAGAATTCTTCATTTAAACAACCCTCTCCCCACCCCCTTCTGCTAGTGGTTTCTTCACAGGGTTTCAAAGGTTTTTCCCCACTCCAGCTCTTCCATCTTCTCTATTCATTGGACTGTGACCCTCACAACAATTTTAGATGCCTAATTCCAGCTCTGCTCTTCCAGCTGCTGTAGGAGCCTGGTCTCCCAACTTGGCTTCTTGGAGGAGGTCAACACAGAAGGAAATTTCTGTTATGGTAGTATCCCATTATAACTTCTACTGTAACTTCCCTGCTTTAGAACTCATCATCTGAGAATCCTCCCTTTTGGTCAGGAAGTGGAGGCAAGGAAGGAATTTGGACATCCAATTTAGGGACCCAATGTTTCAGATGCGTCTCATTCCAGTGGCATTTTCATGTGGAATATTTATAACCATTCTGTCAGGGGACAGGTTGGAGAGAAGTAAATGTATTGGTTAAAGAAAGCAAACAGGAGCAAGAGACTGGCTAAAAACACAATGGCCCTAGCTCATGTGCTGCATAAAAAGTACCTTCATAATATATCTGAACATAAAGCCCTGTGTAAAATCATCATGGCCCACTAAAACCCCTTTGGACTAGCTCAAAATCTTTAGCCTCTACAGTGTCCTAGTTGTGACGAGAACAAACTCATTCTGGTAATGGGATACCTGGAACCTTCCATTGCAAAAACACACACACACGAATTGTGCCTCCGTTGTTAATCACTTTTGTTTTATTACTTATCAAATTATTCAGTGGTAAAACTATAAATATTTTGACCATTACACTCAAACGTTCCATAAATGCCCAAATCAAAGGGGCAACTTGGCAGCTCAGGGAAACATTTTTGTGGTCTGGGATTCTGAGACATCTACTTTATAACTCTGTCAGGCCGAGTGCTCAGCACTTTTCCAAGCTGAAAAATCAGATCTTAATCATTCTTACTCATAAAATATTTAACCTTGAGGTAGCAATCTTTTTCTGTAAACATGCTAAGATCAGTAGGAGATGTATGTGGACAATCAAATTTGTTGCAAATCTTTTCTAAGCTCAGCTGATGTAGCTCATCAGAATGTGTTTTACAGTTATCCATCTCCACAGGAATGTTTATAGATAAGATGAAAGCAGCCCTGCTTATTAATCACACATTGTATGTTTGACTCCTGCTCCCTTCCTCAGTCTCTAAATCAACTACATCTGGTTCTTACTGCTTAGCTGCGCAGCTTACCTTTCACAGTGAAACATGCTCACTGCTACGGAAGCAGGTCCAATTTGATTAAAAACAAATTACTAAGTAAAATAGTCGTGACTAAGATCTGGGCATTGGCTAACCATAAATATGATCAGTTATAGAAAAAAGCACTGATGGGTGTAAAAGAAACCTCAGGGGATTCAATTGTCATGGCTCCATTGATTTCAATAGAGATGCATCTATCTATAGCAGCTGGATCCAGGCCAGTGCATTTTCATGTTAATACTGTGTAGAAGACATTAAACAAGATGTTAGTACAATGCTTGTGTAAGTCAGAAACAAAGTCCGCATTTTCCAGTGTGGCACTGTCTTTGTTGTGTGTTATGGCAGGGCCAGGGTCTAAGCAACTAGAAAGAACAATCCAGGCGACTAAAAATAACAAACCAAACCAATCAGTCTTTGGGGTTTCCAGTTTATTTAGAGGGTCCTTGTTCAAACAGATTAAACAGCCAGCAACAACTCTGGCCACATCCCCTTCATTCAGTTCAACAGGCTGTAAACTGTACACAAACAATATCAAAGCAACTACAACAGACAATAACAATGAAGTGGCTCATGTCTTCAAAGATCCCTGTTCTGGTTTCTGGTCAAGAATCCCCATCTTTCTCTCTCATTAGCATGGCCCCTCTCCTTTTTAAGCTTCTGAGCCTCACTAGAGTCAACTGCTTTCCCGACTGAGACTTTGAGATCCTCAGCTGAGAATTAACCCAATGAAACCACATTGCTGACTGGCCTGGGGCATGGAAATAAACAGCAACCCCTCCAGGAGATTTTGAGCAACATATACACTGTTATACATGTACAGGGCTCGATTTCTCTCCTGTAGGGAGCTCTGTTCAGGGCATCGACCATTTTGGAGCCAATTACAGCCCCTGCCTCTCCACCACAGCTGCTCCAGCATCAGCATAACTTAGAGCAACTTATGGGATGCTTTCTCTTATTCCAGTGAATCATGGCACCTAAGGAATGGTAGGCCAGCTGAGAATTGGGAGACTAGAACTGCATACTGCCCTGACCTCCACATGCCTCTCCTTCCCCTCTGCTGGGATCAGGGGGAAGAACTGAGAGCTCCCTCATGATAGGAAAATTCTCAACTAGGCACTGGACCAGACTTCAGTGCTTTTATACTGCTTGAGAGACATAAAGTGGCTCAAAGAGGGGATGACAACCATGCCCCTTCTCCCATGCATAGGTAAGAAACTTGCAGTGCTTTAAAGTCCTGATGTATTGTCATTTAGATCTGGTTAGGTGTTGTTGCATCTCTATACAATTACAATGGATTCTAAAAAATAAATTAATCTATTACAGGTTGCACAAGAGATGCACATCCGCAATAGCTGTTAATACTCTGCGGCTATTGTTTGTAACAAACAATTGTTTTGAAACAGCTCATAAAATCATTAGACTGGTCACCTATAAGTGTAACATTCATATGTATTTTATGAATCTCTTACTAATATATTAACCTCTTATTAACTTCAGCAATTGTCAGTCTTGAATCAAATGTGGTGTTAATTGTCAGCATGTGTTCATTTCACATGCGAACAACTCTAAAATAAATTCATTTTTATTTGGGAGGACTTGAGTGACAGTGAAAGTGTATTGAAGTAATCCACAAGGCCCCCTGCTTCTCTGATCACGCCTTGACTCCAATGTCTCCTATCGCCATCCTCTGCTCTTTGAAGTTCCCCCTTAAAACACCCTCCTGCCCTGAACCCTCTAAGCCCTAGTCTTTCTGTCAAAGATGTGTTATCAAAACAGATGCACATTCACATTTTTAAAATCCTGGAGCTAACCAAACACATGCTGGATGCCACTGCTCAATTACTTTTGATAGTGCCCTACTCTCCTGATCCTGTTTCCATACATTATCTAGACTGTGAGCTTTTCAGGACAGGGACCATGCTGTATAGAGTTTCACATACTTTTGGCACTATGTAAACAATAATATTGTTACATGTTATATAGCAAGAAGAACTTCTGGTAGCATTGGTAGTCATTGGGGCAATATGTAGGCTATTAGAAAAAGATAGGAGCTTATTCACACCATCTGATTTTTGCATATGAATTAACATGTTCTTTGTCGCTTTGCAAGTTCAGTGTGTGATTGTTTGCAAGGCAAATTGCAACAAACTCCTGTTTCTGTAAAGGCAGGATTGAACCCTAAAGAACCACCCCAGTGAGGTGATAGATGGGCTCAACACAGCAGTAACTGGGTGTGGTTTAGGGTCTGTGATATGGAGGAGGCCAGACTAGATGATCTAGTCGTCCTTTCAGGCCATGAACACTATGACAAATGGCCCTATTATGTTATAGGTTTTAGCTCAGAAGAAGTGCCATCCACAGAATGATGGGAAGGGATGGCTTCGGTGAGAGATCTGAAACTTCTTCTTCAGTAGGATTCCTAGCCAATCATTGCTCTGTCATTACAAGTGTGCACAACTGGTACTTTTCCTTAAAATGCCCTTGTTGTTACCTTTTCTCTTTCACAGCTCGAGAACTACATTGTGGAAAACATGAAGTCAGAGATGGCCCAGATACAGCAGAGTGCAGTTCAGAACCACACAGCCACCATGCTCGAGATAGGAACCAGTCTCCTAAGTCAGACAGCAGAGCAGACGAGAAAACTCACAGACGTTGAAACCCAGGTCTGTCCCAAGAGCCATATTCTACAAGAATTTACTGCAGAGAACCTTCCCCACCACCTCCTTTTACCACATCATCACAAAGTAGATTTCAACACAGTGCTCCAAGAAACATATACACTTTCTGTTTATTGGTAGCAACAGCAATGATGACTGATTCTCATTATGTATTTTTCTTTATATTTAATGGGGATTGGTTGGTATATTTAGCTTTTTATGTGTTTGTCAGGCTGGACTGACCAAAAAACTAACCAGCATTTGACTTCAAATAAACAGCCCAGCTACCAACAGTGAATGATACAAGTGTCAAGCTAAATAAATAGTTTTAGGTTAAAATATCTCCTTTGATCTACGTTATTACTTGCCACTTTATTTTGAGAAATGTTATTTATTTTCTCTGAAATGTTTCCAGACATTTGAAAAGTATTGTATATGTGGAGTTTTGTACAGGTCCAAGAGAGAGGGACAAACATTCATTCATTTGTCAAGTGCTATGCAGTTTACCATTTGTTATTCTATGAAGTTTTACAATGTGGCATGAATATAAGACCATTTCAAAGGACATAGCTTACAGAGGCTTCCGCCCCCCCCCCTCCCCCCGCCCACATGGTACTGAGTATTAATAACTTCAATGCAAACTAGCAGACAAATGTGCTGTTCTTATAACCAGCAATTTATCCAGAATACCATATAAGCTGAAGTCTAATGCTTATCATAGGGCAGTATATACTAATTCTTTTCTTTTGACTTTTCTATCAGTTTACAGTTCACATTACATTATTTTTTCTTTCTCCAGGGACTTCCCCTTGCTATTTGTAGTCTGTGGTATCTTTAACAGTTGCAACGCATTCAAACTGTTTATTTAAAACAAATGTATTCATGTGTTGTATTTATTTGGTTTGTTGTAGCAAACTGTTTGAGATAGATCATACTGTTTGCACTCAAGTCCTGACCCAAGTTTACAATATCATTCCCAAATTATTACATAATCACATTACACTATAAAGAAGAACAATAGCAATTACCAAAGGGAGGACACTTAATTTACTCTAGCTAGAGATGATATGCACATGGTGATGACAAAATAGTCTTACTCGGCTGCTTATTTTTTTCATACATTGGTTAATAAAAGTCACCTTCTCAAGTGACCTGAGCTTTTATGTAATGGAATATAGATTCATGAAAATGTTGGAGCAAATCTGTTCTTTGCACCATTGCACATAGCATTCTAGTATCTAACTGCAACAATACAAGTCTAGATTTTGACTTTGGACTACATGCCCTGCAGGGGAACAATGGGGTGTAGACACACTTCTTTATGCCCTCTGCATGAGCTACCCAGACTTGAGTTACTAGATTCTGTTACTTTCCATTTGAAAATGTCATTGCCATTTCAATTATGCACATTAGGGCCTGAATCTGTAAATTGTTCCAGGAGGGCAGATCTTGGACCCTGCACAGAGCCCCAGTGAAGTCAAAGACAACTGCATGGAACAACTTGCAGGATCAGGGCCTCTATCGTTTACACAATCTGCGTAAAAATGCAATGGCGTTGATGTAAGCCGGGGTGGGCAAACTTTTTGGCCTCAGGGCCACATCTGGGCATGGAAATTGTATGGTGGGCCATGAATGCTCACAAAATTGGGGTTGGGATGCAGGAGGGGGTGAGGGCTCTGATTGGGGCTGAGGGCTCTGGGGTGGGGCTGGGGCTGAGGGGTTTGGGGTGCAGAAGGGTGCTCCAGTCTGGGACCGATGGTTTTGGAGGGCAAGAGGGGGATCAGGGATGGGACAAGGGGGTTGGGATGCAGGGGAGGGAGGAGGGAGGTGAAGGCTCCGGCTGGGGGTATGGGCTTGGGGGGGGCAGGGATGAGGGATTTGGGGTGTAGGAGTATGCTCCGGTCTGGGACCGAGGGTTTTGGAGGGCAGGAGGGGGATCAGGGATGGGCAAGGTGTTGGGATGCGGGGGGGGGGAAGTGTGGGCTCTGAGGGGGTGGGGCCAGGGATGAGGGATTTGGGGTATAAGAGGGTGCTAGGATCAAGGGGTTTGGAGGGCAGGAGGGGGAATCAGGGTTGGGGTAGGGGGTTGTGGTGTGGGAGAGGGGCAGGAGTGCAGGCTATGGGCGGTGCTTACCTCAAGCAGCTCCCAAAAGCAGCGGCATATTCCCCCTCCGGCTCCTAGGCGGAGGCATGGCCAGGCAACTCTGCACGCTGCCCCTTCGGCAGGCACCACCCCTGCAGCTCCCACTGGGTGCGGTTCCCAGCCAATGGGAGCTGCAGGGGCAGCACTTGGAGCGGGGGCAGAGTGTGGAGCCCCCTGGCTGCCCATATGCATAGGAGCTAGAGGGGGGGCATGCCGCTGCTTCCAGGAGCTGAGTGGAGCAGGGCAAGCCCCCGTCCCCACTCCCCAGACCGCACTTCCCAGTGGGAGCACGAGGACTAAATTAAGCCGTCTGATGGGCCAGATGTGGCCCGCGGGTTGTAGTTTGCCCACCCCTGATGTAAGCAGATACTGAGCGCATGCAACACTGCAAAAGAGAAATCTTGAAAGAATGCTGTCATAGATGCTCTAGTTACAAAACATCATATGCAACAGTTTGGCATGTGTTCAAATCCTGTCCAAGTACTCTTATAATCTATTCATGTGTTGTATACATTTAGTCTGAGGTTTTGTATACAGTTTCCCTCCTTTTAATGGCATATTATTATTCTGCAACAAATATGGGGCCACAACTTCCGCCTGTGTTTACCAGCGTAGCTCCACTGACTTCAATTTACACCAGGTCAGGCTCTGGCCCCATGTTTAAAACATATTTTAAAACCTGAACTGACCATTTCAATTAGTCATCATGCAAGCTGACATAAAGTAGAATAAATATGTAACTCATTGTTCAAGTCTTCAGAATGGTAATACTAGAACATTGCAAGTTTTAATGCTTTTATTTATCCTTAAGGTACTAAATCAAACATCCCGTCTTGAAATTCAGCTGCTGGAAAATTCATTATCTACTTACAAGCTGGAAAAACAACTTCTGCAGCAGACACATGAAATACTGAAAATTCATGAGAAAAACAGGTGAGAGAAAATTGTTAACCCCTTAAATGCTTTCTCCGTTTACCACAAATACTCTCCATTTCTACTACTTTAAACAGCAGGGGCAAATGGTTGTTCTGAGCCTTGAATAAACAAAAACATGTAGATGGAAAGTCTAAGTAAAATCTAGACTGACAGATATGGGAAGCATAGGAAATATCAGCAAAACCAATACTATATGCTACTAAGGTATGGTAGTCCCTTAAGTTTTCAGACAATTAAATATACATATCTGGGTGAAAAGGCATAAGGAAAAGAGAAGTCTTCTGAAGTATATTTAGAATATTGAAGTGGAAGAGCTACCATGTTATGGGCTAAATTTTTCTCTTCAATCCTTAGTGTTGCACTCTAATTTAGTTAGTACTTGTTCTGTATGCAGAACTCCTACTTACAGCAATGGGACACTACATATGGAATGACTGAAGGATGTACATTGGAGATCTGACTGTAGTCCAGCAGCTGAGGAGAATTTTGCCCTCTCTTTAGTACTATAAAGCAATAAGGAGACAGTAGCCAGTCCTTCAAATTTGGGGGTGAAAGAATAATATAACTTTGGACTATTAATGTTGATTTTCAATAAGTCTTGGAACACCAGAGAAGTTCCAGAGGACTGGAAGAAATCTAATGTTATGCCAATACTTTAAAAGGGTAAGTAGGATGACCAGGGTAACTTATAGGCCCATCACCCTGACATCGATCTTGGGCAAAATAATGGAACAGCTGATATGGGACTCAATAAAGTATTAAAGGAGGTCATATAATTAATGCTAATCAATATGGGTTTATGAGAAATAGATTTTATCAAACTAATTTGATATAATTTTTGGATAAGGTTACAAGATTGATTGAAAGCACTGATGTAGTATACTTAGACTCCTGTAAGGCATTTTTCTTGGTAATACATTATATTTTAATTAAAAAACAAGAACAATGCAAAATAAATATGTCACATATTAAATGGATTAAAAATTGGCTAACTGATAGATCTCAAAATGTAACTGTATAGGGAATAATAATTGAACGGATGTTTCTAGTTGGGTCGCGCATCGATCAGTTCCTGGCACAACACTATTTAACATTTTTAACAATGACCGGGCAGAAAACATAAACTTGTTACTGATCTAGGTTGTGGATGACACAAAGATTGGGGGAAGTGGTAAATAATGAGGAGGAAAGGTCACTGAAACAGAGTGATCTGGTATGCTAGGTAAGCTGGGCATAATTAAACAATATGTGTTCTGATGCTGCCAAATGTCAGGTTGTACATTTAGGAGCAAAGAATACAGGCATATTTACTGGATGGGAGATTCTCTCCAGGAAAAAGTGACTCTGAAAAAGACTTGGCAGTCCTCGAATATAATCAGCTGAACACGAGGTCCCAGTGAGATGCTGTGGTCAAAAGAACTGAGCAATCCTTGTATAAATAAACAGAGGAATATCCACTAGCAGTGTGGAGGTTGTTATATCTCTCTATTTGACACTGGTGCAGCGACTGTTGAAATACTGTGTCCATTTTTGGTGTCCACAATTCAAGAAGGATGCTGAAAACTGGAGTAGAGCCACAAGAGTGATTAAAGGATTGGAAAAATTCCTTATATTGAGACACTCCAAAAGCTCAATTTCTTTAGTTTATCTTAAGGGGTGACTTGATCACAGTCTGCAAGTACCTACAAGGGGAACAGAAATGAGGGCTCTTTAATCTAACAGACAAAAGTATAACAAGATCCAATGGCTGAAAGCTGAAGCTAGACAAATTCAGATTAGAAATACAGTGCAAATTTTTAACAGTGAGGAGAATTAACCATTGGGACAATTTACCAAGGGTTGTGGTGGATTCTGTGTTACTGAAAATCTTTAAATCAAGATTGGATGTTTTTCTAGTAGATATGCTGAAGTTCAGCCACAGCTATTGGACTTGAAGCAGGCTTAATTCAGGGAAATCCTATGATCTGGGTTATACATGAGTTCTGATTAGATTATCACAATGGTCCCTTCCAGCCTTAAAATCTATGAATCTATGAAATTAGATGGATCACATAATGAGCAATGGCAACAAACTATTGGAAGCTAGAAGAAGAGGAAACTGATGATGGTGGAGAAAGGAAAAGATGCCCCTGAGAGTGCATTACTATAAAGAAATGATTGCTAATTTTGATGCCTTTGCAGAAATACTCAAATAATTCATTGTCAATAGTATTTGTTGTCAATGTTGGCAATTTATCTAATCTAATAATTATTTGTACATAATTTTTAATTTAGAAGAAGTTGAATTGAATTGAGGATTGATTAAATGAGTTTCGTAGATTTATAAAATTGAAAATATGTATGTTTTAATTTCACTTTTAATTGACTGAACAAAAATTGTATTGCCATTATCTGCTTAGTTCCAAGTATTTATTTAGAATGTGCAAGGGACAGAGTCATTTAGGTGATGTCTTGTGTATTTAATGTTCTTTCTTTATTTATGTATCTTAACAATGTGTCAGGGTGCAAGGCATGTGTGGCAGTAAATAAACTTGACTTGACTTGACCTTTGGGTGGCTACACTGACATTCATGATGAAATGGTCTGTGACATGATGAAATAGTCTGAGTTTGTATATAGAAATAAAGAATGTGTTGAAAAGCAACATTTAAATTGTATTGTCTCCCTTTAGAAACATTGCTGTATGGGGCAAACAAAAATAGGAAGGAATGTGGTCTAGTGATTAAAGCAGAGACCTGGAGTGAGGACTTCTGGGTTCTGTCACCGACTCTTTTATTAGCTGAAAGGAAGGATGGTGTTGTGGTTCATAGATTCTAAAGCCAGAATGGCCACTGTGCTCATCCAGTCTGGTCTTCTGTATAACAGAGGCCATAGAACTGCCCTGAATTAATTCCTGTTTGAACTACAGCAGATCTTTTAGAAAAACATCCAAGCTTGATTTAAAAATTGCTAGGGACAGCGAGTCCACCATGGCACTGGCTAAATTGTTCCAATAGTTAATTACTTTCACTGTTAAAAATGTGCACCCTATTTCCAATCTGAATTTGTCTAGCTTCAACTTCCAGTCTGCTAAAGTGAGGAGCCCAATATTAAATTTCTGTTCCTTAGGTAGGTACTTACAGACTCTGATCAAGTCACCTTTTAACCTTCTCTTTGTTATCCTAAACAGATTGAGTTCCTTGAGTCTATCACTATACAGCACGTTTTCCAGTCCTCCAATCATTCTCATGGCTCTATGTAGTTAAGGTGCTGGATTGGGACTCAGGAGATCTGGGTTAAATTTCTAGTTCTGTCACCTGTGTGACACTGGACAAGTCATTTAGGTCCTGATCCTGCAATCACTTATGCACAAGATTCTATTTAAGTACATGACTAATCCCACTTAATTTTTCTGTGCCTCCATCAATAAATTGGATATAATACAACTTTTTCAAGTAATGTCCCAGTGGGTGCTCCACTTCAGGTGCATATATGCCCCATACACCTTTGATCAGGAATTTTCAGTTGCCGTGCCCATTTGCTCTGCACATGTACCCTTGATACCCTCATGCCCCTTAGCAATGGAACACAGATCAGCACAAACAAACTTCCTTCAGTTTTTTCTTGACCACCTTGGCCTGATACAGAGTATATTATGGTGCCTGTTTCTAGATTTCTCCATGCATAACTTACTTCTACTATTTGTTTTGGTTTTAGCCTACTATAGTTCTAGTTTTAGTTTTAATATTCTTCATTTTATTTTTTCAAGGGGGGTTTATTTCATTAGACAACCCTGCCCAGCCCTCCCACCCCCCCACCTCATCATTTGTGTGACGGGTCCTCCTCTCAGGAGTTGTTTCCCCAGAATATGCCTGGGAACTTTGGATTCAAATGCTGCCTCCCTTCCTGGGAACCTAGCCTGGTCAGTGACACTCATTCTTGTTGTATCCATTGTTTGGGAGATATGCACATCCCATCTAAGTGCAAAATCTGTTCAGCGTTCAAGAGTAGATCTAGAAAAAGTCTATTGGTACCAGAACCTTCTAGATCATTAAACCATACCATTCTCTGGTACTTCCTATCTCACCAGTACTGTCAAAAAGGGACAATCAACACCACCTCTGTCTCCTTCCCCCTGGGACAATTCTGAGGACATCTCTTCAACTCTCAGATTTCAGTACAGGGATCACCTTGTTATCAGCCTAGAGCCATCTCTTCAGAAATTTTTTCTGAGAGAGACGTCTAGACCCAGACAAACTCATGTTCCTGATTATCTGTCCTGGTATGAGCAACACTGGTTGCCCCCTCTCCTTCCTTATGGACCACTCAGTGGCCATACTGGGACCCATGGGGTGCTTATCGCCAATAGTTTTGTAGAGCTCCCAACTACATATGGGGAGCAAGACAGGAAACAGTCTCCTGCTACACCTATTCATCGACAATCTCAAACCAAAAGGAGTCTTTCAAGGGACAAGAGGTGAGAGCTGATAAAGAAGTAACACCACAGATTCATATCTCCTTATTCTTACTAGATGAGACTGTGATGCCCCCTCCCTTAGTTCTTATGCAGATGATTTTTATACAATTTCAGAAGCTTATGAAAAGGATAACCAAATCACTTCAGATCCTTTTAGAGAAGGTTCAGGAAGAATGGCCATATGTATGAACAAAGCTGTGCTTGAACCTGCCAAAGCTATCTGGCAAACCTCAGCCACCATACTCCCAGCATGTAAAAGAGTGAACCAAAAGCTCTTATGTTCCAGCTAACAACTCTGGTGGAGGGTGTGTAAATAAAAATTCAAACTTTTTGGTTGCTGATGCCATCAACAAGTGTGGCAGGCAACATCATTCTAAAGCAACACCATGATAAGGACAAAATGTCTAGATCTCTTTGGTTGCAAGCGCTACTCACCCATGAGTTCAGGATTGCTGTCACAGGACCCCAGGCTCGGTACTGTCGAACAGCTCTGAATCAACACTTGGCTTGATTCATCTCACTTCTTGCCCAGCATTACAACTTCCAATTATTCCCTACTTGTTAATTCAGGACTCAGGTAGGGTTCTCTACCCTGACTTGAACATTCTGCAGCTCAGGGTTTTTTTCCTAATTGTTCTCTGGGATAGAAGTTTCCTGTTCCACAGAAGTTCCACGGGTTTTGTTAAACAGCAGAAAGGATTCCACCATGAAGGCTTATCTGCAAAAATAGAAGAGATTTTGTCATACAACAACAAGTCTTTCCTGTCTATTCTTCCCTCTGAGCTCATCTAGATTACCTGTTGAATTTGAAGAAGCCTGGACTTCCTTTAAATTCCATTAAGGTTCATTTAGTGGTTATCATAGTCTTTCATTCTCCTGTGGAGGAGTTTTCAGCATTTGCCCACTCCAAGACTTCGAGGTTCATCAAAGGATTGATAAACCTTTTCCCACACATAGAAAGCCCACTCCGGTGTGGGATTTAAATTTGGTCCATAATTGTTTGATGAAACCAACCTTTGAGCCACTAACCAAGTGCTCCTATCTACACTTGTCTATGAAGATGGCCTTTTTAGTGGCTGTCACCTCTGCCCAATGAATTGGAGAACCAGGGTCATTAATGGCAGATCCCCCCTTCATGGGTTTCGACAAGTAGAAAGATTTCCTTTAGCTACATCCCAAGTTTGTACCTAAAATATCCTCAGAATTCCATATCAGTCAGGTCATCTAGCTTCCAGTTTTCTTCCCTAACCCACATCAGAACAAGGAGGAAGCCACCCTCCCATACCTGAGATGTTAGAAGGGCATTAGCCATCTATTTGGACAGAACCAAACCAATTAGAAAGTCTCTGAGACTGTTGCTTTTGTGGGCAGAACTAAAGGATCCACGATTTCCATCCAAAGATTATCAAAATGGGATTTGGGATGCATCCTCTCTTGTTATGAGACTGTTAACATTCAGCACCCTCCTACAGTAATATCCCATTCTACAAGATGTCAGTCTACATTCATGGCATTGTTAAAAGACATACCAATTGCAGAAATTTGCAGAGGTACCATTTGGGCTTCAATTCACATTTTCCCAAACACTATGTTTTAGTGCACGCTTCTAGCAGATGCTACTTTTGGTACTGCAGTTCTGTTGTCACTCTTAGAGATCTGGCTTCAAAGCTCTTATCTCCTTCAGAGAGTACTGCTCATGAATCACTTGAAATGGAGAACCTATAGGGGCCTTGCATAAAAAAGGGGGGCATAAAAAGGAGAGTGCAACAGTCTTTCCTCCTATGTTCACCTTTTTTGCAAGCCTATGATACTTTTTGTATAAAATATGCCTTGTGAGGTATCATTTGAAAACTCATAATCCGCTGAACATTATTGTCCTGGTAAAAGATGTGTAGTAACACTGTATATCAATTTGTAAAATTCTGCTGTATAAGACATGTTACAAGTCTGGAGAAACAGCTTCAGACCAGTTCCCTAGAGACAAAAGGCTAGCCAACACCTCAGCCAGATGTCAACAAAATCAAATGGACTATCACTTGGTTAAATGGCCATTCTCTGGCAGGAAGAAGGATGTGACCAAGAAATTTACATATTGGCAAAGAAAACAGCTGCAGTTTCCCATCTCTCAGACCTCCTGTCTCCTGAATCCCAGCTGAAGATCATCTTCAAAGGGAAAAGAGAACAATAAGAAATGGGAAGAGAGGCCCCAAAACACTCCTACCTTTCCCTCTGCTCATAACAGCCACAACACATGAAAGGCAAAGAGACAGTCTTGTTTGAAAGAATTCCAACCAGCGAGACTGCAAAACCATGTGGTGAGAGAGACATTTCACTTTGAATTCACTTAGCTTGTTGTTAGATGTTAGTTGTGTTTTACCTTTTATTTTCTTTGCCACCAATTCTGACTTTTATGCCTCATTAACTGTAATCACTTAAAATCTATTTTTCCTGTAGTTAATAAACTTGTTTAATTATTTTATCTAAACCAGTGTGTTTGAATTCAAGTGTTTGGGAACCTCCATTTGAGATATCAGGATCTGTGCATATCATCTCTTATTAATGAAATGACAGACTTTCTATGAGCTTGTATTGTCCAAAAGAAAAGAGCTGTGCAGTGCAAGATTTACATTTCTGGTGACAAGTCTGTGACTTGGAATTTTCTGGTGTCACTCTGCAATATAATTCAGGAGTGTCTGACTAGAGCATTCATATAATTCAGCTGGGAGTAATTTACATGCTAGAGGTTGTGTGTGGAGCAGATCAGGAGTGGTTGCTCTCACAGCGAAGCAGTGTAAAAGGCACTCCAGGTTGGGGGACACAGCTGTTCAACAATCCAGATTATACCCTGGGTAATGTTACAGAGAGTTTACTTACCTTGTACAGTAACTGGATTTTTTCAAGATGTTTGTCCCTATATGTGATCCACTACTAGCCCTCCTTCCCCTCTGCCTCGGAGTCATGGGTCATGGGACTTGGCAGTAGATAAGGAAATGGGGAAAGTTCATCCGTGCTGCTCTATATACCCTTGGTATGGTACAAGGGTGTCAAGACCATATTAGCAAACCAAATGGGCACTGAAACCAAAAATCTCTGATCAAAGGTGCATGGAATGAATGCGTACCTGAAGTGGATAGGGTTGCCAACCCTCCAGGATTGCCCTGGAGTCTCCAGGAATTAAAGATTAATCTTTAATTAAAGATTATGTCATGTGATGAAAACTCCAGGAATACATCCAACCAAAATTGGCAAACCTAGAAGTGGAGTACCTATAGGGATAAATATCTCCAAGAACTCTAGTCACTGAAAGTAACCTCTCCTTCCTTTATCTATCTTGTCTATTTAGATTCTAAGCTCTGTTGAACAGGGTGAGTCTCTTACTATGTACATATACAGCACCTACTGCAATTTGTCCCTCAATCTTATAGTACATATTGGATGATCTTGTGAAATGCAATAACTGAAGGCTTGTCTACATGGCGAGTTAGTACACAGCAAGCCAGGGTGTGAATCTACAGCACACTGACTTCCACGCACTGACTCATTGTATAGACAAGCCCTTAATATTGTGGTTTCCCAATAACTGTAAATATAAATGATTGTTTATGTCAGTGCAACTTATTCTTCCACAAGGCATTTAAAAATAATGTTTTACATTTTGAGAATGTTCCTTGCTTTCAGTGCTTTCACTTTAAACTTTTTTGAGGGAGATGCAGGGTCACTGATGCCCATAATTGATTGTCTGCTATCTCATTTAGCGTGCTACTGTAGGAGGAAAAAGGAGAATGAGAGAAATGAATATAAACGTAGCAGACTTGCCAATCTAGGCATTACACAGGAATAGGTAAGACAAGTGAAGTTTGTTTAAGCAGACAGAGCAACTGTTAGCAGATTCAGCACAAGAACAGTCATACCATATACAAAGAAGATTATGATCATTTCTCCAGGAATACTTTTCTTGCACACTACTTCCACTCTTGTCTGACAGAAGTAATGAGAAACACGGTACCACTGGATGGAGTTTTAGACACATATTTTGGTTTCAGTAAAGAGCTTCATTCTTCTATTCCATTATACTAGCTTTACTTCCTATGCCTTACTGTAATTCCATTGACTTCAACAGATGAAATGAAGTGGAGAATCAGGCCCCGGCATTTTACTGGATTTAAAGAAATATGGGAATATAGGTAATACCAGACCAGGCCAGTGCTCCATCTACTTCACTGGCAATGTCCAGTGCTTGATACTAGACAGGAAGTTTCAAGAAAGCTTGTAGTGGACAACTATAGAATAACCTGTCCCACAGGGGAAATTTCTTCCTAACCTCTTACAGCTGGAGGAATACAGCTAGAGAATAAGGATTTAAATCCAATTTCTCTCTCTCTCTCTTTCTCTCTCTGTGTGTGTGTGTGTGTGTATGGATGTGATTATATATTTGGCCAGACTTTTCTTAGTACAATGATAATACTTGTCTTTACCTGCTGAATAGATCAAAGGCAAAGTAAATCACACTGTCTATGGTTAAAATGTCCAGACTTTTTAAAGATTACTTTTAATGTAAGCGGTTAAGATAACTTTTTATGCAAGAGGATTCCCATCTCCCTGACCTGATCCATACCCTGTTCCCAAACACATCTAAACGGAGGCATCTCAAAATATAAGTAAAAATCCCCTTTAAGCTTCTATGGTCTGGATTGGATTAGTGAAAAAAACTGTGTACCTTGCAATGCAGTTTGCCTAAATCAAGCTTTCCTTCGTTCCAGGAGAGTTTCAAGAGTGCTGTCTCCATGTTCTACTTCATCACCTTTCAAAATGACATTAGCCTTCACTGGAAGTCTGTATGTTGGCTTCTGTACTGGCCTGCTAACCTCTCTAGCATTATCAGGAAGGTTTATGAATAATGTTATACACGGTGCAGTCATGCTGAGCTATCCTGCTGGCTTATATCCTGACAAATTTAACACATCATTTGTATGGTAGAAAATAGATTACTGGCTACACTAATACCAGTAGGCTAGACAATATACAGAAGTATGCTTAAAATGTAAGGCAAATTGAAGTTGGCTTTTTTCTGTATTGTAACTAACAACTCCAAAGAGTCCCTGTCAACATGGTCAGGCCCAATATGTAACCTACCATAACAATAACTTCCTTTTCTTTACCCTATTATTCTGATACCAGAAAGACTATTTGAGCTCCAAGCTGAAGACTGCAATATGTAAAAAAATCAGCTTGCTCACAGGCTAACCTTACAGTCAACAGTGATTTATTTTTATCAGTGTTGTGCACTAGCTGTACTTCCCTAGACTATTCCATTCTAATGAGTAGACAGGGTTTAAAAATGTACGGGAAAGTCATATTCTCTGTCTACTCACAAAAAAAGAGCACAGAGTCATTCAAGTCACAACTATGGCATTTTGATTGATAGCATTATCGAGGAGTAGTACTGCATAATTACTGCAATAGACAATTATAGATCATTTGGATGGTAAAGTCCATTAGTACAAAGACTATTTTTCCCTTTTTGTCTTGCAGAGCACAAGGCCTTTACTTAACCAATAATAAATAATTGATATTGGTTTCATTTTAACCACAACATCCTTGTTAGTGCCCCTTTAAAATACAGTGATGATTGAAAACTTGGTAAACTCTTTGTTCACAGACCTTCCATAAGGGTAACCTATTAACGGTGAATGAACTTTTGAAGGTTTGTGGAGTTAGGTTGGTTCTAATAAACCTTTAAAATTATCTGAATTTCTTTGAAATTGTTTGGTCGCAACACCAGACTGAAAAACCCACAAACAGGATTTTTGTGAGCGATTTCTAGAACTTCCTTGCTGTAAACATCATGGGTGAAACTCTGGCCCCACTGGAGTGAAAGGTCATGACAGCAACCTTTCTCATGCTATTTAGGTAATTCTGTCTCTCCAGACTAGTCAGTGCAGAAGCCTCCAATCTAAATAAAGTTTTGAGCTTTGCTCATTTCAAGTTTTGAGAGATGGTTCTCACTGGTTCTTAACAAAACTGAACCGAATTCAGTGGGTTTACATCATTGGTGAATTTGTGACAGGGAGTTCACCTGTCCTCAGAGCATTGTCCTTCATATCTTTGAGGTCTTTATATCTAGGGGGGAAAGCATTGCAGAGATACAGGTCACTACATACACATTACTTAACAATTTACTAGTTTTGCAGTATATAATTCTATTTTAATCTACATAGCAAAGCATAAAGTAACCAGCCACTATGTCACCCCATCTTTGCAGCACATGTTGTTGACACTATACTCATAAAAATAAAGATGTGTTATTGCTAAAGCAATAAAACATCTGCAGGCTGCCTCTCTCCATAGACTCCAAACAGGGAAGCAGTATGCATTGTCATCTTATTCTTCCTTGCCTGACATGGGCAATGTTACTATAAATAAGACACAGTGAACTGTCATCACCATGGATTCATTTACTGTTATGTTAAGAAACCTATGATAAGAAACAAACAATGCAGCAATCCATGTTGTGGTAATCAACCCTTCTTTTCTATGAAAACATTAAGACATGGACACAGATGTAAAATGTTGTAGGGTAAGAACTACATTCTGTCCTATACTGCTTGGGTGGCCTGAAGGGAATTTAGAGAGCATCTAGTCTTCCCTTACCCTTCAGCAGCCCAGAAAAATTCCAACCTAGCAACCTCGAGAATGCTACCAGCTACTCCCCGGTCCAGCACAGCATGACCCTAACTGACATGCGTTCCAGACAGGGTGCATGATTCTCCTTTTCAAACTAGCTACATTATTACAAATTATAACATAATATACCATAAAAGTTGAAATGAGAAAGTCAAAATGAAACATTTCGGCCTTATTGAAATGAACCATTTTGATAATTTTCCATGAAGATTTTGATGGAATTTACAAGTTCTTGCCAAATGTTAAGTTTTGTTGCATCATCATTTTCTGACAGAAAACTGTTCAGTCTTAAAATTTTTGACGAGCTCTGGCTAGAAGAGACCTTTAAGATCAGCTAGTCAGACTTAGTACATAACATGAAACATATAATATCACCAAGTGATTCCTGAATAAGTTGTAGCTGAGCTAGAGCACCCATCTTGTAGGCCTACATTCAGTGTTGATTAACTTCTAGTGATGGAGAATTAACCACATCCTTTGGCAATGTATTAAAATAGTTTATTATCTTCATGGTTAAAAATGTGCACATTGTTTTCATTTTGAATATGTCTAGCTTCAACTTCCAATATATTGTATCTTTTTATATATTTGTCAATGAGATTAAAGAGCCTTGAGTCTCAGTCATCTTCTCCTTTCCAGCTGGGGGCAAGGATGATGCCAAGAAAGTGGTACTCTGCTTATGTCGCTCTGCCTGGCTCTCACAGAAAAGGATGGGACAAGCTTGCACAATACATTTCCTTGAGTGTCCTGTTAAGTCCAAAATTCATAACGTTTGGGAAAAAGAGATTTGCTATTGGTTTTACTTAGGGGTTTGTTTTGTTTTGTTTTTAAGCTTTATATTACTCTAGTGTGTACAGCAAATCCAGGTCTCAGTTTAGTCTTTACACTGTTATCATTTGTAACAGCTCACATTAAGACTTCATGATGTTTAATAGAAACAACTCCAGAAGGATTTTATTACATTTCTCAGAGCATTGCTTAAATGACCTGAAATAAAATAGGCATTTTGCCACTGATCTATTACCCAGCAGTAAAAACCAAGGTGCGGGGAAAAGAGAAAATAAATAAAATCCAGGACTAACTTGGATAGGAAGTGGCCTGTTGGCAAGTTTGAGACCAATGGTGGGTTCATGATATGAGAAACACCTCCTTTGGCATATACGTTAGAATCACTGATCAAAAGTTTAGCAGATGGGAGGTTTTCATTTCTTTATCTAATATTAATAAAAACCTTGATTTGCCGAACTCCTACAATAATTCCAAAGTGTTGGCACTGACAAGACTATAGGATGGTGGTTACATATATCCTAGCTGTCCCGTTGCATCCACAACTCCTTTTGATCTTTATAAAATGAAAATGGGGGGAGGCGCGGGAGAGGAAGGAGTACAAGGAGGGGGAAAGTGTTTGTATACATTTATTCTAAAATTAGCAATAAAATTTGATGAAAGCAAGTCAGTTATTTTTCTACAGTTGTACTCAAGATTTTCCTGGCTGAGGAGATATAAATGTTGAGTATTCAGAAGTCCTCTGAGATACTGTATGAGTCATCGTCTTCATTTTTTTGATGTGCAAGGAAAGTTACTTATGAGGGATTTTGACAAAATAGGGATCCCACATTAAGAATCCAACTTCCTGATTTACCTTTTGGGAAAAGAATCTCATTCGCGATATGGAAGTGGGTACCACTCACCTGTGCAAATTTTCCTTTCCCATCTTCACTAGCCACTTAAAATCTCCCAGGACCCTACAAGTTGAGAATCATGATTATGACATCAAACAACATTTTATTAAAATTATACAAAAGTTTATACGAACTACTGAATTGATTACTGGGTTATTTTTAACCAAAATTGTCCTGTAATGCATTACATTCTAATTATCTGGAAGTTATTTGCACTGGATTGACTATTTCAAGGTTATATAAGATGTCTATATTTTGTTAGCATGCCTAGACAAACTTCAGTTAAACTATCTCTTTTTCAGTACATTTTCAGCATCATTTTCTTCACTAAAAAGGTGTGTAAATTTGTCAGCTGTAACTCTAATTTTCCATTTAATTATTTGGTATAATAAATAATGGAATCTGAGAGACAGAGTGTCTTTCATATCAGACCGACTGCAGGCTACATTCCTTTGTTTCTCTCAATATTTAGCATATGAAGTCTCATGTGAAGCAATTAGAGGAGTTCACAGGAGTCATGAGTGAGTGGAAAACATAAGACAGTGACACGAAGGAACAAAGTAACAGTTTTAGGCACTGGTCCTAAGAAGGCGTGCACAAGTCTTTGTAGGATCAAGGCCTTAGATTGCAATTTAGGAGCCTCCTGCTCTGCAAATGTAACGCATTGCTAATAAGCCAAAACTTATGGGAGGATTCCATATGAGACCATATGATAAAAATAGATGCAAGTAGTCTGGGGATTATTCTGTGTTTCTCTTATATTCTTTCAAAGATGCTTTCCTGAATCAGTTAGACTGTTGTTTAGATTTTTTTAGTATTGGATCCATATCCCTTGGCTGGTTCCCCATTGTTCCCAAGTTTTTACCTTCTTGTGCTCACAGCTCTACACAATTCTGCTCCAGCCTACCTCCCTGATCCCATTTCTTATCACATTGCCCCATCCACTCCACCAACAACTTCCATGCCCTGTTCATCTTTTCTCCCTCTCCTGACTCTCCAACTTCTTTGCTCATGCAAAAAATATAGTTGGAACTGCATGCCTAATTTGGATACTTAACTGTCTGCCCAAAATGGATAATTACATGCACAAATTGCCAGCTAGGTACATAACTGACCACTTGTGCATGCAGTTCCCTAAGGTGGGTGTGCAAATTAGGAATGCAATCACGTGTAACATACTGTTTAGAAAGTGAGATCCTAGATGTCAATTATGTTTAGGTACTAGATGGACTATACCAACCCCTTGGCTAACCTTTTAAAGTGAAGTTATGGCTGTGAGTTTATTGCCTTTTGTAAGCATGAGTAATTCATGTGCTGAACTCTGCATACAACCAAATGATAAAATAGACACCAGCTTCTGTATCAATGTATATTAAAACTAATTAATGTCTGCTGTTGTTTTTTTTTAAGTTTACTTGAGCATAAAATATTAGAAATGGAAGAAAGGCATAAAGAAGAGTTGGATACTTTGAAGGAGGAAAAAGAGAACCTTCAAGGCTTAGTCTCACGCCAAAGCTACATAATCCAGGAGCTAGAGAAGCAGTTAAACAAGGCAACGAACAACAACAGTGTCCTGCAGAAACAACAGCTGGAATTGATGGACACAGTTCACAGTCTGGTCAATCTTTGTTCCAAAGAAGGAGGTAAGACAGTAACATCTTTAAAAGTCTCAGAAATTTCTTACTAGAGTGACACATTGGGTGCGGGGCCATGGGGAGGGTCAAATTTACTTTTATAGGTCCAAAAAGAAAAGATAATCTGACATTCTGAACTAATCAAGGACAAAGTACCTTAGGAGAACATTTGAACATGAATAGTTTTTGAGATATTGCTGAGATTGAACCTGATGCTAACAAGTATGTTTGATTTTTTGGTTGAATAACATAGATCTCTTGTGCCAAATCTTCAGTTGATGTAAATTGGCTCCACTGACTTAGTGATACCAAATTATAGCCACGGAGGATCTGATTCCTTATGACTTGTTGTTTTTCAGATATTTTCTGAATATTATGTTTCTCTTTGTTTTTCTATTTTTTTTTATTACTTGTTTGTTTCCAGTTGCACCCACAGTGTGGTAGGTACTGAACAAACATGGAAGATGGAATGGGTGCTGCCTTGAAGACATTACAATCTAAATCCAGGCAGACAAAAATGTCAGAGGCAATGGGTAGACTATATAGCCAGTCATCAGGGTTATAATTGGTTACATCTTAATAAAGCATTTTAAAATGTATTATTATTAGATGTCTAGATCTTGAGGGGCAATCTCTAGTTGCGTCTCATGCTTGCAATTATTAGTCAACACATTCCTGTAGTATCAAGAAAAAATTCTTCTTCAGGAGTGATTTTAATTCTCGGAGGGTAGTGGCCTTGCAGACCAGCTCAGGAGGGGCATTCCATACATCAAGAGTAGCATGGAAGAAAGCATAGAGTTGTTGTATGAGAAGTGGACAAACAGTTTGTCAAAGGGTGACATCATGAGGTGAGGAGGTGGCGGGAGAGTGTGAAAAGGGCTCAGAAGAAGATAGGCTAAGCAGAGTCTTGCAGCACAAGGATAAGAGTTGCTGAGGAGGCGGAGATGGATTCAAAGAGAAATTTCAGAGAGAATTCAAGAGGAAGGTGACATGATCAGAACAATGAGTAAGGGAGATTATCTTTGTAGAAGTGTTCTATATGGACTGTTGAGGAGATATTGTGGATGTCAGGGAGGTCAAAGCGGAGGTTGAAATAAAGGATATGTGATTTGGCTAGGAAGAGGTCATCAAAAACCTTGTCAAGAAAATCCAGGAGCAAGTTGGAGGAGACGTATACAAGGCAAAGGCAGCAAATTGCACATTCAGAGAGTTTAGAGGTGAAGGGAAGAAAGAAGATGGGCCAATAGCTGGACAGGCAAGTGAGGTTGAGGGATGACATTCTAGAGAGAAAGTCCAGAGCATATGTGAATTGTGATTATATAACTGATTATTGTACCAGTGCAAGTAGATGCATAGATATGTGCAGGTAAAAAAAAACCTGGCACCTGCATCATTATAGTCTGATAGAACTAAGTGTCAAAAAGATCTAATAGATGATCCAATCTCGTTTGTTCCCTAGAGAACATTCCCATGCCCCTTGTGCAGCTTGTATCTGAATAGTTCCAGTGACTAGGATTCCACCTTCTTCCCTTGGAAGATTTTTTTTCACATTCTGAGCTTATTGATGGCATGCTTTTTTCTCATGTCCATTCTAAATCTTCCCTTTCTCTGTTGCTTTGACTTATTCCATGCTAAACAGTTCTTCAGCACCTTAAATTAAATAAAATCTTTTTTAAACAGTATGCTCTCAGACCAATAGTTCAGCATTGTGAAGCAATTCAAATCCTCTAATATATTTTATGGTCTTCTGGCAAGGAAATCTGGCAGGGTTTTGCTCAGGCTGTTTTAACAGCGCTCAGGAGCATTTTGAAATTAATATCAATGTGAGAGAGATATTATTTTCATACAGAGATGAACTGCAAGCTGTTGTAAAGACTGAAAACAGATTTTCTAGCTATCTTGAATTAGATTCAAACAAAATATTTCCCCCCTTAATATGGAGATTTCAGACATCAGTTGGTTCTTATAAAGACTTTGAACCAGGATTTTCAAAAAAATCTGAATTTAGGCTACTGGGTCCAAATTTAGGTACCCGAATAAGTGAATTTTCAAAAGTGCTCAGTACCAAACAACTCCCACTGAATTCATGAAAGCTACTACATGCTCACTGCTGTTGAAACTCAAACTATTTACATGCCTAAATGTAGACTTAGTAGCCTAAGTTTAGACACCTCCATCCCATTCCCCATATCTCTTTGTATTTAGTAACTGACTCAGATTCATGCTTGGATACTATGTTGATTGGCATATTGTAAATACCTAGATCAGTTTACATAGAGATAGAGCACTTTCACAGAAATACCTCACTTTGCTATATATTTAAATCTATCTGACTTACAAGTTTTAGGAAATAAATTGTTTCTCAGAACTAAAAAAAGCCACAGAAAAGTTTTTGTTAAAATAATGTTAACATAAAACACCAGACCATTATAAAGAAATCTTGGACACTAACACATATGCTGATTTTTAAAAAAATTATTACCAGCATCAATTTGTGAAAATAATTATTATACATACTGAAGACTGTTTCAAGTACAAGGTATACATGCTGGGAAGAACAATTGGAACTACTGTAATTTAGCCATAGCCACTCAGGGAAAATATGTAAAGTACCCTTTAGTTAGTTAAACACAAATATCTGCTATCTGTGTACTGGCATTCAAAACGTAAAATGAGGGTAGGATTTTATTGAGTGACAGATAATAACAATTAAAATATTATTTATAAATTAATGGTATGCCCACATCTTCTATACTGTGCTCAGTTCTGGTTATCTGATCTCATAAAGGATATTGAAGAAATGGAAATGGTCCAGAGTAGGGCAATGAAAATTATTAGAGACATGGAAAGACTTCCATTTGAGGAGAGAATATAAATATAGGACTATTTTGTCAAAAGTGAGAGGAATAAGTTGACATGATATAGGTATATAAAATAATGAATGGTAGAAAGAAGAGCAATTGGACACTCCCTTCTTACCTCTCATTATAAAACACAAACATGGGAGTATCTAATAAAATTAAAAGGCAATACTTTTTTCACTGATAAAAGAAAATACATAATTAACTTTTGGAACTCATTGCCGCTTAATATTATTGAAACAAAGAGCTCAGTAGGATTTAAAAATGATTAGACAGTTATGTGAATAACAAGAATATCTACACTAAAATTAGGTAGGGTGAGAATTGACAAGGGATATAAACCCTCAGACTTCAGAACAAGATTTAACTAACTATCCATCCTTGGGACTGGGTTGAAAATTACCCAATAGACATGTTATTCCATAAACGATTACAGGCAGATCACACTTTCCTCTGAAAAGAGCCAGCCTTTGTAGCCCCAAAAAGTCTCAGTCACAGAATCCCTTTAATTTGACAGACCTAATAATGCAAAAGACAATCTTAGCTTTCATTTAAAAAGAATAGTTTCTAGTCTTTTTCCTTCCAACAATAGCATTGTAAATGTGAATCAATGTGAACCTATTCCAACTGGAGGGCCAGTGCTGTCCACTCTGCACACCAGGGTGGGTAGTTTAATAGATTCAGAGGCAGCATGCCTAGTTGATTAAACAAGGCCCTGAGGGCCAGATTTTTGAAGACATATTGGTGCCCAAAGATGCAAATAGGTGCCTAATGAGATTTTCAAAAGTGCCTAACCTCTTCAGAAGCTTTTGAAAATCCCACTAGGTACCTTTCTGCTTCTCTAGATGCCAAAATACCTTTGAAAGTATGGCCCTAAGAGAATAAGCTCTGATACTGCCTGCCTGTTAGGCCTTTGTCAAGGTCAGATGACATGAGCAAGGTTAGATGACATGGTGATAACAATTCTTACGGTTGGTCTACAGCAGTATTTCCACTATTGCTAGGCCAAGGGGCAGGGGAGAATTTCTGAAAGTTCTCAGTGTATAAAGGCAAATGAGAGAAGGGGAGTAAAGGTCACACTACTAATCACTTTAAAAAGTAGAGGTGAACCTAAGTTGCAAAATTTGGATCTAGATCTGAATTTCAAACTCCCCAACTATCCGGGGTGTTTACATCTCTGGTTTTGCTACAGACTACGTTTGAGACAGGGGCCACCTGTAAAATTTCCAACCAATTCTGAGTTTGGATTCCAAAACCCAATCAATGTTGCTAGTGTGATCAATTCTATGGCTTTAGTTTATGCTGATCTGTAAAAATATATTCTCCACTAGATCAGAAAACGTATGGATAGGACAAATATACATGATATCACAGGGTCACATATTTATTGCTAACAGAGTTGTCATATAGTTTGTTTAAACACTTTTTTTTTTCATGTAGCAGTGGGAATCTTGGCACCAACTCATTTCTAAAATAACAAGTCTTTCAAAAACTAGCCTTCCTGTTAAAAGACTGATGTGCATTATGGGATTTTAAGGGAACTTGTTAAGGGTTAAATAATTTCCAAATCCAGCCATAGATAAGGGCCAGAGGCTTTCCTCCCATCCACAATGCAGAGAGGAGCAAAGAAACAGGAAAGTAGGGACAAAGGCCCCAAAATCTACTGGTGACAAAGATGCATCCCCAAGACTGCAGAAGCCCCTTCCACATGCAGAGATGGGGAGGAGTTGGAACAGTGGTTGTATATGATGTGGTTTGAGGATCTGGTGGATTTCTGATGAAATGCATACATGAATTAATGCCAGCGAGATCAGCTTCGAAGGAGGTATTTCCCATATGGAGAGGGGAAGCCAGTGACTGCAAGGCTGCTGAGTGGGAGGAAGAGGTCTAGTAAAGCATGGATGGGCTAATTTTCCTCATAGATGTTCCAACAAATGCTCCCTCCCTGTCTCAGTGCGGGGGACATTTGACTGGATTGGCAGGGGACAGACAACTCGTTTGGTCCTCAGAGGATGGGGAAGAAAGAGGAAAGCCTTTGGAGTCTTTTCCCGCCTACCCCACCCTGAATGTCATCAGTTCCCCAGAGAGGGGATTGTGGTGGTAGCACTATTTTACACTGATCAAGTTTTAAGAGTACTCTTCCTCTACTGTGGGCTTTTCTGCGGGAGAGGAATATCAGCTCCTAAAGTTGTAAGGAGGTTGAAAGGTGAGTGAAAATGGGGACCCCCCCCCCCACCAACACCCACTAGTGTTGCAAATATTTTGGAATGGCTCTAAAACAGAGAGGAAATGGGGAGTGCATTGTTATAAAAAATGAGAGTGTTCAGACACCCATTCCTGCTCCTGTCTTCCAATGGGGACAAGTCTGGCTAGCACTGGACCATGTTTATGCATATGCGGTCCTAAATAGACAGCTTGATTCATTCAGCAACCCCATTCCTAGATGCATGGTCTCTCACAACACAGAGATGTGTAGGGTTCTAGGAGGAATTTCCCCCATGGATAACAATGTGCAACAGATAATTTCCTTATCTCAAATAGATACAATGCCAAACCAAGGAAGTAATTGAGAGATCATGTGGCTCCAACAGGAAATTATGTATAAGGGTTAAATACTGCAGTTCTCACCCAGGCAAAAGTCCCCTTTAACTTCAAACAGAGTTTTGACTGACTAGTAGATTGTAGAATTTGTCCCAATAGAAAGCAACAGAAAATCCTTGCCTAGCAAAAAATAGCCTATTATTGTATTGTGCCTATAATATTAAATTTATTTTGCATATTATAAACAAATTTAAATAATATGATAGGTGGCCTACCCCTTTCCCCTCCCCCACTTAAAAGGGAGTCTACAAAACCACAAAGGACTGGTAGGGTTCTTTATCAATGTGGTTATTCATTTTTCCTGTTGTTGTTCTTTCTTTTGTGTGTCAGACTACATAAAAACATAGTTTGTTAAAATGTTTGGTCTAATGCTGTATGTTTCAGAGGACTAATGCAATAGGAAAGAAAGTTTGTTCACTGTCTAATGTCTAATGTCTCCTAACAAGAGAAATGAGGCATTAGCTTCCTCTTGAATGCTGACAAGATGTTCGGCTTAAGTCTCAAAACAATACACACATATGCTAGGAATTTACCTCCCTAGAAGTGCCTATTGAGTTCATGAAGTAAATCATTCAGTGAGTGGGTGAGATATTTAGGTTTCTGAAAATCACAAGTCTCCTGGGTTATGAGTAGTTTTCATATCTTACCAAATTATGCAAGAAAATGAAGAAGAATCTTTGTTTTAACAGGATACATGTTAAAAAAGACAAATTATTTATTTATTCAAAACCCTAAACTGCAAATAGTTATTCTTTTTTCTCTGCCTTCAGTAGCTCTGATGTAACTTTAGTGTAAGCTTAAGACGGTGAGAAATAAACTGAAACTTCAAGGAAGTGACCTAAGGGTTACCACAGACACAGGGCCAAAGTTTTGGCTGGCATAACTCCATTGACATCAGTAGAGTTACACCAACAGACATGTTGGCCCAGTTTTCTATATGACTTCAAAAAGAACATAGATAACATGAGCCAGTGGTATAGAAAGATCACAATCAGAAGAGTTAGTTGGACTCAGGTGACTCAAGAGGTTATTTTCAATCCTAATATCAAAGCTATGTTTATAAAGGCAAATTTGTTATAGTAAATTGATGCCAGTGTCTCTGGAATAGAATTAACTGAGAGTTCTTGTGGTTAATATGGTCAGAATGGAAAAGGAAATGGATTGAATGACAGACAAGAACATTTGTATTCTTCTGAAACCCTTTTTTTAAATGCCGATAGATTTAATTACTTTCTTCTCTGGCTAGCACCATTTCCCTAGTTATTTGTTCCTCTCATTAAACTGTGGACTCCACTGCCCAGCCCAACCTTAACACCACTGAGCCAAAAGTTTTTTGTTTGTTTTGTTTTGCGGCACAGCTGGAACTTTGCCAGCTAGACAGGGACCTGTAGCACAGAATGCATCCAGTGACACATTCTTTTTTGGAAGAAACAAAATACATTTCTTTCCTGCTTCACTGACATCTATAAGATTACTTTGATTGTAGCTGTGAGGTAGATAAGCAGTGCTGGAAACAAATTGACTTAAATGTTATTACTCATAATAAATAACACTTTGCAATTATTAATAAAACTTGGCACTCTTCATCCATAAATATCAAAACACTTTATAAAAGTGGTAAGTTTAATTACTTTCCCCCATCTCATTCTTTTTTAAGTACACATGGGGAAATTAAGAACAGAGAAATTAAGTAACTTGCCAAAGTCACACAATGGCTCAGTGCCTGGGCTAGGAACAGTACCCGTGTCTTCTGACTTTATTTCCTGTGTCCAAGCTATTCTGCATGCCACATTATCTCTTTTATCTTTAAACCTGACAGTGATCCCCATAGTTAGAAGCAAATTACTTTTGGATGCCTAGTGTGTGTGTAAAGAGCATAAAAGCTGCCCTCTGCTCTACTTTCATAGAGTCATAGAAGTGTAGGACTGGAAGGGACATCAAGAGGACATTGTCTAACCTGTTCTTAAAAACCTCCAATGACGGAGATTCCACTCTTTTAGAGGTTCATAATCTATAGATAACTGGTTATACTTTAAAAAAAAATCAATGAATGTTAAAGGGGTCAAAGAAGCAACATCTGAAGCATTAATGTTTTTTAAAAATGCATTCCCCAAAAAGAAAATGTGTGTTTGGAATCTGATGTTTACCAAAAAAAAGTAGCTTTATGTTAAAAAAAGAGAAATAAAAATATCCCCTTCTGAATAAGTTTTAATGAGTTTTTCACATAGAATTCCCAAAGCTCATAGTATTCCTAGTCTGAAAGCTGTGCACAAATGTAGGTCTAGATTTCACAATGAGAGCCATTCGGATTCAGGTAGACTCCTCTGCCTGTGTGCAGCCCCACTGACTTAGATGAGTTCCATGGGGATGTAGGGGTCAGCCCACATGAAGTGCATGATATGATCACACAGTCTGAGTCAGGACTCCATAGGTGCAATTTAGCTATGTACAACACTATGGGCACCATCAGCACTTCTGTGTGTGTGTGTGTGTTTCTTGGTTATCTGGTATCGGATAATATAGGACTGCTGTTTCTTTTTTTATTTATTGTTGTAGTATTTGTAAGAGCTGCCGAGAGGTCTCTGATAAGTATCTCTTGTTTTGTACATTAAAAAAAAACAATATAAATGATAATAAATAATAATAGCTACAAAGGCCTGGTCTACACTACGACTTTAATTCGGATTTAGCTGCCTTAATTCGAATTAACGCTTGACCCGTCCACACAACGAAGCCATTTAATTCGAATTAAAGGGCCCTTTAATTCGATTTCTGTACTCCACCCCGACGAGCGGAGTAGCGCCAAAATCGAATTTGTCAATTCGAATTAGCGTTAGTGTGGCCGCAATTCGATGTTATTGGCCTCCAGGAGCTATCCCACAGTGCACCATTGTGACCGCTCTGGCCAGCAATCTGAACTCGCATGCACTGGCCAGGTGGACAGGAAAAGCCCCGGGAACATTTGAATTTCATTTCCTGTTTGCACAGCGTGGAGAGCACAGGTGACCACAGAGAGCTCATCAGCACAGGTAACCATGCAGGCTGATAATCGAAAAAGAGCACCAGCATGGACCGTACAGGAGGTACTGGATTTGATCTCTATATGGGGAGAGGATTCAGTGCTAGCTGAACTGCGTTCGAAAAGACGAAATGCCAAAACTTATGAAAAAATTTCCAAGGGCATGATGGAGAGAGGCCACAATAGGGACACAGATCAGTGCCGCGTGAAAGTCAAGGAGCTCAGACAAGCCTATCAAAAAGCAAAGGAGGCAAACGGTCGCTCCGGGTCAGAGCCGCGGACATGCCGCTTCTACGCTGAGCTAAATGCATTTCTAGGGGGGGCCGCCACCACTACCCCACCTCTGACTGTGGATTCCGAGCTGGGGATAATCTCATCAGGTACACCTGATGATTCCGCGGAAGGGGAAGAGGAGGAGGAGGAGGACGAGCTGGCAGAGAGCACCCAGCTCTCCGTTCTCCCCAACAGCCAGGAACTGTTTCTCACCCTGACTGAAGTACCCTCCCAAGCCTCCCAAGCCAGCACCCAAGACCATGACCCCATGGAAGGGACCTCAGGTGAGTTTACCTTTTAAAATAGAAAACATGGTTTAAAAGCAAGCATTTTTAATGATTAATTTGCCCTGAGCACTTGGGATGCATTCGCAGCCAGTACAGCTACTGGAAAAGTCTGTTAACATGTCTGGGGATGGAGCGGAAATCCTCCAGGGACATCTCCATGAAGCTCTCCTGGAGGTACTCCAAAAGCCTTGCCACAAGGTTTCTGGGCAGTGCAGCCTTATTCCGTCCTCCATGGTAGGACACTTGACCACGCCATGCTAGTAGCAAGTAATCTGGTATCATTGCCTGACAGAGCCTGGCAGCGTATGGTCCCGGTGTTTGCTGGCATTCAAGCAACATCCGTTCTTTATCTTGCTGTGTAATCCTCAGGAGAGTGATATCGCTTAGGGTAACCTGGTTGAAATAAGGGAATTTAATTAAGGGGACTGAGGTGGCCGTTCCTACTGGGCTGTTTGCCTGTGGCTGAAAAGAAATCCTTCCCTGCATTTAGCCAAGTGCAAGGGGGGGGGGAGGATTGGCCCAGAGCTTTTCGCGTTTTGCTAGCAGGGATCTTCCCTGATACCAGCCAGGCGGTGGGGGGAGGGAGAAAGCACTCATCCCAGAGAATTCATGGCGGGGGGGGGGGGGTGTTAGTTTGGTTCCTGCAGGGATCTTCCCTGATACCAGCTACGCGGTGGGGGGAGGGAGAAAGCACTCATCCCAGAGAATTCATGGCGGGTGTGGGGGCGGTGTGTTAGTTTGGTTCCTGCAGGGATCTTCCCTGATACCAGCCACGCGGTGGGGGGAGGGAGAAAGCACTCATCCCAGAGAATTCATGGCGGGTGGGGGGGGGGTGTTAGTTTGGTTCCTGCAGGGATCTTCCCTGATACCAGCCACGCGGTGGGGGGAGGGAGAAAGCACTCATCCCAGAGAATTCATGGCGGGTGGGGGGGGGGTGTGTTAGTTTGGTTCCTGCAGGGATCTTCCCTGATACCAGCCACGCGGTGGGGGGAGGGAGAAAGCACTCATCCCAGAGAATTCATGGCGGGGGGGGGTGGTGGTGTTAGTTTGGTTCCTGCAGGGATCTTCCCTGATACCAGCCACGCGGTGGGGGGAGGGAGAAAGCACTCATCCCAGAGAATTCATGGCGGGTGGGGGGGGGGTGTTAGTTTGGTTCCTGCAGGGATCTTCCCTGATACCAGCCACGCGGTGGGGGGAGGGAGAAAGCACTCATCCCAGAGAATTGGATGGGGGGGGGGGGGTGTTAACCTTCAGCAGCAGAAAACAAGCTAACAGGAAAACTGCAGCACAACGGGCTTTGCTTGGTATGTGGGAAAGCAGGGCGCAGAAGCCTAAAGACAGTGGCTTACCATGGCAGCATGCAAGGTGAATTCTGTTGCCCCGACCTGCGTCTGTGATCTCTAGCAGCAAAGCCACAGGCACTCAATATTAAGAGGCAAAATGCGACCTTGCACAGAAATCACATGTGCTATGTAATGTGAATAGTATACACCGTGAAAGAGTATAAGCATTGTTCTGAAAAATGTATCTTTTAAAAAAATTCTCTCCTTTTTTCACTCCCTCCAGCAGGTGCAAATGTTTCAAGCCTCCCTCCTCCTTCCCGAAGGCTATCCCAGATAAGGCGTCGTAAAAAAAAGACGAGAGAAGAGATGTTTTCCGAAATCATGCAATCCACCAGGAATGAAAGAGCTCATCTGAATGAGTGGAAGGAGACGGTTTGCAAGTATAGGAAAGAAGCCAGTGACCGTGAGGACAGGAGGGACCAACGTGAGGACATGAGGGACCAACGTGAGGACATGAGGGACCAACGTGAGGACAGAAGGGACCAACGTGAGGAGAGGAGAGACGCTCGAGATGAGAGGTGGCGGCAGGAAGATCAGAGGAGTCGGGAAGCAACGCTGGGGCTGCTGCGTGAGCAAACAGACATGCTCCGGCGTCTGGTGGAGCTTCAGGAACGGCTGCTGGAGAACCGAGTGCCGCTACAGCCCCTGTATAACCCCCCTACCTCCTCACCATGTTCCATAGCCTCCACACCCAGACGTGTAAGAACACGGGGGGGGAGGCTCCGTACACCCTCCCATTCCACCCCAGTGGACAGCCCAAGCAAAAGGCTGCCATTTTTTTAACCTTTTTTTACTGGGCTTTTCCTTCCCGCAGATCCTCCTCCCAAACCCCACTCAGGTTCTGTGCCGCTACAGCCCCTGTATAACCCCCCTACCTCCTCACCATGTTCCATAGCCTCCACACCCAGATGTGTAAGAACACGGGGGGGGAGGCTCCGTACACCCTCCCATTCCACCCCAGTGGACAGCCCAAGCAAAAGGCTGCCATTTTCTTAACCTTTTTTTACTGGGCTTTTCCTTCCCGCTGATCCTCCTCCCAAACCCCACTCAGGTTCTCTCCCTCTTTTTATAATCAATTAATAAAGAATAAATGATTTTTAAACAATGGTGACTTTATTTCCTTTGAAAGCAAGCTGGGGGAAGGGGGAGGGTGGGTTCCTTACAGAGAATGAGTCAATAAAGGGGGCGGGTTTTCAGGAAGGATAAACAAACATAAATTTCACACTGTAGCCTGGCCAGTCATGAAACTGGTTTTCAAAGCTTCCCTAATGCGCAGCGCTTCATCGTGTGCTCTTCTAATCGCCCTGGTGTCTGGCTGCGAGTAATCAGCAGCCAGGCGATTTGCCTCAGCCTCCCACCCTGCCATAAAGGTCTCCCCCTTGCTCTCACAGAGATTGTGAAGCACACAGCAAGCAGTAATAACAATGGGGATATTGGTTTGGCTGAGGTCTGAGCGAGTCAATAAGGATCGCCAGCGACCTTTTAAACGGCCAAATGCACATTCTACCACCATTCTGCACTTGCTCAGCCTGTAGTTGAACAACTCCTGACTCCTGTCCAGGCTGCCTGTGTATGGCTTCATGAGCCATGGCATTAAGGGGTAGGCTGGGTCCCCAAGAATAACAATTGGCATTTCAACATCCCCCACGGTTATTTTCTGGTCCGGAAAGTAAGTCCCTTGCTGCAGCCGTTTAAACAGATTGGTGTTCCTGAAGACGCGAGCGTCATGAACCCTTCCCGGCCAGCCCACATGGATGTTGGTGAAACGTCCCTTGTGATCCACAAGTGCTTGCAGCACCATTGAGAAGTACCCCTTGCGGTTTATGTACTGGGTACCCTGGTGCTCCGGTGCCAAGATAGGAATATGGGTTCCATCTATTGCCCCACCACAGTTAGGGAATCCCATTGCAGCAAAGCCATCCACTATGACCTGCACATTTCCCAGAGTCACTACCTTTCGTAGCAGCACCTCCGTGATTGCTTTGGCTACTTGCATCACAGCAGCCCCCACAGTAGATTTGCCCACTCCAAATTGATTCCCGACTGACCGGTAGCTGTCTGGCGTTGCAAGCTTCCACAGGGCTATCGCCACTCGCTTCTCAACTGTGAGGGCTGCTCTCATCTTGGTATTCTGGCGCTTCAGGGCAGGGGAAAGCAAGTCACAAAGTTCCATGAAAGTGCCCTTACGCATGCGAAAGTTTCTCAGCCACTGGGAATCGTCCCACACCTGCAACACTATGCGGTCCCACCAGTCTGTGCTTGTTTCCCGGGCCCAGAATCGGCGTTCAAAGCCTATAACCTGGCCCATTAACATCATAATCTCCAAAGCACCGGGGCCCGCGGTCTCAGAGAATTCTGTGTCCGTGTCCATGTCCTCATCACGCTGGTCGCTGCGCTGCAATCGCCGCCTCCTCCTCCTCCTCGCCTCTTTTTTCTGGTCCTGTGTAAGCATAAACTCCACGAGAAAGCGCGAGGTGTTTACAATGTTCAAGACTGCGTTCTGGAGCACAACGGGATCCATGCTTGATGCAGAATGGAGTCTGCAGAGTTCACTCAGGAAAAAAGGCGCGAAATGGTTGTCTGCCGTTGCTTTCAGGGAGGGAGGGGGAGGCTGTACCCAGAACTACCTGCGACAATGTTTTTTGCCCCATCATGCACTGGGGTCTCAACCCAGAATTCCAAGGGGGGTGGAGACTGCGGGAACTATGGGATAGCTATGTAAAAGCTACCCACAATGCAACGCTCTGGAAATCGATGCTACTATGGTAGCTTGGACGCAAACCACCGAATTAATGGTGCCTAGTGTGGCCGAATACATTCGAATTTATAAAATCGGTTTCCTAAATTCGAATTATATAAATTCGAATTAATCCTGTAGTGTAGACATACCCAAATAAAAACTTCACAGCCTCTCAGGCACGGGCAAATTTTCTTCCCAAATTATGAACTATAGTCAATTATAACAAAGCAGAGTAGTTAGGTATTGTGATCTCTTCAGACTGCAGGTTAGTAAAGGAACAGTAATGAAATAAAGCAGCTAAAATGTACAGTATCTAGTATTTCTGTCAGTGACTCACTTGACAAGCCAGGATTCATCTGTTGTACCTGTGCTAACTTGCATATGGTGACAGCTAGCGGTCAATATTTATTAGTGTTGGAGCAGAAATGGCTTAATGGTTTTATCTTTTCCTCATTTCAGTTAACTGCTAATTCTGAAATCAATTGCCCATCCAGTCTCAGAGAACATAACAACTAATATCTAATCTCTCTCAGATCTGTCTTGTGAAAACAGTATTATTCACTCATGCTGAAGACATTACATGGAATATTAACATACATGAAACAACTAACAACATTGACAATGTCACTTTTTGCCTTGTTAATGAAACATTCCTTTGTGTAAATATAATGGTTCAGTCAGAAAAATGAAATGAACATTAGGGTGTCTGTGTGGAAAAAGTTTAAATGACTTAAAGAAATAGGGACACAAGATATTAAACAAAGCCTGTACCTTTATCTCTCTTGTAGCAGTTTGTAAAAGTATCCTTCAATTTTCAGTTCTCAGTGAATGGCTGGTTACTCACAAATTTGCTGTCTCAGGCAGAAACTTACAGAATTATATTGCAGCTGGATAATTAAGTGTCTTTTTATCTTTGTAAATGGGCCATAAGGCATTCTATTTAAACTCTTTAATGAGGACCACTTCATGATATTCCTAAGTGATCTCTTTCAAATGCACTGTGAATTTAAGTATTATTGTTTTTAGCAGTCGCCAAGGCTAAATGTATTGGAAAACAAACTTGATAACTGTTGACAATTTATTAGGTAGCAAATAATTATGGTCCAAAGAGGGTGAAAGCTGAGTGTGTTAAAATAGTTTTACAAGACCAAGTCGATTTCTGCGAAGAAAGAAGGGGCATATTTTTATATATGGTGTAGTTGATAGGTGGTTGGACAGCTGACTGTTCTTTCTATGGCTTTGTTTGTTTTTCTCACTTCAGACTGGTGTGGGGGGGCAATGAATGTGATTTTCTCTTCAGCTGCTAAAACTCTTTTATAAATGTTCATTTCAGGAAAGTAATCAGTGAAACCTTTCTTTCTTTCTTTCTTTCTTTACCTTAAATGAATATGGGTCTCAAATTCTGAGATGTGAGGAACATGCTCAACTCCTACTGAAACCAGTATTGGATTGAATCCAATCCAAGCTGGAGGAAATCAGCATAGCTCCTTTGACTTTAATGGCACTAGGCCAATTTCCACCAGCTGAGAATCAGGCCAATGTGTTCAGCACCTATCAGAATCAGGCCATGGTTTTTTTATAGCATATAATACCTTAACTCCTCATGTGCTCTGAATGATTAAATTTCGGGCCAAATCTTGCAGTCCTATTCTTTCAAAACTCTTAGTGATTCGGCAGTGGCTTGTATCTGACTGTGTACTATAGACTTTGGCCCTAAATTCACACTGTGTTCTACTTTTCCCCAAATTTTAAATATCTGTCTCACTTCAAGGCCAATTCCTGCAGTTTTAACTCAAGACCTACTCTGGCAAAACTTCCATTGACTTTGTCAGGATGTCTGGAATGGCTCATGACCCCGAAGTGCCAACCTCAGGGCACAGTGTTAAGAAACATGGCGCAAACCCCAAATTGGTTGTGTATTCTACAATTAGATTTGACCAACCAAGTATCAAGTGTGAACTCCTCAAGCACTATAAAAGCCTTAACATGGAGTCACAGATAGTCCCCTTGAGTACCCTGATCTACCTTGCCACCTAGGCAAGCTTGCCTTCGTGATAAATCGTCTCTTATACCAAAAATCACAATAATATTCAGGTTACTTCGAGTCCCAAAGGACCAATCACTTACCCCAGGTCAAGTGCACCCTAGATCTTTCACCAAAGAAAGGGTTTGTAGCCAATCCTACAATAAAGGTGTATTCACTAGGAAAAAGAAATGAGTGTTATTTACAAGGTGAAATCAGGTAAAGATACACACACAAATGAGATAGAGCTTTAGGTATCAAAAAGTAGTAGAAACTGCTGTAATTTGCAAACTCAATATGTCCTCTAGGGCTAACCCACGCTAAACAGCAGGAGGATAGACAGGAACCGTTTGGTTACATTGTCAATGTCTAGCAATATATATGTAAACACACAAAACCCGCGATCATTATCTACTAATATGTCTCTAAAGGTTGAACCTGGGTCAATTAGCCTGCTAGTTGTGTGACCCTTTCTGGCCCTGCATCACAGACCTATTCACAGGGCTTGGGCCATGGGCCGTAGTACTTTATCTAGTCCAATTTTAAACTCCTCAAGTGATGGGGCTCCCATCAGCTTCCTTTGGAAAATAGTTGCATAGTCTAATTTCATCATCATTTCCTGATATACCTCTTAAATTAACCTTTTGCTAGCCTAATTTCATTACAGTGAATTGTATTCTACTATGATATTAGTGGGAGATCTGTTTGTGGGTATACGGCAGTAGAATACCACACAGGTAAAATCATTATCACATGAAGCCTTTCCACCATAAAAATGACACAACACCAACACCGCCTCCTACTCCTGAATCACTAACAAACACAAGAGACTCCAGGAAGCCTGCTAGGGTCTTTGCTATTGCTATTGATTACAAGTGGAAGATGCTCATATTATGGTGATGAGTGTCAGAATAAATCCCTAAAATATATAGATATATTACAAAAACCTAAATAATATTTGATCAGTAATAAACCAGAACCATAAACAATGATTTTTTTAACTGTTACTTTTGACATCCCAGAACAGAAATTAAAGTCCCAGTATAAATTGTATAAATTAAGAGTAACCCACTAGTGGTGTGTGTGCAATACAGGACCTCCTTTGTTCAGATCCACAGAAGATATGAGTTAATTCAGTCCCCAGCTAAAGCGCTGTGGCTCCAGATATAGCAGCTCATAAACTCCATGGACTAGCACAGAGCATGCTCACCAATGGGTTACCTAATTCCTTTACTCAACAAAAAGCTTGTCCTACAGCAATTTGAACCCCAGACAAGGCCTGACTTATGTGATGGCTGCCATATTGGCTGGCACACAGTGAATTGAACGGGGACCCTCCGGAGCTGAAAGCATGAGCTGCTATAGCTAAAGAGCCAATGTTCCGTAGCTGTAGGCTGTAACAACTCATCTCTTTTGTGGATTAGCACAGGGGAGCACTTGTAATACACATTGACCAGTGGGTTACGTAAGTAGGAGAAATCTCAACATGTCATAGTAATAGTCAATTTAATAGTCTTAACATAGTTTTTGAAAGCAAAGTCAGCTATGGAAATTATGAGCAAATCTGAAAGGTTCCCATTCAGAAATACAAAACCCTTCAAGTATATTTTCTAGATTTTAACCTTATCTTTTGATTTTCACTGTGCTTAGTGCACTATTATTAGGGCTGCATTTTAGTCACGGGTATTTTTAGTACAAGTCATGGACAGGTCACGGGCAATAAATAAAAATTCACAGCCAGTGACCTCTCCATGACTTTTACTGTATACCCCTGACTAAAACTTGGGGGGGGGCGATGCTGGGGGCTCCACAGTTGCTCAGGGAGGGCAACGCAGGTGCTTGGAGGGGTCTTATGGCCCGGGGAGCGCCGCAGGTGCCAGAAGGGGTGTTGGTAGGGATGGACCAGATTCTCTACCTGGCTCCTGGGAAGCGGTGAACTCCAGCTCCTAGCTTCACATGCTTACTCCACTCTGCCCCAAGCCCTGGTTCTGCTGTTCCCATTGGCTGGGAACCACAGCCAATGAGAGCTGCGGAGGCAGTGCCTGCGAGCTGAGGCAGCAAGTGGAGCTAGGAGCTGAGGGAGGGGAGTTCCTGACGCCCTTCCAGGGCATCCCCCCAGTAAGCACCACCCCACACCCTAATCCCCAGCCCTGAGTCCCCTCACACCTAAACTCCTGCTGCTGGAGGGTAGGGGGACCCGAGACTGCCCCAACAGCAGCCAGTCATGGAAAGTCACAGAATCCGTGACTTCTGTGACCTCCGTGACAAACACGGAGCCTTAGCTATTATTGCTCTTATCCATCTATCACATTTCTGAAGTGCCCATCATTTTAGTATGTAGGCAACTGATTAACTATTTCCTCACTTAAAGTAGTATTTTATAGTTTTACAACTTTAAAGTGGTAGCACTGGCTATGTCCTCTGTGGTGTTTAGCTATTTTTACTCTTACTGCTTATTAACTAGTGTAGCACTTAGGAACTCTAGTCAGGAGACAGGCTCCTACTCTGCTAGGGTCCTGCAGAATTACAGAACAAAAAGCAGGACCCTGCTCAAAAGAGCTGCAATATAAATGTCAAACAAGAGAGAACAGATGGAGCTTTAACTGATACTTTTTGCTGTATGGGATTGTGAGTTGCTTTTTTCTGTGTTTCCATATTCCAAAAATGTTTTTATCTTGAGGGTTCAGCTCAGTTGGAATGACCTCACGGTTTTGTGTCTCTGCTTGTGTTCAGTGTGTGATAGCTGTAGCATGGTTTGTATTGTAGTTCAATGTACTATACATTTTGCCATACACTTCCCAGGTTTTCCACTTTTGCTGATCAGGTGGCACATATCTTGCAGTAAGAAATATATTGTCAAAAACAGATAGTAATAGGGTGGGTTTTTTTGAGGATAGAGTGTGTTTTGGTGGCATGCTACTGGCCACTGAGGATAAGTTCTTCATCACCATGCAGGGTCCCAAATGAAGGTTGTTATATACAAGAGTAGGCCATTGGTATAACAGACTGCATCTGTCTATGGTTCAGAAGCTCATCAGTGGTCACAACCTTGGAGCCATGGAGATAGAGGAGAGCCCCAATACCATTGCAAGGCAGGGTTGAGATCTGGGGATGCATGGGGTGGAGGGGAGTCCCTGGGATGGAGCAGGGCTGGGATGAGGTGGGGAGATGGAGGGAATCCCTGGGGAGAGGGCAGGGCTGGACAGGGTCAGGGTATGGAGGGGAGCCCCGGTGCCAGGGCAGGGCTGGGGCAAGGTGAGGGGATGGGGAAGGAGAGCAGAACATAGGGAGTAGATGGAGGGCCCAGGAGGCCCTGTGATGCTTGGGGAAGATGAAGTAGAAGAACCCCTGTTCTACAGTGGGCAGGGCTGAGCTGGGGAGGAGAGCAGGGGGTGGAACAGGGGAGGCACTGCAAGCTACTTCCCCTGGTGTGCAAATCCCATGGCTGGCCCCATCCAAACCTCCCGGCTCCCTCTGCCCACCTCCAGGCTGAGCAGTGCTCTGGATATCCTCTGGCAGCACTATACCCCTGCCCAAAATACAGGCAACTGGCACCTCCCCTGGCCCACGCCCACACCTTGACAGGCAGGTGCGGCCCATAGACTGAGAACTCTGCTCTAGACCTTGCCTCTGCTTCTAGACCCTCTGGCTTCTGTTACAGGTAGAGGTGGATCTACAGACAACCCTCTCTTCAAATTTTTGGAAATACCGTAACTAGGTAGGGAGATTTCTAACCTGAGACGACTTCGGCCCCCATTGTTTTTTATGGACACCTGCGTACATATAGCAGCCAGAATTTGGCCAATGAATATTTCCTGAACATATAGTGAATAAGGATTTCTCCTTTTGGCCTTTCACTCTCATGAAGATCATTAGGAATCTTCTTTTGCTATGGAATAATTGTTGGACATTAAAAGTAGATTAAGTACAAGCATGTAGGATATTATTAAGAGTATGAAAATATAAAGATTCATTGCAGAAATCTCTACATTTCTGTTCATTTAAATCACCATTGTACAAAAAACATACAGCTTCCTTTCATCTGGCATTTATTGGCATTGTCATATGAAGACATAATTAGCACCTGTGGGATTAACTCATTTAGTCTTTGCAGAATTTATGAATCCATTGGTTCACATGTTCGGTACCATGGGAAGTATGAATGTGACTCCATGAATTTAGGCAAAATAATCAACTGCCTTTGCCTGTAAGCACTACTGAACATCAGGGTGTAATTAAGGAATGTCCATTTTAGGTTGCTGCAGTAACAGGCACACATATTTCATTTTCTCAAAGCCTAATTAGAAATGTCAAGAAACACTGAAATATATTAATTTTAAGGTAATTATTTTTCCCATAGTGATGAGATCAGTTAATTTGGATCAAATTAGAAAAGGGCAAATATGTGTATAACATTTTTTTGTTCATAGCACCAAATATATCAAAATTAATGTATTTTGCTTGACGCAAACTTTTGTCAGCAACCTCAGCTACATAATATATTGGTATGATCATGTATTTAAAAATATCTGAACTACCTTTAGGCATTGTTCAAATCAGATAAGATCTTTAAGTAGTCAAAGAAAGGGTAATAGCTACACGTGATGTCTGTGGCCCATCCGTGATTGTTATTAGCAAATTTCTCCAACAGCCGGAGGTGGGACACTAGATGGGGGGGGCTCTGAGTTACTATAGAGCAGGGATCAGCAACCTTTGGCACACGGCATGCCAGGGTAAGCCCCCGGCGGGCCGGGACGGTTTCTTTACCTGCCACGTCTGCAGGTTCGGCCGATCGTGGCTCCCACTGGCCGCGGTTCACCGCTCCAGGCCAATGGGGGCTGCGGGAAGCGGTGCTGGCCGAGGGATGTGCTGGCCGCCGCTTCCCACTGCCACCATTGGCCTGGAGCAGTGAACCGCGGCCAGTGGGAGCCACGATCGGCCAAACCTGCGGACGCAGCAGGTAAACAAACCGGCCCGGCCCGCCAGGGGGCTTACCTTGGCGAGCCGCATGCCAAAGGTTGCCGATCCCTGCTTTATACCTTCAAGGCAGTACCTTAGGCTAGGGATGGTGTAGAGTCTTACTGCCACATTGGGAGCTCCAGGAGCTATTGTGATCCCCAGAGGGAATACAACCGCTGTGCAGCATCCGCTTCTCTCTGTGCATGGGTAGTTCTGCTGACTGGTGAAGATATGGGGGAGGTAGAGGGCATAGCCAAGGCACTGCCACTTCCCTGTTAGCCTTCCAGAGGCTACCACTGACAGTGGTACCAGCCCTTTGAATCTCTTCCACTCCCTGAACACAGGGAATAATGTTGTGCACAGCCATTGCATCTCAAAAACCAGCTACTGTGCCTGCGTGCCTAGGCACTAAGCAATTCTTTTCAGAGATGAAACTCTGAGTGGCTCCCATCGGAGATTAAAACCCCAAAGAAAGCCTAAAGAATCACAAAGATTTAGAGCTCTCTTGTCTAAGGAGAGCTATTGCCTTTTGTTTCTTTGTTTTTTATCCACCTCAGACAGACAAACTATATGTGCATTTTACTAAATATACAATCTGAATATTCCTGTGAAGTTCTTTGGTGATTGAAATGTCAAGTGCTTTATTGAATGGACTGATTTTATTTCATTTGCTGTAAAAACAATTATTTTGTAATTGGCTATTGAGATACCTATTTAAAAATTTCAGGTCCCTTAGTTATGACATCCAAGGATATTAATGCCGTTTGTGTTTAAGTTTTACTGCTCACTCTGAACCCAAACCCTGTAGATACGTACAGTATATGAATAAATCAGGATTGCTTATGTTATACTATGATGGTTTATATGATAGCATGTTGGCCACGTAACTATATATGTTCTCCTGCTGTCCTGTTCAAAAAAGATATTTATATATCAGTTCAGCTAAAATAGCTTAAAGAGCCACTGCTGCCTCCTGAAAAAAATTGCATAACATTCAGTTCAGAAATACCTGAACTAGTTTCTGATCTCAGTAACACTGGTGTAAATCTACAGTAATTCCAGTGACTTCAAAATATTTTGCAGATTGTATGTGTGGGAGGAGAGGCAGGTAAGATGATCTCCGTGTGTGTATTATATAGATGTACATTGAAATGTAGTCACTTTTAGGATGGAAGCAGTAGTGATTTTGACTCAGCAAGGAAGGCTAACTTCTCTAATTTGAAAAACTCAGGGTCAGCAAGATGGACCTGATCTAAAGTCCACTGAAGTCAATGGGAGTCTTTACTTTGACTTCAGTGGCCTTTGGCTCAGATCCCAAGTAATTACTCAAGTTGAAATTTGGCCATTGACGCTAATACTCCTCTACTTACAAAAAATACAACTCAGTCTTTAATGAACACAAATTGCCAGTGCCCAGTTTTATGTCTCATCTGAAAAATGGCACCTGCAAGAGTGCATTGTTACTTAATACCATGCTGTGGCCCTAATTCAGCACTGACTCAAAGGGAAGTGTGTCACCTACTGAGTCACTAACACCACTTTTCTTTTCCTAATAGGGCCACGTCTCCAAGACCTTTCTTTTCCAGCTAGAGTTCACAGATGTATGTGAGCCAGGAGTTACTTTTATGGACGCTATGGGAAAAGAGAGGAAAGAGATGATGCATAAATTAACTCAAAAGAAAAATAAATCCACCTTTTTGTTGTAAAATTCAAATTTTAAAAGAAAAAAACACAGCAACTTAAATCTGTTGTATTCAAGACAAAATGCAAATGCTGTGCTATAAGGGTAGTTTTGTGAAATGCAGTATACATCCTCTATGTGGGGAGGAAGGATGGTCTTATGGTTAAAGCAACTGATTGGGCATTAGAAATCTTGGGTTCTATTTCTGCCTCTCCCAAGGACTTCCTGTGTGTGATGTTGGGCAAGTCACTGAACCGCTCTAGCCTTCTGTTTCTTCATCTGGGAAATGGGATTAATAATAGCTACCACCTATCTGATAGGAATTTGTGATGCTAGAATTATTGCCCGTAAGGTTCATTAAAATGCTCAAATGGAAGGTGGCATATATAGGTGCAAAGTGTTAGTATCATTATATATTTAACATACAGCCTTGAACCTTGTGTGGTGTGCAACAGCAGTGCAAGGTTGTTACTCTAGTGGAAGTGGAGGTACATCACTGTGTCCTAGGTACACAGTGCCGTCTTCTTCATTGAGAGGGAGTATGTCGCTACCCCCTTTTACACCCACTCTTTACTCTCCCGTGCCCAAAGTGAAAAAGAGGTGGATTGCAGACAGACAATGGGCATGTCTATAGAGAACTTCAATGCAATTTGCATATGTATTTATATAGTCCTCATCACTGTGGAGCTTAATACTGCAAGGTGCTGAGAACTCTGGCCTGGATCGTGCAAAGCACTTAAGCACATGCTTAACTTTACGCATGAGTAGTCTCATAGATTTCAATGGGACTACTCCAGTGCTTAAAGCTTGTGTTCCTGGATTGGGTCAAGAAGCCCCTGTTTTTTGTAGAGTTACAGGTTCCCCTCTTAGGTCTTACTCCTTCTGTTAGGGAGGAGTTACTTCCTGGCCAATTTAGCAGTGCGCTCATTTCTGCAGGATTGGGGTTGCTGGCACACCGTGTTCTCCTCATCTCTTAATCTCACACTCATGCACAATACTTCGTACCCTGTGATGTGCAGAATCAAGTGCTATGCTGTAGCTGGAATATTAATTTTTTTGCTTTGTTGTTGGAATGTCACAAAATGAAATAAACCCAGAAATTAAAACTCACCATTAAAACTATTTATTAAGGTAACATCAATTTTTTACAGGTTGCCTTTAATAGCAGTTTGTAGGTGGGAAATTTTTGGTTTTTACACTATACTTTTCAGTGATTTATGCTATTTAAGAAGCAATACGGTCTGAGGAATGGGCAGAGATTGGAGAATCAAGAGGTCATAGGTTCTATTCCTGGCTTTGCCAATGATGACTGGCTCCATGGCCTTGAGAAAGTCTCTTTGCCTCAGATCCTGAAAGGTATTTTGACACTTAACTCCCATTGCAATCAATGGGTGTTCTGCCTAAAAACATTTGAGGATCTGGGCCTTTGCCTCTTCACCTCAGTACTCCTATCATTACGTAAATTAAGCTGTCATGGGATAAAAGGGAAGGTCCTTTCATGGATTGAGAACTGGTTAAAGGACAGGGAACAAAGGGTAGGAATTAATGGTAAATTCTCAGAATGGAGAGGGGTAACTAGTGGTGTTCCCCAAGGGTCAGTCCTAGGACCTATCCTATTCAATTTATTCATAAATGATCTGGAGAAAGGGGTAAACAGTGAGGTGGCAAAGTTTGCAGATGATACTAAACTACTCAAGATAGTTAAGACCAAAGCAGATTGTGAAGAACTTCAAAAAGATCTCACAAAACTAAGTGATTGGGCAACAAAATGGCAAATGAAATTTAATGTGGATAAATGTAAAGTAATGCACATTGGAAAAAATAACCCCAACTATACATACAACTTGATGGGGGCTAATTTAGCTACAACGAGTCAGGAAAAAGATCTTGGCGTCATCGTGGATAGTTCTCTAAAGATGTCCACGCAGTGTGCAGAGGCGGTCAAAAAAGCAAACAGGATGTTAGGAATCATTAAAAAGGGGATAGAGAATAAGACTGAGAATATATTATTGCCCTTATATAAATCCATGGTTCGCCCACATCTCGAATACTGTGTACAGATGTGGTCTCCTCACCTCAAAAAAGATATTCTAGCACTAGAAAAGGTTCAGAAAAGAGCAACTAAAATGATTAAGGGTTTAGAGAGGGTCCCATATGAGGAAAGATTAAAGAGGCTAGGACTCTTCAGTTTGGAAAAGAGAAGACTAAGGGGGGACATGATAGAGGTATATAAAATCATGAGTGATGTTGAGAAAGTGGATAAGGAAAAGTTATTTACTTATTCCCATAATACAAGAACTAGGGGTCACCAAAAGAAATTAATAGGCAGCAGGTTTAAAACAAATAAAAGGAAGTTCTTCTTCACGCAGCGCACAGTCAACTTGTGGAACTCCTTACCTGAGGAGGTTGTGAAGGCTAGGACTATAACAATGTTTAAAAGGGGACTGGATAAATTCATGGTGGCTAAGTCCATAAATGGCTATTAGCCAGGATGGGTAAGAATGGTGTCCCTAGCCTCTGTTCATCAGAGGATGGAGATGGATGGCAGGAGAGAGATCACTTGATCATTGCCTGTTAGGTTCACTCCCTCTGGGGCACCTGGCATTGGCCACTGTCGGTAGACAGATACTGGGCTAGATGGACCTTTGGTCTGACCCAGTACGGCCTTTCTTATGTTCTTATGTTCTTATGTTATCATTAAAATAGGGATAATAATAATTTGTTACATGTTAATTATTAAGTATTTGCGGTTTGTAAAATGTGTTGGACATGTAAGGACTAATATTTAGGTGTAATGTCTAATACTGAGGTGTTATGTATGTATAACGGGCGTAATACTTAGGTGTTAGCCTAGAATGACGTGGAAAAGTGGAAAAGCTAACAAGAAATAAAGCCGTTTTGTATAGTAATTCCTAAGGTTTGTTATTGTAACCTGCATTATCGTATTTTCTGTTTTGCAGTTTTACTAAAGAATGCAAAAAGAGAGGAGGACAAGCCATTCAGAGACTGTGCAGATGTGTACCAAGCTGGTTTTAACAAAAGTGGGGTCTACACTATTTATATTAATAATGTATCAGAGCCTAAAAAGGTAAAAAAATATATGAATTTGTGTTTGTTTTTGCTTGTTGATGTAGATGTTGCTCTTGGCGTGAGGGAGCATTCTGCATGGTTATGGAATCTTTACACTGGCAAAGAGCTGTATTAATATAATCACTTGGTTCACCTTCACCCTTAGAAAAATACTGGAAGGTGAAGTAAATGGAGTATCTTGCCTGGAGTGAGTCCCAACACATACTTTTTCTCCACTAGCTGAGGATCCTCCCTAAATCTGAGCATACACCCCCAAAACATGATTTGTCTTCTACCCCTCAGCAAATGCGTGGACTCTACAGTTGAGTCAGACACCTGGCAGGCAGTTCTGTCAGAAATACATGTCTCTGAAGATCAAGGAGAGATTCAGGGATACCCAAGAGAACACATTTTATTAATTAATGATCCACTGTCAAAAAATGATCATCTGTTTGTAATGAATCACTGATAAATAGTTCCCATTACATTCCAGAAATATTGTTCAGGATGAGACATGGGGGAAAGGATAAACCAACATTAGAAGAAGACTGTTAAGGCAAATATTGATATAGTGATATATGAAAGGTGAATACACAAGATAATTGAGATGTCTATAATGAAAAATGGAAAATCTTCTTAGGGCAGGTCTACACTTACTTCCTGGTCCGGCCGTAAGCAATCAATCTTCTGGGATCGATCCCGGAAGTGCTCGCCGTCGACGCCGGTACCCCAGCTCGGCGAGAGGAGTACGCGGCATCGACGGGGGAGCCTACCTGCCGCGTCTGGACCCGCGGTAAATTCGAACTAAGGTACTTCGAATTCAGCTACGTTATTAACGTAGCTGAATTTGCGTACCTTAGTTCGAAGTGGGGGGTTAGTGTGGACCAGGCCTTAGATGTTATCAAGCTGGATTGGAGAGACCTGAATAGAGGTGTGGAAACTGTTAAACTGGAATTGTAAAGGACTTGAAAATAACCTAAATGCAAGTCCACACTGGCAAATTGACAGTGAGTTGCACTTGCATTAGTTTTGTTCAAGTTCACAAGCTGTCCATGGAAGCTTCGTTGCAAACTTTTAAATTCTATCTGAATATCCACAAGCTTTACTAGGTTACTGATCTTGGTGTGTTTAGTTTGAGATTAGCACTGGGATAGGTAAGATAGGGAAAGTCACATTGTGGAAGTCATGTTTTATTTCTCTGGTATCCCTGATTGGAAGAGCTATCCAATGCAGTCAGGATAGTCAGCCCAGAAACTATTCCATTTGGTTTTTCAGAGAGGCTGCATTTTAGTTTTCTTTCTGTTTCAGCAAGAAAAGTATATATATATATTCTGCTGGCTCTTTTGTCTGTCTATCTCTGGTAGCAAGGGCCTGATACAATGTCCACTAAAGACAATGGGGAAACTCCTAGTGTCTTAAGGGATGTGGGATCAGGCACTAAGTGGGCTAGTACATTTTATAATTTTCTAGTCGCTTTCTTTGCTTAGTTTCATCCCAACATTACTGTCAATTTCTCTGCCTCTTTGCTGATTACATCCTTCAGATATTTACAGATGATTATCAGTCCTGCTCAGACCCCCATTCCCACCCCTTTGTTAGTCATCATTTTGCAAGTTGTATTTATTTAATTATTTTATTTTTTCCTCTTAAATGTGTAGACATATTTAAGGTGTTGAAATAATTGGAAGTGCAACAGTATTCTAAGCCTTTATTCTGAGTTGTGCATAATATTATACATTTAAACTGTTTACTTTTAAATTACTGAGGATACTTAGTTATTCTTTATACCATACTAATTTAGTTCCTGATCCAATGGCCATTGAAGTCATCGATTTTAGTGGGCACTGTATTGGAGCCATGAAGTGTTTTAGTTGATAGATGGCTCTCATGGATCAGTAAGTGGTTCTTATATAGGAAACAAAGGGTAGGATTAAATGGGCAGTTTTCAGAATGGAGAGAGGTAAATAGTGATGTCCCACAGGGGTATGTACTGGGACCAGTCCTATTCAATATATTCATAAATGATCTGAGAAAAGGGGTAAACAAAAAGGTGGCAAAATTTGCAGATGATACCAAACTACCGGTACTCAAGATAGTTAAGTCCAAAGCAGATTGGGAAGAGTTACAAAAGGATCTCACAAAACTGGGTGACTGGACTACAAAATGGCAAATGAAATTCAGTGTTGATAAATGCAAAGTAATGCACATTGGAAAACATAATCCCAACTATACATATAAAATGATGGGTTCTAAATTAGCTGTTACCACTCAAGAAAGAGATCTTGGGGTCATTGCAGAAAACATCTCTGAAAACAGCCACTCCATGTGCAGCAGCAGTCCAAAAAAGCTAACAGAATTTTAGGAATCATTAAGAAAGGGATAGATAATAAGACAGAAAGTATCATATTGCCTCTATATAAATCTATGGTACACTCACATCTTGAATACTGTGTGCAGCTGTGGTCACCCCATCTCAAAAAAGATATATGGGAATTGGAAAAAGTACAGAAATGGGCAACAAAATGATTAAGGGTATGGAACAGATTAATAAGATTAATAAGACTGGGAGTTTTCAGGCTGGAAAAGAGACAACTAAGGGGGGATATGACAGAGATCCATAAAATCAAAACTGGTGTGGAGAAAGTAAATAAGGAAGTGTTATTTGCTCCTTGACATAACTCAAGAACTAGGAGTCACCAAATGAAATTAATAGGCAATAGGGTGAAAACAAACAAAAGGAAGTACTTCTTCACACAACACACAGTCAACCTGTGGAACTCTTTGCCAGAGGATGTTGTGAAGGCCAAGACTATAACAAGGTTCAAAAAAGAACTAGATAAAAATCATGGAGGATAGGTCCACCAGGGCAGGGATGGTATCCCTAGCCTGTTTGCCAGAAGCTGGGAATGGGCGACAGGGGATGGATCACTTGATGATTACCTGTTCTGTTCATTCCCTCTGAAGCACCTGGCATTGGCCACTGTCAGAAGACAAAATACTGGGCTAGATGGACCATTGGTCTGACCCCGTATGGCTGTTCTTATGTTCTTATTCTTCATAAACACGTTTAAGGACAGCAGTACATTATCACCTTTTTAAAAAAATATCTGTGTTTGTCTCCAAAAGACTGTTTTAAAGCTAAAAATTTGTTTAATCCATAAATCTAAAATGAGTGTAATTAAACCGATGTGTGTTATGAAATAGTAGTTTTTTCATCCAGGCATCTAAGCAAAGGCAAATACTTAGTGCATTTGGAGTCCTCTTCATCTGAATCTACAGAAAAATAATTATTCTCATCTTAAGAAGTCCGCCACCTATAGATGCATAAAAATAGTTATTCAAATATCACCTCTTTTTTGTTCAGGATTAAACCTCAAAACATGTTGAAAGGTGTTTAATGGCTGAATGTCTTGACCTTATCTGGGACAGGAGCCAGTTCAAGGCTTTTGATGGGTAGAACTATGCAAAGCTAATATTGATAATCAACTTGATACTCCTGTTAGTGTGGCAGGTGTTCACATCCACCACCATAGAAAGTGCCAGACCACGCAATGATGGCTAATGCATAATTAGGTGCTGTAAATCCCTCTGTCACTATACAACCCCTCTTTTTAATATGCTACACCACTCAAAGAACATGAAAACTTGTTTTATAAGGCTTTCTATTACAGGAAAATCATATATTATGTGTCTTTTTCCATATTAAAATATTAACACTCAAAACATAAGGGCTTAATGCATTAGAAAAATGAACACTGGATTTCTGGGATCTAGACTTGAATTTTGAATAAGGTACATCCATCAGTTAGAAATGCTCACTGAAAATCAGACTAAGTCTAAGAAAACTAAATCCTGTAGATAAATGGTTCGACTTGCAGTATCTTTGCTGAAGGAGGACTAGAGCCAAAATGTTTGTCTAACAAATCATGTTTCTTTAGTTGTTATTCTGAATCTGGTTCACGTGTCTGCAGTGGTCAACATTCTCCTTTCCTCCTACATGTGCAAGGGGACCTAGCAAAGTCAAACAATGAAGCAATCACAGAGCATCAATATGAACAATACAGCTTAGAGTGAAAAGCATGGAACTGATTTGTCTGAGGATGAACTATTTTTCTTTGGTTGACTGATGTATAAGAATTTTTATTTAAAGGATCCGGATAATGACCATCAATTGATAGAGCAAAGAAAAACATTAAATTACTGGCCAACATTGTCCATGCTGATGGATGTGATCACAAAATACTAGGCTGACTGATCAGAATTCTTCAACTCTCTGTATAAATGCACACCTTATTTCATAGGCAAATGTAGCTTTGTTAAAGAGCACAGAAATGAAAACCTGGAACAATCACAGTGCCAATAGGGAAAACGTATCTGATAATGAAAATAATGGGGAAATTGCTTCAAGTAATAGTGTTAAAATGATGGAACAGAAAAGTAGAAATAATAATAATGACAGTTTTAACCTTTCCTTGCAGTATTCCAAGAAAAATGAAAGGATGCACAACAGGATGCATTCTTTGTGAAAGTTGTGTTATTTACAAGTACTACTGTATATACATAAAACACAAAATATCCGTCATGATTATTATGTGCATTGTCTTGTTATATTTAAGGATATACTTTGTAAGAGATAATATTCTAAAGTTAATTTGTCAGCAAAACTTTAAAGGCCACATTGCTGTCTCTATATGTAAATATGGAACTTAATGAGAGCTTTATTGTGAAATCATGGTAGGATGCTGTCCTACAATTTCAGTACTGGTCATACATTCTCCAGGGACAGTCCCACATGGTCCCATTCTTAGTCTCTCCACTTTATCTGTACCTTTTGTATATTGCTTGTCTTCTTAGATTGCAAACTCTTTGGAGCAATGATTATATCACTATCTGTGTTAGGACACTGCCCGGTATATTGTGGCTACAACCAGAATTTAAATAAGATATAAAAGCACCTATAAATAATGTATCATCTATTCTATATGTTGGCTTCACTCTATCTCATTTTCCTGCAAGTATTTATGATAATTTCTTCCTATCCTTTGTAACACTGTGCTACACTAGGTAATACTTGATAAACTGAAAAAGTACTAATGTTGGAAGACTATTAAGGAAAGTTGTCTTTTTTTTTTTTTGAGTGGACATAAATTTGAAACTAGTATAATTATTTTCATTATTACCTAGGTATTTTGTAATATGGAGATCACAGGAGGAGGATGGACAGTAATACAACACCGAGAAGATGGGAGTCTGGATTTTCAAAAAAGCTGGAAAGAATACAAAATGGTAAGGGTGAAGAATTTACAGTAAAGTTAGAAAAGTAATCGCTTGAACCATTAGATTTTAAGCTCTATGTGCCCTAACACTCAATTAACATTACAGTATAACCCTGGCAGCATTAAGTAATCAGGCGTATTGACTGGGTAAATGTAACCTCAGGACAGGATGCAGAGAGAAAATTTCTAGACACATTAAATGACTTCTTCTTGGAGCAGCTTGTCCTGGAGCCCACAAGGGGAGAGGCAATTCTTCATTTAGTCCTAAGTGGAGCACAGGATCTGATCCAAGAGGTGAGCTGAACCGCTTGGTAATAGCAACCGCATTGTAATTAAATTTAACATCCTTGTAGGCGAGAAATGCCAAAGAAACCTACCAAAGTAGTATTTAACTTCAAAAAGGGGAACTATACTAAAATGAGGAAGGTCATTAAACGGAAATTAAAAGGAACAGTCACAAGGCTGAAATGCCTGAAAACTGCATGGAGACTATTTAGAAACACCATAATAGAAGCTCAAACTAAATGTATACCCGAAATTAAAAAACAACAACAGTAAGAGGATCAAAAAAAATGCTACAGTGGCTAAACAGCAGAGTAAAAAAGGCAGTTAAAGGCAAAAAGGCACCCTTTAAAAATTGGAAGTCAAATCTTAGTGAAGAAAATAGAAAGGAGCATAAAGAATCAAGTGTAAAAGTATAATAAGGCAGGCCAAGAAAGAAAAGAGCAACACAAGATACAAAAACTAAAAGCAAAAAATTAAGTACCTGAGAAGCAGGATGTACTTAAAAAAACAGTCAGTGGGGCCACTGGATGATCAAGGTACTGACAGAGCACTTAAGGGAGACAAGACCATTGTGAACATACGAACGGCCATACTGGGTCAGACCAAAGGTCCATCTAGCCCAGTATCCTGTCTTTTGACAGTGGCCAATCCCAAGAGCCCCAGAGGGAATGAACAGAACAGATAATCATTAAGTGATCCAT